>NC_135894.1:20609248-20952507 GCF_964194155.1 Cetorhinus maximus
AAGGGTTATTCTGTTTTTCTCTACTATCAGCCCAGTTTCTTTACTGGCATATTGTTCCTTCTTCATTTTTATACCTAGAAGTGTAGGGGGAAATAACTGGGTGGATTTCATGGTGGGATGGATTAGCCTCCCCTCAACCGAAAAGTCTGTTAGTACTGCGCCGACCAAAGATAGAGCTGCCCAGCAGTGATAGTACACTGGAGGCAGCCTTAATTGGTTCAGATTAGGACATCTGGGCCCCATCTGGGACGAAGTCCTGCCCTAGAGAGCTGCTGGCCCATCTGATTGGCCAGTACCTCTGTAGTCCAAGCAGTGCCAGAAGTGCTGGGATTGCAAGCAGTCATCAGAACTTCAGGACATAAGAAATAGAAGCAGGAGTAGACCATTCGGCCCCTCAAACCTGCTCCGCCATTCAATAAGATCATGGCTGATGATCTTGTGTTTCGATTTCCACATTCCCATCTAACCCCGATAACCTTTGATTTCCTTGCCTAACAAGAATCTATCTACCTCTGCCTTAAAAATATTCAATGATCCCACCTCCACCACTTTCTGAGGCAGAGGATTCCAAAGTCACACATCCCTCTGAGAGAAAGAATTTCTCTTCATTTCTGTCCTAAAAGAGTGACCCCTAATTTTAAAACAGTGCCCCCCAGCTCTGAACTCACCCACAAGAGGAAACATCCTTTCAATACAAAAACAAAAATACCAGGAAAAGCTCAGCAGGTCTGGCAGCATCTGCGGAGAGGAACACAGTTAATGTTTCGAGTCCGTATGACTCTTCAACAGAACTAAGGAAAAATAGAAAAGGGGTGAAATAAATGCTGGTTTAAGGGGTGGGGGGGGCGGTGGGTGGGACAAGAAGAGCTGGATAGAGGGCCAGTGATAGGTGGAGATAACCAAAAGATGTCATAGACAAAAGAACAAAGAGGTGTTGAAGGTGGTGATATTATCTAAAGGAATGTGGTAATTAAGGGTAGAAAGGAGGACAAGCAAGGTACAGATAGCCCTAGTGGGGGTGGGGTGGGGTGGGGTGAAGGAATCGAAAAAGGCTAAAAGGTAGAGATAAAACAATGGATGGAAATACATTTAAAAATAATGGAAATAGGTGGGAAAAGAAAAATCTATATAAATTATTGGAAAAAACAAAAAGGAGGGGGGGGATCGGAAAGGGGGTGGGGATGGAGGAGGGAGTTCATGATCTAAAATTGTTGAACTCAATATTCAGTCCGGAAGGCTGTAAAGTGCCTAGTCGGAAGATGAGGTGCTGTTCCTCCAGTTTGCGTTGAGCTTCACTGGAACAATGCAGCAAGCCAAGGACGGACATGTGGGCATGAGAGCAGGGTAGAGTGTTAAAATGGCAAGCGACAGGGAGGTCTGGGTAATGCTTGCGGACAGACCAAAGGTGTTCTGCAAAGCGGTCACCCAGTCTGCGTTTGGTCTCTCCAATGTAGAGGAAACTGCATTGGGAACAACGAATGCAGTAGACTAAGTTGAGGGAAGTGCAAGTGAAATGCTGCTTCACTTGAAATGAGTGTTTGGGCCCTTGGATGGTGAGGAGAGGGGAAGTAAAGGGGCAGGTGTTGCACCTTCTGCGGTTGCATGGGAAGGTGCCGTGGGAGGAGGTTGAGGTGTAGGGGGTGATGGAGGAGTGGACCAGAGTTTCACGGAGGGAACGATCCCTACGGAATGCCGCCAGGGGGGTGAAGGGAAGATGCGTTTGGCGGTGGCATCATGCTGGAGTTGGCGGAAATGGCGGAGGATGATCCTTTGAATGCGGAGGCTGGTGGGGTGATAAGTGAGGACAAGGGGGACCCTATCATGTTTCTGGGAGGGAGAAGAAGGTGTGAGGGCGAATGCGCGGGAGATGGGCCAGACACGGTTGAGGGCCCTGTCAACCACCGTGGGTGGGAAACCTTGGTTAAGGAAGAAGGAGGACATGTCAGAGGAACTGTTTTTGAAAGTGGCATTATCGGAACAGATGCGATGGAGGAACTAAGAATGGGATGGAGTCCTTACAGGAAGCAGGGTGTGAGGAGCTGTAGTCGAGGTAGCTGTGGGAGTCGGTAGGCTTGTAATGGATATTGGTGGACAGTCTATCACCAGAAATTGAGACAGAGAGGTCAAGGAAGGGAAGGGAAGTGTCAGAGATGGACCATGTGAAAATGATGGAGGGGTGGAAATTGGAAGCAAAATTAATAAATTTTTCCAGGTCCCGACGAGAGCATGAAGCAGCACCGAAGTAATCATCGATGTACTGGAGAAAGAGTTGTGGGAGGGGGCCGGAGTAGGACTGGAACAAGGAATGTTCCACATACCCCATAAAGAGACAAGCATAGCTGGGGCCCATGCGGGTACCCATAGCCACACCTTTTATTTGGAGGAAGTGAGAGGAGTTTAAGGAGAAATTGTTCAGTGTGAGAACAAGTTCAGCCAGACGGAGGAGAGTAGTGGTGGATGGGGATTGTTCGGGCCTCTGTTCGAGGAAGAAGCGGAGAGCCCTCAGACCATCCTGGTGGGGGATGGAGGTGTAGAGGGATTGGACGTCCATGGTGAAGAGGATGCGGTTGGGGCCAGGGTACTGGAAATTGTTGATATGATGTAGGGTGTCAGAGGAATCATGGATGTAGGTGGGAAGGGACTGGACAAGGGGAGAGAGAATGGAGTCAAGATAGCAAGAAATGAGTTCCGTGGGGCAGGAACAGGCTGACACGATCAGTCTGCCGGGACAGTCCTGTTTGTGGATTTTGGGTAGGAGGTAGAAGCGGGCCATCCGAGGTTGGGAGACTATCAGGTTGGAAGCTGTGGAAGGAAGATCTCCAGAGGAGATGAGGTCAGTAACAGTCCTGGAAACAATGGCTTGATGTTCAGTGGTGGTTCATCGATGATTACTTCAGTGCTGCTTCAAGCTCTCGTCTGGACCTGGAAACATCCTTTCAGTGTCCACCTTGTCAAGACCATTCAGGATCTTGTATACTTCAATCAAATCACCCCTCACTCTTCTAAACTCCAGTGGAAACAAACCCAGTCTGTACAACCTTTCCTCATAAGGCAACCTGCTCATCCAGGTATCAATCTAGTAAACCTACTTTGAACTGTCTCCAATGCATTTACATCCTTACTTAAATAAGGTTCGGTCTCACCAATGCCCTGTATAACTGAAGCATAAGATCCTTACTTTTATGTTCAATCCCTCTCTTAATAAAGGATAGCATTCCATTAGCCTTCTTAATTACTTGCTGTACCTGCATACTAACTTTTCGTGACTCATGTACTAGAACACCTAGATCCCTCTGCACCTCAGAATTATGCAGCCGTTCTCCATGTAATTAATACTCTGCTTTTTTGTTCTTCCTGCCAAAGTGAACAACTTCACATTTTCCTACCTAAAACTCTATTTGCCAGATCTTTGCCCACTCACTCCACCTATCTATATCCATCTGCAACCTCCTCATATCCTCTTCACAACATACTTTCCTACCTATCTTTGTGTCATCTGCAAATTTAGCTACCATGTCTTCACTCCCCTCATCTAAGTCATTGATGTGAATCGTTAAAAATTGAGGCCCCAGTACAGACCCCTGTGGGACTCCACTCGTCACATCCTACCAATCCGAAAAAGACCCATTTATGCTTACTCTCTGCTTTCTGCCAGCCAGCCAATCTTCTATCCATGCTAATATGTTACCCACTACACTGTGCTCTTTTATTTTCTGCAATACTCTTTGATGTGGCACCTTATCAAATGCCTTCTGGAAATCCAAGCACAGTACATCTACAGGCTCCCCTTTATCCACAGCACATGTTACTCCTTCAAAAAACTCCAATAAATTGGTTAAACATGATTTTCCTTTCACAAAACCATGCTGACTCTTCCCTATTGCCTTGAGCTCTCCTAAGTGCCCAGCTATAACCTCCTTAATGATAGATTCTAATAACTTCCCCATGACAGACATCAAGCTAACCGGCCTATAGTTTCCTGTTTTCTGCCTCCCTCCATTCTTGAATAGAAGGGTTATATTTGCTCCTTTCCAGTCTGATGGAAGGAGGAAAGATGGATGAATCACAAACTTCAGGTCACTCGAGGATTTTTGGTCAGGCTGACCCCAGATGAGGAATGGGGAGGTGGAAGTGGGGCTGGGGATTTGGGTTTTAGAGGTTGGGGGGAGGGATAAAAAGGGGTGGGTGCGATCTTGGGAGGTTGCCCCAATGGGCACAGTGGGCCCCCCCAAAGGAGTTAACCCATTGCATGCCTGACCACAGCCTGTGCAGTGAAAGCTTCCAGGCTGCTCGCCTTGCCCCCGCTTTCCCCAGTCAGGCTAAAAATTGGGGCAGAGGTGGAATGAGGCACTTATGTGGCCTCAATAAGCCTAAGGGCAGGCAGGCTGCCTGGTGCCTTGCCCGCCCACTGTAATATGGGATACAGCGAGGGGGTGGGCGGAAAGGTGGCAGGCAGGCCACCTGTTTTATTTTATGAGCCCCCACCTTAAAATATGCCAGTGGGGGCTGTAAAATTCAGCCCCAATAAATCATTTAATGGGAAAAAAGTACTGGCTGGAGATTTTACATGTTATCCAATCGGAATATTAATGTTGTTACTGGTTGGAATTTTTACATGTTATCTTATCAGAGTATTAGTGTTGTTACTAGTTGGATTTGTACGTCTGGTCTGGTCAGAAAATTAGCATATCCTTCTATTCTGTCTCTCAAATTCTACTCTTCTGTGTATACGTTTTTGATCGCCCTTCTCTCTATCTTTTGCGTACTTTCAGAATGTGTTTGATCTACCGAGTAGATTAACCCAAATAATATATAGGTTTAGACGCCAAAAAGAAATGAACTTGTTTTCTTATTATTGACAGGAACTATACGTCCTTTATGTACTTACCAGTAGGATGTCCATCAGGTTAGATTCAATGCAGCTTAGATGTCAGCACTGAATGATGAAGAACTGCTGAAAATTGCTGCAATGTTGAAGAGAGAATTGCTGTCAATGTCTTGCTCTGAACCTATCAAATCTGAGATTATTGTCATGTGATCTTTACATGTCATATGCTGCTATACCAGTAGATGGCATTCTTTCACCATTTAGTCTTAATTCTGGCTGCAATGTGAAAGATTTCTTTTCCTGTTGTAATCATTCATACCTTCATACATTGCCTGAAACTAGCACATTCTGCTTGTTTACCTTTGACCTGAAGAATTTCAATGGCCACCTCTGAATCATGTCTTAGCCTGTATCACACAGAATAAACAAAAGATTAATACTGCCTTCTGTACCATCAAGTTACTTTTCACAATTTTTCACCAGATGTTCATAGCTTTCTGTTGAATCATGTCTGGTTTCTACATTTCTCCTTTGCTTTTGGCCTCTTCTAATTATCCAATGATGCTCAAGCCATTAACCTATTGCTCAGTATCTTACAGAATGGATTAGTTACTAACTACTAAAATGGTTCAACTCGCATGCCTAGGATATTTGGGTTGATGTTAAACCTTTACTTAGTAATTCAATCAACTTAGGCATTTGGTTAAGAAGAAAAGTGAGCTATCACATGAAGACAGGCACTAACATTTGCTGTTTCAATACAAGGTTACATGACTAACCAGAGATTCGCATGTCAAAGCCCTTCATCTCTGTGCTAAATTTCAATTTATTTGAACAAAACAGACTGAGCATGAAGAAGCATTCGACCAATCATTGAAAGACCAACTCAATTCAATCGAAATCTGCTGGACCCTTTCCTGGTGATTAGGTTTGAACTCAAAGACCTGGAAGAAACCTGGACTGTGTTTGTCAGTTACCTCAGGTCTCCAAGGTGGTCTGTGCATGTCAGGGTATACTTTTCAAAACGCTTTCAAACATATCCTCTTTCATCCACCTCTGTTCTTAAAAAAGAGATCTTATTTTTCAAATCTTTCTTTATATTTGTGTCTCCTCATAAAAATCAGCATCTGAGGAAATCGCATCAACCACGACAGCTTTGTACCAGAACTCCCGACCACAGTTCCAGTACTTTATCCTAAAAGGATAGCTGCAGCTGGAATTTATCCCACAGGAGCCTTAGCAACTTTCAAGGCATTCGCCCATTACATTTTCTGCACATGCCCAGTTGTCCTAATTTAGCCATATTCTAAATACACAACCTGACAGATAACAACAGGTTGAAACATTGGTGTGATAAAGTGGAGCACCATGTATCATAACAGAATGCATGTAGACTAACCATGTGACAGTACTGACCAATCACTGTACAGCGTGGGCTACTGGTTAACTGTAAGTCTAGAGCTGGAGATGGTTGTGGGAGCTCGCAAGGACTTAGTGCTCTGCTTTCTGTTGCAATAAACAATCACAGTTTGCTCTTACGCTAGCCTGTCTCCATTATTGACAATGAGCATCAACTAACAAGTATACATGAAGGTGTGCAATTCGTGTTTACTTGACAAGTGAGCTCATAGACTCAAGATATAAAAATTGGGCTTTAGACTGTTGAGATCCAGGTGGTAATTTTCACCATCACTACTTTTCTAAAATTCTTTCCTGGGATGTGAGCATCATTGGCAATCCAGTATTTGTTGCCGATCCTTAATTGCCCTTGAGATTGGTTGTGAGACGCCTTTGCGGCGTACAGTGTTGTTAGGCAGGGAGTTCTGAGGATTGTGACCCAGCAACAGTGCAGGAACGACAGGATGATGTGTAGCTTGGAGGGGAACTTACAAGTTGTGGCGTTCCCATGCATTTCATGTCCATGTACAAATGCAGCAAGACCTGGACAATATCCAGGCTTGGGCTGACAAGCGACAAGTAACAATCATGCTACACAAGTGCCAGGCAATGACCATCTCCAACAAGAGAGAATCTAACCATCTCCCCTTGACATTCAATGGCATCACAATCACTGAATCCCCCACTATCAACATCCTGGGGGTTATTGACCAGAAACTGAACTGGACTAGCCATATAAATACTGTGGCTACAAGTGCAGGTCAGAGGCTAGGAATTGTGTGATGAATAACTCACTTCCTGACCCCCCAAATCCTGTCCACCATCTACAAAGCTCAAGTCAGGAGTGTGATGGAATATTCTCCACTTGCCTGGATGAGTGCAGCTCCCACAACACTCAAGAAGCTTGACAACATCCAGGACAAAGCAGCCCGCTTGATTAGCACCACATCCTCAAACATTCACTTCCTCCACCACCGACGCACACTGGCAGCTGTGTGTACCATCTACAAGATGCACTGCAGGAATTCACCAAGGCTCCTTCGACAGCACCTTCCAGACCCACGACCACTACCATCTAGAAGGACAAGGGTAGCAGATAGATGGGAACACCACCACCTGGAAGTTACCCTCACCATCCTGACTTGGAAATATATCACCGTTCCTTCACTGTCACTGGGTCAAAATCCTAGAACTCCCTTCCTAACAGCACTGTGGGTGTACCTACACCACATGGACTGCAGCGGTTCAAGAAGGCAGCTCACCACCACCTTCGAAAGGGCATCTAGGGATGGGCAATAAATGCTGGCCCAGCCAGCGAAGCCCACATCCTGTGAATGAGTAAAAATAAAATTTGCTGCCCTTGTCCTTCCGGGTGGTAGAGATCAGGGAATTGGACGGTGCTTTCAAAGCAGGCTTGGTGAGTTGCTGCAGTGCATCTTGTAGCTGGTGCACACTGCTGCCACTGTATATCGGTGGTGGGGAGAGAGAATATTTAAGATGATGGATGGGGTACCGATGATGCTTTGTCCCGGATGGTGTCGAGCTTCTAGAGTGTTGTTGGAGCTGCACTCATCCAGGCAAGTGGGGAGCATGCCTGGCTTGTGCCTTGTAGATGTTGGCCTGGGGGAGGGGGATGCAGGCAGTGCCAAACACGGGGGCCCGACCCTGTTGCTCTGAATGGAGCTTCTTGTTGTTTCCTAGCCTGAGGCAGAGCTTCAGACCTGAAAGACCGACTTCAAAGAAACCCGGAACCTTCTGGCTAAGTTCTGATTTTTGTTTAGGCCGATGTATCTGGTCAATTTCACTGTGTTGCTTCCGACCTTGGGGAGACTTTCGTGGCTGGAGTTTTCTTTTTAAAAATCCTGTCAGAAAACCGCAAAGCTGCTCGAAGGTCAACAGCAGCACAGCAGCAGAGAGTGTTCCTGATTAAAAAACAGCCAAATTTCTATTATAGAGCCATTTGGATGCCAAGGGTGGGGATGAGGTGGGCATCAGGGAGATGGTCAGGAAAGCTGGGGAATGTTGGAGGGGTGGGGGTGTTGGGGGTAGGTTCTAAGCTGTTGGATGGGTGGTGGGCAGGCTGGTGGGGTGTTAGAGGTGTGTTGGAAAGGTGGAGGTGGTTGTGGGGGTGGTGGTGGGCGATTTTTATATTCATTCATGGGATGTGGGCCTCGCTGAGTAGACCAGCATTTATTGCCCATCCCTAATTGCCCTTGAGAAGCTAGTGGTAGGCTGCCTTTGTGAACCGCTGCAGTCCATGTGGTAGGGGTGGGAAGAGATTGGGGGATGTTGGAGAGGTGGAGATGGTTGAGGGCTGTTGGAGGGGTAGGGGTAGGTTGGGGATGTTTGATGGGTGGGTGGAGGAGGGGTTGAGCAGTGTTGGAGAGGTGGGGGGTAGGTTGCGGGGTGTGGAGGAGCTTGGAGGATGTTGGAAGGGTAGGGGGAGGTTGGAGCTTGTTGGTGGGGTGGGGGTTGGTTGGAAGCTGTTGGAGGGGTTGGGGAGGTTTTGGGACCATTGGAGGCATGGGGTGGAGGTTGGGGTGTTGGAGGGGTGGAGTGGCAGGGGTGGCATGGGAGAGGTTGGAGGGTAGGGGGCAGGTGTGGCCTGGGGTGTGTGTGGGGGGGTTCACACTTTTTTTGCTGTTGGAGGTTCTGAGTTATTAATTACATATTTCCATTTTAGGCTATAATTAACAATTTGTATGATGTTTTCTGGGCAAAGGGGAAATAATCCAATTCTTGAGTTAAGGCCATAATGGATTTGTTCTTCTCTGAAAGATTCAGATCAGCAACTTAGTCTACTGTACATTTTTCCTTAGCTACTGGTAGATGTCTAATTGACAAATCCTGGGGATAGTAGCATTAGTGTAAAAGGAGCAGATTCACCTTTTATGGTATATTGTGGGTTGGTGACAAAGAAGTCAGAATGGTAAGGTTGTATTAGCTACAAAGTTGAATTGTTTTATAAATGTAGTGATTTCTTTGTCGCCACTTTCCTAACATCAGTTGATTGCTCTGTGATTTATTATCCTGAGAGAATCAGCATTGGGCCTCCAATTTCACCATTGCTACAGTCACTCTGCCTACTGCATGCAGATGTAATGAAGGAAAGACAAAACCTACATTTATGCAGCACCTTTCACAATGTCTCAAATTGCTCTATAGCCATTTAATTACTTTTGAGTTGTAGTCACTGGTATAGCGTAGGCAGTGTTATCGAATAGCGGAGCAGGTTCAAGGGGCTAAATGATTTACTCTTGCTCCTAATACATATGTTCGTATGTCATTCTGGGTGGCTGAGATGAGCTGGATTAGAGACGGCCTTCGTCATCCATAATTATCTTGTAAACAGAGGGTGGAATCATGGCTGGAGTACTGTTTATTTTGTTACTAATGAAAGTTTACTGTGAACGGGATTTGTGGGGTGAGATTGCCGGGACAGGAGTGTGTAAAGGGCTCATAGTGAATCAGTAACCTGTTTTACACTGCATATGATTCTCATGATTCTTTTCCATTGACTTCAATCTTGTCCTTTTGAATACTTACCTATTCTATATTGCTGCTTTTATGAGATTTTTGAGCTATTAAAATATTATGATAATGTTGTGTTGCAAAGTAGATATTGAAAATATATTGTAGTGAGAAGCATCAATCAGCAGAGTCTTCAGATTTGCTGACCAAGAAAACACAGATTCAATTGTGACCCATTCAGTCTTTATACCCTGGCCTCGTAAAAGTTGTATCGCATAGACACCTGAGGAGTCCAATGCTTCTCACTGACAGTGAAGACCGATGTTGTTCAATCATTCCACTTTGTTGCTCAGTAATCATTTGATCTTTCTACACTGTGGGATTCCTGATAAAATAGAATTCAATTACACCCCTTCTTTGAAATAATTATATTGAATAATATAGTGCACCCAGACAGAAGGAAATCTTCTAATTCTTCTACAGAATGGAAAAGATCTTGTGCAGTTTATCTGGGATGCAAGTATTGAATCTTTCCACCAAATATGAATTGACTGTCATCCTGTTCATATGGTGTAATTATGCAAAACATGTTAATGAGGGCTGAGGCAATCAGTGTTATCATCTGCACAGTATTATAAATAACTAATGGGATATTTTCTTCTCAGGTTAACAATATTGCAAGTTGCTGTTAAAGTAAAATTTGCACTGTCTGTTTTGTTTAATAATCATGGTGGGGTCACTTATAGGGCACACTCAAACTAACACTGCATTATATTGTTTCTATACTCTTAATATTAATTATCATGTTGCATATATACCAGATGATATTTGTAACCAAATGCCAACACTGGGCCTCATCATTTTACTAGCACCTTTCTGTGATTGGTGAATTGATTGGTGAATTTTGAGAGGGGGAAAAATATCATACATGTTTGAGGGGGAGGGTTAAGTTGGGAGGTTGTGGCTGCTGTGGAGAATAGGGGAGGCAGTGGTGTAGTGACATTGTCACTGGACTAGTAATCCAAATACCCAGGGTAATGCTCTGGGCACCCTGTTTCAAATCCTACCAAGGCAGAATTCAATCAATAAAAATCTGGAATTAAAAGCCTAATGATAACCATGAAACCACTATCAATTGTTGTAAAAACCCATCTGGTTCACTAATGTCCTTTACAGAAGGAAGTCTGCTGTCTTCACCGGGTCTGGCCTACGTGTGATTGCAGCCTCACAGCAATGTGGGTGACTCTGAAATGCTCTCCAAAATGGCCTGGCAAGCTACTCAGTTATATCAAACTGCTGGAAAGTCATTAAGGCCCTAACAGCACTGGGTGTACCTACACCACAGGGACTGCAGCGGTTCAAGAAGGCAGCTCACCACCACCTTCTCAAGGGCAATTAGGGATGGGCAATAAATGCTGGCCTAGCCAGCAATGCCCACATCTCATGAATGAATTAAAAAAGGGGCCCAGAAAGAGGAGAAGCACCAGGGTCCATGGTTTCTCTCCCTGGCCCTGGTGGACAGGCTTTGAGGAGCCAGGGGATGAGTTACTCACTGCAGAGTTTCCAGCCTCTGGCCTGTTCTTGTGAATGCAGTATTTATATGGCTTGTCAAGTTAACTTTATGGTTAATGGTAACCCCCAGGATGTTGATAATGGAGGATTCAGTGATGGTAATGCCATTAAATGTCGAGGGGAGATGGTTAGATTCTCTCTTGTTGGAGATGGTCATTGCCTGGCACTTGTGTGATGCAAATTTTGTTTGCCACTTGCCAGTTATCAGCCCAAGCCTGAATGTTGTCCAGGACCTGCTGCATATGGGCACGGGCTTGTTACGACCAGGTGAGGAGCAATGAGCTGGCTTCTCTTTTTTCCAACCACTCGGTTGGTTGCAACAATGATTTGTTTAAAATTCTTTCCCCTGTTGATACCTTGTCCAGTCTGAATGCATTTATTTTTAAATAAGGAGCCAATCAAGCCAGATTTTCTCGAATCAATGAAAAATAAAAGTTTATTCGTTACTAAAACCCAAGGGAAAATAATAAAAGATGCAGCGTGCATTCACACAGAAAGTTAGGAGTCCAAATAAAGGGTAAAAAGAATATATAAATAAGTCCTTGGCTTGTCCATGAGGTGTAGATAGTAGTAACTTGCAGCAGTTATTAAGAGGTTTCAGTCATAGTCTGGAGCTGACTGGCTATTTCACAGTCTGGTGGAGACACTTGTTGTCTTGTTCCCAGGGAGAGATGACCTGCTTGTCTCTGCAGGCATGACTGAGGAGGCTGCCCTGTTTCTTCCTGATTTCTGTCTGTCTCTGCTAAAACACACTTTCCTCCAGCAAGAGATAGAGAGAGAGAGAGAAAGAGAGAGATCACCTGGCCGTCTCTGTTGAAACACACTTGTTTCCTGCTAGAGAGATACCCTGCTTTTCTCTAGCAATATTCTTTGAAGACTTGGGTTTCTTCTTGCTTCTCTCTGTTTGTCTTCCAGACTCTTGCTTTCAGTGCGAGAGAGAGAGAGAGAGATGGAGAGACACAGAGAGATGTGTCCTTCTTGTATTTTTGTCCTTGTTCTTCTGTTCTTCTTTTCAGAGCCAGTTTTAAACATTCCTCTGTGTATTCCCGGGAGGGAATTCAATAGGCATGTCTTGCATCCAAAATCCATTTTACTTTAATCTCAGAAACCTTTTGACACATTCTCAGATATAAATAAATGGGAGATGGTTTTTGGATGTCTGATGGGATGTAGGTGGTAGGGGGGCAGTTCCCATTGTCTTCACTCAAACACAGTGATTTCAAAGTCCAGCCTTTTGCATTTTATATACCTTCCTTTCAAGTGTCTCTGTTTGAAGTGGGCCTTGACACCCCTTCAGGAATGAAATTCCATGTCCTCACAGGACAGACCTGATGTATTAATCCACAGAGGAATCTTTTAGAAGGGTTCATTTACAGTATCTTTTGATCAGTGTCTTTTCTCGTATTCTTTTTCAAAAAAAGGGCTTTAAATGGCTCAATATGTCCATATTTAGTTGTAAGGTGTCACCCTCATTCCGACGTTGTGTTGGCTGCTTCTGAGGGATCACGAATGGTGCTGAATATTGTGCAATCATTGGTGAACATCCCCGCTTCTGATCTTATGATAGGAGGATGGTCATTAATGAAGCAGCTGAAGATGGTTGGGCCTAGGACACTATCCTGAAAAAGTCCTGCAGTGATGTCCTGGGACTGAGGTCATTGACCTTGAACAACCATAACCAACTTGCTTTGTGCCAGGTATGGAGAGTTTTCCCCTGATTCCCATTGATTTCAGTTTTGCTAGGGTTCCTTGGTGCCACAGTTACTCAAATGTGGCATTGATGAAAAGGGCACTTACCCTCACTCACACCTTATATGCTATGGTAACCCTTTGCAGTGTTCATTTCTATTGGATAGATATGAAGATCGAGGAGCTTCTATAATAGGCAGGCGACCCACTCCACCAGTTTACCCTTAACCTCCTTAATTAGCCACAGATGGTGCATCCTTCGGGTAGAGTCTTTCTTCCTCAATGGAATATAGCTTTGTTCAGAGTTATGAAATATCTCCTTATATGCCCGTCATTGCTTCTTTAGCATCTTACCTGTTTGCCCAGTCCACTTTAGCCAACTCTCTTCATACTCTTGTAATGGCCTTATTTAAGTTTAAGATTCAAGCTATGGACCACATTTCTCACTCTCAAACTGAGTGTGAAATTCTGTCACGTTATGATCACTCTTACCTAGAGGAGCCTTTACTATGTGGTCTATAATTAACCCAGTCTCATTATGCATTACCAGGTCCAAAATAGTCTACTCCCTAGTAGGTTCCAGAACATATTGTTCTAAGAAGTTGTCCCAAATTTAACATGGAGTCCAAAATAATGGCACAAAAGCGGAATATATCTTCAATTTCAAAATTCCATTCAGGAGAGCTACAAAAAACCCTAGGCGTTAGTACTTTACAAAATAAAATTTGGAGTGTAAATTGTCCTCTGTTTCCTCCCTTCCCCTCTCCACTCTCTCCCTTCCTCTGCCCTCCCCTCCTTCCCCCTCCATTCTGCCCCACTGCCCTCCCCTCTCCTTCATCCTCATGCAGTCTCTCTGCCTTGTGAGCAAACCAAAAGCTTCCCGCAGCCTCTACAGCTAAAAGCAGGGGAAAGGGCGAGTGCTAATCTCTAGAGCATCATCCACATCTGAGGTTATTATTATTATTTCTATATCTGCACCTCATGCACTTTTTTACAAGATGTACAAGAGTTGAAATCAACAGCTGATTATTCTCTCATCATTGTACTCTAATCTTCTTTCCACCACAATCTTTCCTTGCCTTTACAAGTCTGTTCATTCATTTGGGGTTACATACTGGAGATGAAAGATACAAATATAGCTGAGACCTTCTCATCATCTTGATATAGATATTGTGTGCGTTTCTGGATAAATTGAACAGTAATCAATTGCTTTTGAGTCAATGTTTCACTCTCCAGAGGGGAATAATCATTATAAACCCTTTGATCCAGCTCCTGTGGTGAGGTTTCGCTGGTCTTTTTTATTGGCTTCCTCTATAGCTTAAGTATAATTGTTATGGCACAGCCAATGGTAAATGCTGAGCTGCTCAAGTCCCAAAGGGAAACTTGAAACAACTGACACAACTGTTTTGCAATTTGTATAAATTTTGAGATATGTGCCTTGAATTCAATAGTAATAAGACCACTGAGTCTTATAGACTTCTTACAAAACTAAATTAAACTTTATTAATAGAAGAAATGATTTTAAGTACACACATGGATCTACAAATTACTATTATGATAACTTCTAAATCCCCTAGTTAATCTAACTCCCAGTTGTACTTTTGTTAAGGCAACAGTAAGACGCATAAGGCAGGATTTTGCCCTTGGTGGGGGTGCTTGGCGGGGGCGGGTGAGAAGCCGGCCATCTGCAATCGAGTCTGTACTGTGATTTTAAGCGGCCAAGCCAATTAAGGCCTGCCCTGTGTGGTTCGTGAGCTGCAGCGCTGAGCGCTGCTTGTGCGGGCGGGGGGAGGAGGGAGACCTGGGCCTAGTGTGCAGTTTGCTCATGCGCGAGAAAGAGTGCTTCAATCTCCCTGGGGCAGCTCCATGCCTCGGGGAGATTGAAGTGCTGCGTAAAAAAAATGAAGAGAATAAAAATTTAATGAAACATGTCCCCTCATGTGCCTTTGTCGCATGAGCTGGGGTATGTTTTAAATTCTGGTGGTATGCAGCCACCAGAAACGCATCCTGCAGGCCTGCGCACGGTTTCCAGGGAGTGTGCATGACACCTACATCCTGAGTCGCTCACAGATCCCTGCAGTCTTCCAGGGTCCACAGAGGCTGCAGGGATGGCTCCTTGGGGACAAGGGCCACCCACAGAGTCTGTGGATGATGACACCCATGCAGCGGCCTCAGACTGCAGCAGAGCGACGGTATAATGAGGCTCATGCAGCAGCTCGTACCTTGGTGGAGCAAACCATTAGGGTGCTGAAGATGCAGTTCTGGTGTCTGGACTGGTCTGGTGGAGCCCTGCAATACAGTCTACAGAGGGTGTCACACATTGTCGTCATCTACTGTGTCCTTTACAACCTGGTGCTGCAATTGAGGGAGGAGTTGGCTGAGGAGTAGATGGAGGAGCTGGAGGTCTCCTTGGATGAGGAGGACGCCAACGGGAACGAGGGTGAGGGGACCTCGGTGGTGATGACGGGGATGAGGCTCTCGCACTGACTAGATGAGGCAGGCCTACTTGGGAGGCCCTCATAGCTGCCAGATTTGTGGAGGATGATGATGACAACATGCAGTGAAGTGTCCTCATAGATCCTCACATTGCATTTGTGAATGTTTGACTCCAGTCTGGTTATGGCAGCGCCAATACCCTCTGTGAGAATGCTCCTGTCATGGAGATGCAGTGGAGACCCTAATAGTTGCTCTATTGCAGGAGGATGATGACAACATGCAGCTAGGATACTCCATAAATCTTCACACAGCATCTGAGAATGTCTGACTCCTGTCTGGCTGAGGGCAGCTTGCTTGCGCTCCATGATCAGGGCCATCTCAAAGACGTAGCAATGAAACTTTAGATGCATCTGATGCTGTGTCCGCCTTCAGCACCTCAGCCCATCAGGAGCTGGTGCACAGCATCACTGATCACAGATGCTGGTGTGATGGGGGCCAGCCCCACATTAACTGTCCTGAGAGCGCACAGAGTGTGAGAGAACTCTGTGGTGTCTGCCCATTATATTCTGGCAGCAATGACCAGCACCCCCGAGGTGCAGGCATCAGTAATGTGTCCAGGGAGTGTGAGGCTGGATCATCACTTTGGTCTGAAGGTTGCACAGAGCACAGGGAAGAGGCCCTGGACTGAGACACCTGCCTTTATCTTGTGCAGAAAGGTTTCACATCTGAGTGAAACGAACACTGCTCATCAGAACAAGGAGCCATAGGCAGGGAGACATTCTTAGGAGTTTATTGACAATAGTGAACATTATGTACAAGTGATGAACAACCGTGCCCAGGCTGTGCAACTAATTCTCCTTAACTGCCCTAATCCTATGCCTTGGTACTCCCTGGGCATCCACAGTGGAGGTGGAGGCAGCCTGCTTACTGCGACATCCTGTCTGTGATGACTTTGGTGGGCATCCTCTGGAGAGCCAAGACCTGGTGGGCCCCGGCCTGCTTTCGGGGTCCTGCTGTGTGGCAGTGGCACCCTCCTCGGCCTGTGAGGCTGGAGTTGCGGAGGTCACAGGAAGAGGGGATTCGGATGGGCCGGACACCCCCAGAGTCACCTGGGTGGATGGCCCCGGAGTGTGCACCTGCTGATCCTCCTCCCTATGGGAGCCCGAGGGCCCCTGGCTGATTCCATGAGGAGAAGAGGTAGCTGGAGTATGATTGAGCTGCCCAGTGCACCTCTCGCGTACACACTGTTGGAGGCCAACTATGGCATCAACACTGGAGTTAAGCCCACGCAGCAGTGCAGAAACGACATCGTGCATCAAGGTCTCCATGGCGGCCGCCATCCTACCAGTGTTGACCTTGGTGCATTGGCATGCTGGCACTATCACCTCAGACTGAAGACAGATGGACTCCTCCATCGTGCCTTGCAATCTGAGGAGTGAAGCGGACATCCCTTCCTGATGTTCCCGAGCTTGCCTTTGCAGCTCCAGCAACTGTGACATGACCGAGTCCAGAGGCTCATCAACTGACTCAGACTCAGCAACATTCGGGCCTCCAGCAGCCCTCCGAGTGCCAGGGACCTGGGAAGTCCCTGCCTCCACCTGCTTGGACCAGAAAGTGCGATGTGCTCACCAGATTGTGATCCCAAGGCTACTCTTAAACTAAGTCCCACTGAGGTGTGTGTCTCTGCGCTGGTGGAGGGCATGGGTGAGCGCTGTGACGGGTCTTCAGGGAGGAGGCCTTCAGATTCCTTTTCAGAGGTTTCTTCAGAGCTCGATTGGAGGCCCTGGGCCATGGACTCTGTCGGCTGTTTCCCAGATGTGCCTGTAAAAGCAAGGAGGGATAATTAGTGCATGGCAGTGGCCTGTGAAAGAGGACACATCAATCTCACTCTAGCTAACTCTTCTCCTCAAGGAGTCAGTCAGGGGTCCTTGGACACCCAAAGGGAGGAGGATCAGCAGGTGCACAACCCGGGGCCATCCATCCAGGTGACTGGGGGAGTCTCCAGACCATCCGAATCCCCTGCTCCTGTGACCCCAGCAGCTTCAGCACTACAGCCGAGCAGGGTGCCACTGCCACACAGCAGGTCCCTGAAATCAGGCATGGGCCCTTCATGTCTTGTCCCCAAGGGTTGTCTGATGGATGTTGCACTGCTGGAGCCTCACTTGGTAGAGCAGCGCCGACCTCACCTTCAGCACAGGATCGGTCCAGATCATGACCGGCTAGCTGGATGGCTCTGTTTTCGAATCCTGTCAGAGCTTTGATCTCCGGCATCCCTCCACCTGTCTGCGACCTTTCCCTCCTGTTGTGAGCAAGATTGTCATGTATGGATGGAGATGGGTAGAGTGCATCTGGCCTGCCAGGCCAGATGATAAGTATGCCTGGCCTGTGTGGGTGGTGAATGGTCCCGTGGATGGGATGAGGACAATGACGGTGTGTGTGAGAGAGTGAATGGTGATGTCTCTTGCTCTGGCAGTGAGTGAGGGCCCTGTGGGTGTGTGGTGGGTTTGTGAGTGTGAGAGCGGAGAGTGATGAAAAGAGTGACTTACCCTGGTGGAACGGAGGAGATCATTTGTCCTTTTGTGGCACTGGGTGGGTGTCCTCCTCTGCAGAGTGTTCGCACTGACCACCCCTGCCACCGCCTCCCAAGCCGTGTTGGTGACATTGCTGCCCATCCTGTGGCCAGAGCGGGGGCAGAACACACCCCAGCGGGCATCCACGGCATCCAGCAGTCGCTCGAGGGGCCTGTCGTTGAAGTGGGGGGGCTGCAGTCTTTTTTCCTTTGCTGGCCATGTCTCCACCAGCGGTGGTGAGCTGGTGACGACGAACACTTTGCTGGCAGCTGCCTTTTAAAGATGGCGGCCTGCGTGATGCAACAACGGGGTGATGGCAGGTGGGCGAATGAGAGACCGCTTGCCATGGAAACGACATGTTTCGCGGGAGTGAATAAATAGTGAGACAGGCTGGGGACAATACAGTGCGAAAACCCACCATTTTTGTCAGTGGGTAGGACTCCATTTGGCCCACCCGCTACCGCACTTAGTGCAATTCTGGGGAAATTCCGCCACATGTCACATTATCCAGATTTCAGACAAAGGCTAACAGCTTGGCTTTGTTTAGATCAGGGTTATGTTTTGCCAAAACTATCACCATTTTATGGTTGCTTTTCTGATCTTCCAGCTCAAATGTAAAAATTTCTATGTTCATTTCTTCCTTCCTTCATCATAACATAAATAAAATGGATCTTCTACTCATCACCACTCGGTCAAAATTGGCAAATAACTGCGTTTGCTATGAGAGAAGAGCAGCAACTCGCCACACTTTCACCCCGTCAGTCTTTTGAACCATGAGGTAAAAGGACAATGTGCAAAGCCACTGTACCAACATGCCAAGGTTTGCAGTGATCAATTTGTACAATGGCTTTTCAGAAGCCAGTTGATAAAATATCACAGCGGAGAGAGTTTGGCTAAAATTAAAACTTGTAGCCCACGATGAGATTGTGGATTGAATTGTCTGGATAATAAGAAATTGGGAGGGGATATTCAACAAGGGCAATGGTAATGAGCCGAGTTCTCCGGGGGCACTCACTGTTTTTAACTTTATTTAACATGACATTTTATTTCCCGTTATGAAACATACAACAGGGAGATAAAATGTAGATGAATTTGGAACTAAATGTTCAGAATGTCATTGTATTCCATGAAAACATCTACCAACGTAAGCACAATGTTAGGGAATATAAAAAGATCCATAAATAAAAGGAGATTACGTGGAAACTCCATAAGACATTGGTAAAACTATGTTTGAAGCATTGTGACAATGTTTTATTACCGTGCTTATTAAAGACAGGGCTGAGTCATCCTGTGTGTGATCATAAAGGAATTTTTTGGCAGCAACTATTCATGAATAATGCAGTCATGGCACAACTGTAAGAACTGCATTTTCCTTATTCTCACAAGATAGTTGCCAAAAAAGGAAGTAGTTCTGTGAAAACTAACCAGCTAAGTTGCTAAATAAACCATTTGACCTTTGTTAATAGGTCTGTCTTATTCTGCACAGGAGGTATGTTGAGTAATATAGCTTGGGCCTCTAAACTTAGTTGACCTCTTGAGTTGGAAAGTAATTATGAGCCAAGGCTCCATTTGTAGCCTAAGTCAGAAGATTGTGGAATCAGTACTCTATCCATTGACCTGAGTACACAATCTCAGCAGACTTATCAGTACAGTAATCTGGGAGTGCTGCACTGTTTTTTTGGATGAGACATTAAACTGCGACCTCTTCTGCTCTCAGATGGATGCAAAACATCCCATGAAGGTACTCGAAGGAGAGCAAGGAAATTTTCCTTGGTGTTATTGGCGATGTTTATCCCTCAACGAACATCATAAAGCCAGAGTATTTAGTCATTATCATCGTTTTGCTTGTGGAAGTTTGCTGTGTGCCGATTGGCTGCCACATTTCCTACATCCCAACAGTGACTACACTTCTAAAGTAGCTAGTTGGCCATAAAGCGAGATCATGTGGCCATGAAAGGTGAGGCATAGACTCAAGTTCTTTCTCTTTGTGTGGGCACAAGTGACTGAAATAGATGATCCTGCTCAGAAAGCAGCTGATGTTTATAAGCAGCGAGCGTAATCGCAGAGGCAGGAGCTATACTGAGTCGCCAATCAGCAGCTGCCTATCCCGAGGCAGCCGATATTACTTGTAAACAGGTTCAGGGCGTGTTTTCTTCGCTATCCCTCTGGGGTTCATGTAATTGTGCTGGCAATGGGTAGAAGTGGCAATAGTGACACAAGGTGACACGAGATATCCAGACACTAGCTTTATCTTCACTCCATCCTTGAAAAAAGCATTAGAGAATATTGCCTCAGTTACTCATGTTGTGGTGCTATTTTCATTGCCTGAAACTCTGTGATATTACTCAAGGTGACTGTGTGCCTTTGTGACTAAGTATGACAAAGCTGCATGTGCTGTACATTAGGTTACCAGCCATGAGCTCAGGGGAAGCTTTGGCCCTCACTTCCTTCTGTATTCAACTGTCCAATGATGTCTTTGAATGTGATCAAAGGATTGAGCCATTTTAATCTTCACTAATGTGGTCGTGCTTTTGTGGACCCAGGCCTCCTGGTCCTACAGGCTGGAAGGTAGTATTGAGATATCACCAAGCACTCAGAGCATTGACAGTCATGTGCGGTCCAGATATAAGAACATACTGCACCCTACAAACTCAGAAGCCACCACTCTGCTACGTTGACTTGTGAGGATTCTTCATGTGAAGATTCTTTAATAATCATTACTTCTCTATATCTATTAGTATTTGCATGCCCTCATTGTATCTCTCCCATATAGACATCTCCAATCATGTTAAGCATGCTTTGCACATATGTTTTCATGTTAGTATTGCACTGGTTAACATATTGATCAGTATAGAACACTTCAATATAACAGAGTTTCCTCTCTTGCATGCCTATCTGCGATAGGTGCTTATCATGTACAGCAGTACTATTATCTTAAGATATATTTTTACTACACCTCTCGCACTATTTTCCTAGATGAACAAGTGTGTTTATTAACACTCAATTTCTAGAATAGATTCTCCATCGATCTTTGAATGGAATGATATTAATGGGCTAAGTAGCCATTTTTTGTTCAAAGTTTAATTATCTTCTAAATGAGCTCAACTAATATGGCACTTTACGAGCCAATCTGTATTGCAATGCTTTGCTGTTCCATAAGATTGCAGTATCAGTTGGTTTATGATGTATCACGTTGCTTGGGTACAGTTGTTGTGTATTAGATTTCCATCGATGTTGAGCTTTTGGATGAAAAGATCTATATAACATGTAGGGGTTCAGGATCATTCAAGATATAACCTGTCAGGTGGTTGTACAGGTAAGAATGTAGCTAAGGATAAACCTGACAGAGTGCAACTTTGGTGTCTTTCTAGTTCTCCAACTCAGCTTCAAACCCCACAAGACTGCCTGTACCATTTTGCAACATGATCTGCCTCTATCCCTACCTGAAAACCCTTAAACCATTGGACATGGTTTTAGCCATCTCCAGGCTTAACTGTTCCAATGTTCTCCTCGCCAGTGTCCTGAGATCCATCCCAAACAAATATTAACTCACTCACAACCCTACTGCCTGTTTTTACTATTGTACCATGTCCCTCACACTCATCACTCCAATCCTCACTGCTCTACCCTCGCTTCCTATTGCCTTGACTTGAAAATTCACAGTTTCATTTGCAAATCCTTTCATTGCCTTCATAAGCTCTGATCTCTCACAGTGCAGCTTCTCAGCTTACACTCTTTCCCTCTTCTTTCTATTCCACCATTGCTGGTACAACCTTTAGCCATAATGGCCCCATCACTAAAATTCTTGGTAAATCTCTCTCCCTCCATTGCCACCTTAGTCTCCACCTCCAAAAGTCTATTCAGAACTTATCACTTCAAGATCATAAGATCATAAGAAATAGAAGCAGGAGTAGGCCATTTGGCCCATCAAATCTGCTCTGCTATTCAGTAAGATCATGGCTGATCTGGTTGTAGCCTTAACTCCATTTTCCTGCCTGCCCCCCTCATAATCCTTGTGGATCAAAATTCTGTCTTAACTCAGCCTTTAAAATACTCAATGACCCAGCTTCCAGTGCTCCCTGGGGAAGAGAATTCCAAAGACTGATGACCCTCTGAGAGAAATAAATTCCTCCTCATTCTCACCTAGACGTTGGTGTATCCAAACAGCTTGTGTGGCAAATACAAGAGCTGTTGAGAAATGCTTCAGGAGTTATCAGAGTTGGTGGGTATTTTTAAACCGTGTCCCTTGTTCTAGATTCCCTCATGAGGGGAAACATCTTTTCAGCATCCACCCTGTCAAACCCTCTCAGAATCTTAAATGTTTCAATAAGATCACCTCTCATTCTTCTAAAAAATTGGCCTTGCACCAATTCTCCAGTAAGAATACTGCTTCCAATACCGACCTGTTGTTTGATCAGATCTTTTGTGAAGTTCCTGGGGTCGACTTTCTTTCCTTGTTTATTGCCACCATAGACTCAGTGGAGCTGTTGGCATTGTCTTGCTTCTTGTTTGGTTTTCTTCAAGCCTCCCTCAATCCACGCCTCAATGTTATCCATCCACCTGAGTTTTCTTCTTCATCTCTTGTTTTTACCATCGACTTCTCCATCAATATTTGCTAAGATAAGGCTGTTGGGTCTTCATTTCCAATGTCTGTACTTGGCTATCTTTCTCTCTGACTATATTTAGTAACACTTCTGATTCCTGAACTTGTCCTCTTGATCTGTCCATCCAGCTGATTCTGAAGATCCTCTGCCATACCCACGTTTCAAATCTGTTCCCTTTCTCTCACCTTTTTCTTCAGAGTCCAACTCTCACATCCGTAGAGTACAACACTCCATACTATTGACTGTACCAGATGTTTTTTTCAGCTTTGTGCTGATGCTTTTGGATTTCCAGATGCTACTCAAATCACTGGTTCTGCCTCTTACCATAAATAATCTAACCTGGATTCCATTCTTGGATGTAACTTTGGTGTTTATCATTGAGCCAATGTACTTGAATTTGTGCACTCCCTCTCTATCTGCACTTCCAATCTTGAATTTTCCATTGCCATTTAGAGCCATTACTTTGGTCTTTGCCTCATTTATGTTCAGACCAAAAGATTCACTGTGACTTTTGACTTGGCCTGCCATAGTCTCTGCCTTTGTTCTGGCTATGAGTATGGTGTTGTCTGCGTATGTGAGATTCCAAAAGCTACAACCTCCTTGATGCAGTCCCATCTCTCTGGTAACTCTTCTTGCACCATTCTCATTATCTTCTCTCAGGACACCCCTGCCTGATTCCCTTCTCAATCTGGAATTGGATTGTATGTCCATCACTAGCTCTGACAACTCCTGAAGTGTTTCTTACAGCTCTTGTATTGGCCACACAAGGTGTTTGGGTACACCAAAGTCTGTAAGTGTCTTCCATAGAGCATCGTGCTGGACAGCGTCAAATGACATAGTCTGTGAACATGAGCCAAAGCTGGGCTTCTTGCTTATTTTCACAATTCTCCATGAAATCTCTGAGCACAAGCAGAGCGTCAGTTGTACCCTTTCCAGGAATGAAGTCAAAGTGCTCTTCTGCCACTTCCCTGTTCACACAGGGGGCAACTCTGTGCCTGATGTTGTCAAGTAGTACTTTGGATGCATGACTGATGAGGCTTAGTGTGTGATGTTCTGCACAGTCCTGTGTGCCTGCTATCTTGGACATTGTGACTGTCTCAGATATAGCTCACTCACAGGCTATTCACCTATTGCCCATACCTCATCAATAATCTCATTCATTGTATCTCTGGCTGTTTCATCTGCTGGGATCTGATCTTGTCCTTCTGCCTTTCCACTCTTGATGTTCTTTATAGCTTTTCTTGTCTCATCTTTCAGTGCTTCAGGATCCAGCTCGCCTTTTTTTAACTTCCAATCTTTGTTGTTCATCTTTTCTGGTTCTTTTTCAAATAGTTTCCTGCAATAGTTTTCTCATCTGAGACTAATCTTGTCCTTATCACATAATACGTCTCCGTTTTTGTCCTTGATACCTATTCTGGGCTGACATACTTCTTTCCAGCTTTGACCTTGGCTAGTGAGTACACTTTCTCGGTGTTACCATCCTTGTAAGCTTCCTCTGCTTCTTCAGCCCTATCACCCAGCCAGTTGCTTCTGGTTTTTATACAGGCTTTCTTCGCACCAGCACAGTTTGAGGTATTCTCTCAGCAGGTCTAACAGCATCTGTGGGGAGAAAAACAGGGTTAACATTTCGAATCTTTATGACTTTTCATCAGAGCGGGCTCGAAACGTTAACCCTGTTTCTCTCTCCACAGATGCTGTGAGACCTGCTGGGTTTTTCCAGCATTTGCTGTTTTTGTTTCAGATTTACAGCATCCGCAGTATTTTGCATTTATCTTGAGGTATTCTCTGCTTTGTACGCCACTGCTCTTTGCATCACGCCTTTTCTGTTAGGTCTAAACATTTCTTTGTAAGGGCATTATAAAAAGATACGTTGGTGCAGTTATTGTTGAAAAGAGTGTCAGTCGCACTCCTGTGCCAGTTGCCTCAGAATACACTAGGTTACAGTGTGACTCAATGCGTGGGCTGTAGTACAAGTCGGAATAGTGTACCATGTTGGTCTGCTGTGTGACTTGCTGGATGATGCACCTGGTCGATAACCTTTAATTTATTGTCTGATGCATGTGTTGCTCAACAAGGAGCTAAGGCTTTGAATGGACTGATCAATAATGAGTGGGCTGCAGTATAGGTCAATGCATTACATATCAGGGGGCTGATTGAATCCACCTGTAATGTTACTCAGTGAGTATAACTTCATGTGTTACAATTTCCTCCATGCTTCAGTGAATCTACAAGCTCGAGCTGCTGTAGGACCTGATTGATTATGTTCTCCCCTCTTGTAGAAAATGGTCTCTAATACGGTGAGTGCAGCAACACTGTTGGTCCTTTCAATTGATCATGTGTAAGAGATAATCCCGTCCTTGTGGGTGATGTTGCAGAGGAGCAGTGTGTCGATGATAACTAGGAAGGGACCAGGGATGAAGAAGTTGTGGGCATGGGTGGAAACTTGGAAGCACTGAGCCCGGGTCTGAGAGTGGAGCTTGAGTTCTCTAGCCTGATTGCTGAGCTGTGGTTCTCTCTAACAATGTTTTGGAGTCTTGCAAAGTGGCCTGAATGCTGTCCAAGGTGAAGATCATAGCAGTAGGTGAGAAAGATTGGAAGGAGGTAGTTGTTCCCATCTTCCTGGAGTAGTTTGAGAGTTGGAGAGGAAGTGGTAGCATCAGATCGAGTGGTCAGCTGTCCACCAGCTGAGCTTTCCAGACTGGAATCCATTGGCATGCTCTGATGTATTGGGCTGTGGTGAAGGTGGCAGACTATCTGGGACTCGATAGGGATGTAACACTGGGAGTGGGAGTGAGCAGACCGCACACTTCACTTTCCATCTCCCTTACCCTGCCGTCAAGTGTAAAATCCAGTCCATAATTTTTTAAGCACCAATATAACTTCTCGCCCAGATAGCTCGAGGAGAGATTAAGCTTTAATTCATGGAGACTCCAGGGCAATCCTGGTGAGTTGGCAACCCAACTGCTGGTTTTAATGGCGATTTTGGCGGAACTACATATGTTTGATAATGCGGCATTCACACTGTGGTTAGCATTGTAGCTGGGCTATGAAAGAGGCAGCATCAGCGGATGGCACAGTGTTAGAGGGAGAAATAAATGCTCCTGTTGGCACTGCCAGGGTCTCTGGCTGTGGGCCAACCTCTACCCCAATGACGTGATCTTCAGCCTCAGTGACCTACACTGACCTTCCACATTAATTAGAGGGAGAGGCTGGAGAAACTGGTGTTGCTCCCCTCAGAGCAGAGAAGTTTAGACGGAGATTTAATAGAGGCACTCAGAATGGTGAAGGGTTTTGATAGAACAAATACTCTAGGGAGAAACTGTTTCCACTTGGCAGGTGGGTTGGTAACCAGAGGTCAAAGATTTAAGGTAATTGGCAGGAGAATACAGAGATGAGATGAGAAAAAAATTACTTGGGTAGCGGGTTCTCGTGGTCTAGAATGCACTGCCTGAGTGGTGGAAGCCAATTTAATAATAACTTTCAAAAGGAAATTGGATAAATAATTAAAATGGGAACATTTTCAGGGTGTTGGGGAAAGAGTAGGGGTGTGGGACAAATTGGAAAGCTCTTTTAAAGAAACTGCAGAGGCACGATGGACCGAACGGACCTTTTCTGGAACATTCTCTGATCTAATATATAATGCTCCCTTATTTTTGTCATCGAATAACCTGTCTGATCCCAGCAGAGTGGATTATTTGTGAAGTGCAAAGTCCACAAAACAGTAGTCGAACCTGGGTTAGCATGGTAGTGATATTATTGAGCATCTCTGCTTTATATTTACTGCCATTTAAAGTCTAACACCTCAAAATGTGGCTCTGCAGCGTCAGTGGTTCTGAAATACTGCATCACTTTGAACGGGAATGGATTAATCGTGCATTGCAATCGCTGCACCATTTACCAGGCCTTTTGAATTTTTAACCCTAAATCTTTTGATTTGTTGTGGCAGCTGATCATACTGTTAACTGACTTTGGGTATGCGCTAAAATGTGATGCACTGCTTCAGAAAGCTGCTCCTGCTCACTGTTCTTTGACTTTTGCTTGACAGTGTACCAGACTAGGGATTAATCTGTTATGGCTGATTTCCCAGACCAACATTGCTGGGCATAGTTTTAGTCAGTTTAGTATGGCAGACTTCATCAATCCTGCGCCCTGTACTCTGCCAGACAGTAATTTCCAGCAAAGAAACAAAGTGCAGTTTGGTGTTAATTGCAATTTTAGGACATTTAGTAGGTTGTTTTAGTGGCTTTAACATGTAACAACAACTTGGAATTAAATAGCACTTTTAACATGTTCAAAATGTCAAAAAGGTGTTTAACAAGAGTGGAATGAGTAAGAGGTTTTGATACCGAATCAAAGAAGGAGATATCAGGACAGATGATCAAAAGATTGGGCAAAGCGTTAAGTTTTTAGGGAGCATCTTAAAGGAGGTAGAGAGGTGGAGAGGTTTAGGGAAGGACTTTCACAGCTTAGGTTCAGGGCAGCTGAAGATACGGCCTCCAATGGTGGAATGATTAAAAGCAGCGAGCTGCAATATGCCAGAATTGGAGGAGCGCAGAGATCCTGAAAGCTTGTATGGATGGTTACAGAGGTCAGGAGGGGCAAAGTCATGAATGAATTTGAAAACAAGGATGGGGGATTTTAAAATTGAGGCATTGTCAGACTGGGAGCTAGTGTATGTTAATGAGCATAAGGATGAGAGTTAAAATATTGGCAGCAGAGTTAAGTTTACAGAGGGAGGAAGCTGGAAGGTCAGCCAAGACTGCATTGTAATAGGCAAAACTGAATGTAACAAAGGCATGGATGAGGGGTTCAGCGACAGCTGAGCTGAGGCAAGATCAGAACTGCATCGCTTGTAACGTTGTTACAGAGTTTGGAATAGGTGGTCTTAGTGATGAAGTGAAAATGTGGTCGGAAGCTCATCTCAAGGTCAAACACAACACGAAGGTTGCCAAGAGTCTGGCATCAGCTTCAGACAATTGCCAGAAGAGGGATGGAAACGGTGGCTGGGGAAGGGAGTTTACAGCTGGGACCAAAGGCAACACTTGCAGTTTTCCAATTAGTTTCCGGAAATTTTGCTCATCCAACACTGGACATGTAACCTAATAATCTAACAGCCTTGGTTCAAACATGGACAAAAGAGCTGAACTCCTGAGGTGAGGTGAGAGTGACTGCCCTTGACATCAAAGCTACATTTGACCGAGTGTGGCATCAAGGAGCCCTAGCAAAACTGGAGTCAATGGGAATCAGGGGAAAGCTCTCTGCTGGTTGGAGTCATACCTAGCACAAAAGATGATGATTATGGTTGTTGGAGGTCAGTCATCTCAGCTCCAGGACATCACTGCAGGAGTTCCTCAGGGTAGTGTCCTTGGCCCAACCTTCTTCAGCTGCTTCATCAATGACCTTCCTTTCATCATAAGGTCAGAAGTGGAGATGTTCATGGATGATTGCACAATGTTCAGCACCATTCGCAACTCCTCAGATACTGAAGCAGTCCATGTCCAAATGTAGCAAGACCCGGACAATATCCAGGCTTGGGCAGTTAAGTGGCAAGTAACATTCACACCACACAAGTGCCAGACAATGACCACCTCTAACAAGAGAGAATCTAACCACCGCCCTTGACATTCAATGACATTACCATCACTGAATACCCCACTATCAACATCCTGCGGGTTACCATTGATCAGAAACTGAACTGGACTAGCCATATAAATACTGTGGCTACAAGAGTAGTTCAGAGGCTGGGAATCCTGCAGCAAGTAACTCACCTCCAGACACCCCAAAGCCTGTCCACCATCTACAAGGCACAAGCCAGTAGTGTGATGGAATACTCCCCATTGCCTGGATGAGTGCAGCTCCCACAACACTGACGAAGCTTGACACTGTCCAGGACAAAGCAGCCTGCTTGACTGGCACCACATCCACAAACATTCACTCCCTCCACCACCGACACACAGTAACAGCAGTGTGTACCATCTACAAGATGCACTGCAGGAATTCACCAAGGCTCCTTCGACAGCACCTTCCAAACCCATGACCACTACCATCTAGAAGGATAAGGGCAGCAGATAGATGGGAGCACCACCACCTGTAAGCTCCCCTCCAAGTCACTCACCATCCTGACTTGGAAATATATCGCCGTTCCTTCACTGTCGCTGGGTCAAAATCCTGGAACTCCCTTCCTAACAGCACTGTGAGTGGGCCTACACCACATGGGCTGCAGTGGTTCAAGAAGGCAGCTCATCACCACCTTCTCAAGGGCAAGTAGGGATGGGCAATAAATGCTGGCCTAACCAACGAAGCCCACATCCCGTAAATGAATTAAAAAATAAATATTTAGAGACAGTGGAGATTCCTGGGACTTCTTCCAATCTGAAATGAGTGAGATGGAGACTCAGAATTCAAAGCTGCATGGTGATGATATTAATAGGGCCCAATTTTAATGCTGTACAAGCTTTGAACGTGTTAAAATCAGATCCTAACTCTAAGCTAAGGCAGGGGCTCTTTATTCCCTCAAGAATAACCTCCCTCTTACAGAATACAAGGCTTGTCACATCTGAGCACTCCCTCCCTTTGGTTATGTTCCTTTGCATTCTGTGCTATCTTGTCAGATGCACACAGAGTTGGTCTTTAGATGTCATAAGCTGATGAAGGAGCATGGACACATTGACAGATGTGGCCGTCTTGTGCATCAATAAGTGAGCATGCATCATGCAGCTTGGTTATTATATATTGGTTTTAATATGTGAATCTTGCTGATGGTGTTAGTTTGTCCAGGTGTTCATCCTCATGTTCAAATCCCTCCATGATCTTGTCCCTCCCAATCTCTATAATCCCCTCAGCCCTACAACCCTCAGAAACCTCTGTCCTCCTCCAATTCTGGCCTTTTGCGCATTCTCAGTTTTCATTGCTCCACCAATTGTTCTGCACCTTTAACTGCTTCGGAGCAGAAATCTGGAATTCCCTCCCTAAACCTTTCTGCCTCTACCTTCTAATCTAAGACACTTCTTAAAGCTTGACTCTTTCACCAAGTCTTTAGTTACCTGTCCTCATATTTCCTTTTCTATGTTTCTTATGTGGCTCAGTGTCAAGTTATTTGATATTATTCTTGTGAAGTACCTTGGGAGGTTTTACTACATGAAAGGTACTATATAAATCCAAGTTGTTGTAAGTTGCAGCTTGATTATCTGCTCTGCTGGGGTACAGGTATATTTGGCAAGCAATTACAGAACTGTGTTAGGGGTTGGTAAGAGCTAGCAGTAAATAGGCTGACCGGCTTTCTATTATGCACACGTGGCACCTATCTGCTAAACATTAGTTAGGTAGTCTTACCTTGGTAGCTTCTTTCAGATATGCCATCTTCTTCCATATCTATTCCCAGGCCTTGCACACTATGCACATGACATTAAGCCTGGCATGCTGTCCTCTGGGGCGGGTGCCCTATAGTGATTAATAGGGCATCTTTCCTTGTGCCCATCTCGTGCAGCAGTACCTCCACTTTCTATCTGGGCTAGAATGTCTCAACAGGCTTGATCAAGAGGGCTTCTCTTTGGCTGACACAAACAGCAATCCACTTTATCCCCACTATTGTCCAACCACTTTAGAAAATCAGCCATAATGTTTTCAAAAGGGGTCAATGAGCTCTTCATGATTTTATTTACCCCCTCACAGCTGACTGTCTTTCTGGGAGCTAAATATCTGATTAAATGACTCAATTAATAATTGAGTAGCAGCCTGTATGAAAAGATTTCCTTTTAGTTAGCCATTGGTGTTAATCAGAGTTTCTTTGCTGGTTTTAGCAAAAGATTCTGGGTACAACTTGATAATGCATGTCTCATATCTCTAGTTGTAATGAAATGGACTTACAAAAAGAAAGTCTGACTGCTCCTTAAATAATAAATGCAAATGCACTTTGTGACCAACATGTTGGAGGTGGATTGCAGAAATCTCCATTCTGTAAATTAAGTTTTATATTAAATTATTCCTCAACAGTGCTTTTCAGACTTTGCTGCACAAGAGGCTACTTGTTGACATGCTCCAAGAAAGGCAGGAGGTTGTTAAGATAAACTGCACAAACAATGTGTTGTTTTCATTACTGTACAGAAACAGAAATAACATGCTTCTAAATTATCATCATCAACTTGCATTTATATTGTGCCTTTAATGTAAGAAAGCACCACAAAGCGCTTCACAAATAGAGAATTAAAATGGACAGCAAGCCTCAGAAAGAGAGAATAGGAAAAGGGCAAAGGCTTGGCCAAAGGGATGAGTTTTAAGGATAATGTTAAAGGAGAAGGAAGAAGTAAGAAAAACTCACATTTCTATAGCGCCTTTCATGACTACGGGACATCCATAGGCTTTACAGCCAATGAAATATTTTTGTCACTGTACAAGTCAATTTACACACAGGAAGCTGCCACAAACAGGAGTGTGATAATGACCAGATAATCTATTTTCTTTTTGTGATGTTGAGTGAGGGATAAATTTTGGTGAGGACACAAGGGAGAGCTTCCCTGCTGTTCAAAATAGTGCCATGGAATCTTTTTTGCCCATTCAAGAGGGCAAGACAGGGTCTCGGTTTAACATCTCATCTGACAGTGCAGCATTCTCTCAGTACTGCAGTGGGAATGTCAGCCTTGATTTTTGTGCTTATGTCCTGGAATGAGGTTCCAACTCACAATCTCCTGATTTATAGGTGACAGTGCTACCAACTGAGCCACACTGTCGAGCAGCGCATTCCAGATCCCAACCACTCGCTGCATGAAAATGTTCTTGCTCATGTCTCCAAAGCTTCTTTTGCCAATCGCCTTAAAGCTGTGCCCTCTGGTTCTCGATCCTTCCACCAATGGGAACAATTTCTCCCTGTATACTCTGTCCAGATCCCTCATGGTTTTGAATACCCCTATCAAATTTCGTCTTAACCTCCTCTTCTCCAAGGAAAACAGTCTCAGCCCTTGCCATGTTTTCATGATTCCCTCTGACCTTTCCTTTTCTGACCCTGAGTGATTAGTTTCCAACAAAGGCCTCAGTTTTATTCCCTTATGCTTCCACCTTAATGAGTTTTGAGCCCACGTCCATTTCTTTGGCCAGAGGTCTTCCCTCCACACAGCAGAGCAGTTCTCCTGCCTTCAGAATTCTTGCTCCACCTGGGCCCTTCTCTGGTGTCTCACCCTCTCTAAATCTTTTCATTGAGAACTGTTGGCATGACATTGCCCATCGCAATTTCTCTGTTCCCCTCACTCACTCTAACCTGTCTCACTCTGAACTTGCTGCACTCTGTTTTCTCCGGTCTCATAGTCATCTAATCTGCTGGTAATGATGGTGAATTTTTTTGTTTGGTGAATCGACCTGTATCTGGCAGAGTCCGAACGCCAGCTCTCTGACTCCTCCTTCTACCTCTCCCTGGACCATCACCCCATCACTGAACACTAAACCATCACCTCCAGACTTGCACCGATCTCAGCTCCCATAGAGATCTTCCCTCTACAGCCTCTAACCTCGTACTCCTCTAACCCTGAACGTCCTGGCTCTGTCTCCTCCCCAAGATCCACAAACAGGACAGCTCTGGTAGACCTGTCATTTCAGCCTCTTCTGGCATTACCTCATTTCTTCCCATTCCACCTCTATTATTTCTCCCTTTTTCTGTCTCTTCCTACGTACATCCGTGACTCTTCCGACACCTCCTGTTAATTCAAAAGTTTCCAGTTTCCTAGCCCTAACTGTCTCCCCTTCACCACGGACGTCCAATCCCTCTACACCTCCATCCCACACCAGGATAGGCTGAGGGCTCTCCACTCCTTCTTTGAACAGGGGCCCAATCCATCTCCATCCACCACCATCCTCCTCTGCCTGACTGAACACATTCTCACACTCAACAACTTCTTTAACTTCACTCACTTCCTCCAAATCAAAGGTGTTACTATGGGAACCTGGGTATGCTTGCCTTTTTGTAGTATATATGGACCATTCCTTGTTCCATTCCTAGTCAGGTTCCCACACTCACCCCTCCTTCTGGTACACTGTTGACTGTATTGGTGCTGTTTCTTGCTGTCACCTGGAACTGTAAAATTTCACCAACTTTGCTTTCAATTTCCACCCTTCCCTCACCTTCACATGATCCATCTCAGACTCTTCCCTTCCTTTTCTTAACTTCTCTCTATTTCTGGGGATAGGCTATCAACCAATGTCCACTATAAGCCCACTGACTCCCAAAGCTGTCTGTACTACACTTTCTCACACCTGTTCCCTGTAAAGACTATGTTCTGTTCTCCCAGTTTCTCAGACATTGTTGGAGCTGATGATGCCACCTTCCATACCTTCTGATATGTTTTCCTTATTCCTCAACTTAGGAGACTGCCCCCCACCCCCATCACTGTGCTTGATAGGGCCCTTCACCATGCCTGCCCCATTGATGCAGTTCTGCTCTCATCCCTTCCCCTCTCCCAGAACCATGATAGGCTTCCTTTGTCCTCACATCCCACCCCATCAGCCTCCACATTAACAGGTCATCCTCCGCCATTTCCACCACCTCCACCATGATGCTGCCACCAAACACGCCTTCCACTCCCTTCCCCTTTCAGCTTTCCAAAGGGGCCTTTCCCTTGGAAATAACCTGGTCCACTCCTCAGTCACCCCCAACACCCCTCCTCTTCCCATGGAACCATTCCAAGCCAGTGTAGGAGATGCAATACCTGCCCTTTTTCATCCTTTCTTCCCACCATCCAAGGTCTCAAATGCTCCTTCCAGGTGAAACAGTGATTTACTTGTACTTCTTTCAATTTTGTAACTGCACTCACTGATCACAATGTGGTTTGCTCTACACTGGGGAGACAAAACATGGATTGGGTGACGGCTTTGCGGAACACCTCCATTCAGTCTGCCCGCATGACCCTGAGCTTCCGGTCGTCTGTCATTTAAATTTTCCATTCCACTCCCACTCTGACCTCTCTGTCCTCGGCTACCTGCATTATCCCAATGAAGCTCAACATAAGCTCGAGGAACAGCACCTCACCTTTCGATTGGACACTTGCAGTCTCCCAGTCTGAACATTAAGTTAACTATTTCACATCATAGCCTCTGCTCCCAGTTTGTTTTGTGTTTATTGGTTTTGTTTTTGGACAGCAGCTTTTTGGTATGGTTCAGCACTTTCCCATTTACACCTCCTTGCGACACATCTTTGGTTTCTTTCCTTGTTCCATTATCACCCCCTTTTTCCTTGGGACCATCATCCCTTTTGTCATCTAATTTCTCCTAACTTCCACTCGATCTCAGACCTTCACTTTTGTTAAGTCCTCTCCTTCGCCCCCACTTTTCTCTGCTTCTGTACTTGCTTTAATCTGTTACATCCCTAACTTTTTCCAATTCTGATGAAACGTTAACTCTGTTTCTCTCCCCACAGATGTTGCTGAGGATTTCCAGTGTTTTCCGTTTTTGTTACAGGAGCCTCATGAGTTACAAGAGCCTCTTGCTCTCATTTTGAAAGCCTGTGCTCCAGGAGGTTAAACACAGATTAGTTATAGAGAATAATCAGTGTGAACCAGTTCTAACCAACTGTGTGAACAGATTATTATCTGGCTCTCTAAGGATTGCTCTAACTTTGTTTGGCAGTAAGGGTCATGGATTCTATCATATGCAATATTTCCTAATTTATAACAATAACCACACTTTAACAGTGCTTAATTGACTGCAATGTGCTCTGGGGCAGCTTGATTTTGTGAAAGATGCACAACAAATGAAAGTTCATTCGTTTTTCTTTCTTATATATTTAACATATTATTAATGACTAGGGCAATGTGGAAAAGATTCAGACAAATGTGATATCATCTATTGTACACAAAGGCTTGTTAGAGATCAAGATTGAGAGATAGTAAAAAAAAATCAGTTTATATTAAATTCCATTTTATATGTATACATAAAACCTATAGTTAAAAACATAAAGCCTAAATTATTTGTAACATGGCAACATATCTGTAAAGCTGTAACTGCCATCATATAAAATAGCTCTGGATAGTTCTCGCTTTCTCATAGATACATCCACACGTTTATTCTTTTCTCGATATATAGATTGATTCATTTATGTTCTGAGAAGGTTTCGTGGAGACCTTTTCAGTCTTTGGCATGTTGAGCTATTAATACCTGTGGTAAAACCCAGGCTTCAGGACATGGAGGAGGCAAAGGCCTTTGGACTGAGCTTTAAAGCCAGGTCACTATCATGTGAGGCTGGAAGCAATTGGAAGGACAGAAACTGAACGTTGAACTCAACTGGCAGAATTGAGCAGCTCTTCCACAGTGACAACTTATGTAATTGTGGTGTTGGCTGAGTTTGTCTGTTCGTGTAAACTTCCGAATTGACTCTGTTTTCTGAATTCATTATAATACATAAATAGAACAGCAGCATTTGCCAACACCTTCTAACAGAATTACATTCATATCAGGGTGAATGTTGCAATATTGTTTTCGTGGGAAGGTGTCTCACTTGGTGCAAACACAGTTCATGTTTCAGGGCTTCAGATTTTTAAAAGGCTTTAATGGACGTGAACATCGCTGGCAAGGTCAGCATTTGTTGCCCATCCCCAATTGTCCTTGACATTTGTGATGCTCTCTATTTGGAGGCTGTTAATGTTAATAGAATTCAGCAGTGCTGAAGTATGTTGGTTTCATTTAAGCTACTAAAACCCATACAAATTAAAGAGGGTGTCCATTCTTCACACTTTTCATTGGTTTCTGCCATAGGTAGAGCACTATTACTGTGTACCTGTCTAAATACCTGCACAGCAGCAATGTCCTCTTCATAAAAAGCAGGACAAATCCAATCCAGCCAATTACCACCTCATCAATTTACTCTTAATCATCAGCAAAGTGATGAACTGTGTTGTTGACTGTGCTACTCACCAATAACCTGCTCACCAATGCTTGGGTTCTGCCAGACCACTCAGCTGCAGACCTTAATACAGCATCAGTCCAAACATAGACAAAGGAGGTGAGGTGAGAGTGACTGCCCTTGGCCATCAAGGCAGCATTTCACCACGTGTGGCATCAAGGAGCCCTAGCAAAGCTGAAATCAATTGGAATCATGGGTAAAGCTGTCCACTGGTTGGAGTCATACCTAGCACAAAGGAAGATGGTTGTGATTGTTGGAGGCCAATCATCTCAGCTCCAGGACATCACTGCAGGAGTTCCTCAGGATAACGTCTTTGGTCCAACTTCACCTACTTCATCAATGACCTTCCCTTGATCATAAGGTCAGAAGTGACAAGTAACTCACCTTCTGATTTCCTAAAGCCTGTCCACCATCTAACAAGGCACAAGTCAGGAGTGTGATGGAATACTCCCCACTTGCCTGGCTGATTGCAGCTCCAACATCATTCAAGAAGCTTGACACCATCCAGGAGAAAGCAGCCCACTTGATTGGCACCCCATCCGCCACCTTAAACGTTCACTCCTCCACCACCAGCTCCTTCGACAGCACCTCCTAAACCCACAACCTTTACCACCTAGAAGAACAAGGGCAGCAGACAGATGGAAACACCACCACTTTCAAGTTCCCCTGCATGCCAGACATCATCCTGACTTGGAACTATATCGCCGTTCCTTCACTGTTGCTGGGTCAAAATCCTGGAACTCCCTAACAGCACTGTGGGTGTACTTAGGCCAGATGGATTGCAGCAGTTCAAGGACATGGCTCACCATCACTTTCTCAAGGGCAATTAGGGATGGGCAATAAATGCTGGCCTAGCCAGCAACGCCTACTTCCCCATAATATTTGGCCCCATGTGTGGCCACTTAAAGCTTTAATAGGTTTGTTCATTGGACAAGGTTGCCTAGGAACAGGGGGAAGCCTTGCAGGTCTTGAGGCTGTTCACCATTCTATCAGACCATGGCTGAACTGTACTTTAAGTCATTTACCCATGGCTTATCCGGTAACACCCTTACCCAACAAAAACCTATCACTCTCAGTCTTGAAAATTTCAACTAACCCTAACTCCATTTCCACCCCTTTGTTTTCCAGCGCCCCCTTGAGATAAAGACCAACATCCATTAGCCTTTTCTTTACACTCATGCATCAGCTGTTTTTAATTTGTGGACATGAACACCCAGATTTCTTTGCTCTTCCACAGTATATGACCATAAGACCATAAGACATAGGAGCAGAAGTAGGCCATTCAGCCCATCGATGTCATCACAGCTGATCTGATGATCCTCAACTCCACTTTCCTGCCCTTTCCCCATAGCCCTTGATTCCCTTACTGATTAAAAATCTGTCTATCTCAGCCTTGAGTATACTAAACGACCCAGCCCCTACAGCCCTCTGTGGTAAAGAATTCCACAGATTCACCACCCTCTGAGAGAAGAAATTCCTCATCTCTGTTTAAAATGGGCAACCCCTTACTTTGAGATTATGCCCTCTGGTTCTAGACTCTCCCACAAGGGGAAACAACCTCTCAGTATCTACCCTGTCAAGCTCCCCTAAGAATCTTATATGTTTCAATACGGTCACCTCTCATTTTTCTAAACTCCAATGAGTACAGGTACAACTTACTCAACCTCTCCTCATAAGAAAATCCTTCCATACCCGGGATCAACCTAGTGAACCTCCAAAGTCAGTATATCTTTCCTTAGATAAGGGGACCAAAACTGTCCACAATATTCTAGGTGCGGTCTAACTAGTGCCTTGTATAGTTTTAGCAAGACTTCCCTACTTTTATACTCCATTCCCTTTGAAATAAAGGCGAACATTCCATTTGCCTTCCCTATTGCCTGCTGAACTTGTATGTTAGCTTTTTGTGATTCATGCACGAGGACCCTCAATCCCTCTGTGCTTCAGCTTTCTGTAGTCTTTCTCCATTTAAATAATATTCAGTTCCTCTATTCTTCCTGCCAATGTGCATAACCTCACATTTTCCCACATTATTTTCCATCTGCCAAGTTTTTGCCCACTCACTTAACCTGTCTATAACCCTCTGTAGACTCCATATTTCATCCTCACCACTTGCCTTCCCACCTATTTTTGTGTCATCCGCAAACTCAGTGATAGTACATTCACTTCCCTCATCTAACTCATTAATATATATTGTAAATAATTGAGGCCCCAGCACTGATTCCTGTGGCAATCCACTAGTTACAGGTTGCCATCCTGAAAATGCCCCCCTTATCCCAACACTCTTTCTTCTATTAGTTAGCTAATCCTTTACCCATGCTAAAATACTACCTCCAGCACCATGGGCTTTTATCTTATTTAGCAACCTTATGTGCAGTACCTTATCGAATGCCTTTTGGAATTCAAAATATTATTACATCTACTGGTTCCCCTTTAACTATCCTGCTTGTTACCTCCTGAAAGAATTCTAATAAATTTGTTAGGTATGATTTCCCCTTCATGCTGACTCTGCTTGATTAGATTACCTATTTCTAAATGCTCTGCTATTACATCCTTTATAATAGACTCTAACATTTTCCCAGTGACAGATGTTAAGCTAACTGGCCTATAGTTACCTGTTTTTTTGTCTCCCTCCCTTTTGACCCTATTTGCTGCTGTTCTTTGTGTTTGTACACTCTGTCCCTTCCTGTCACACACTGGGTTTCATTACCTAAGTAACTGCCCTGCAATGCTGCCATATCCTTTTGCTTTGTAAGCCTAAGTATCCCTTCTGCAGAACCGCTGCCCCCCACCCCCCCACTCTATTTAGTTTAAAGACCTCCCTACAACCCTAGTTATTCAATTCGCCAGGACACTGGTCCCAGCACAGTTCAAGTGAAGCCTGTCCCATTAGAACAGCTCCCTTCTACCCCAGTACTGGTATCAGGGTCCCATGAACTGAAACCCATTCCTCACACACCAATCTTTGAGCCATGCTCCTTGACTTTATTTACCCTATGCCAGTTTGCCCATGGCTCAGATAGTAATCCCGAGATTATTACCTTGGATGTTCTGCTTTTTAATTTAGCTCCTAACTGTTCAAGTTCTTTCAACAGAACCTCCTTTCTAGTCCTATCAATGTCGCTGGTATCAACTGGATTCCTCTCCTCACACTCCAAGTTCCTCTCCAGCCCTGAGGAGATGTCCTTGACTCTGGCAGGCAACACAGCCTTCGGGACTCACCCTCACGGCTGCAGAGAACAGTATCTATCCCTCTAATTATACTGTCTCCTACAACTACTACGTTCCCATTTCCTCCCCCCACTTGAATGGCTCCCTGTACCACGGTGCTGCGGTCAGTTAGTTCATCCTCCCTGCAGTCCCCGCTCTCATCCACACAGCTTGCAAGAACTGTTAGAGAATTTCAGGGGCTGAAGCTCCTCAAATGCTACCCCCTGGGTCCCCATACCTGCCTCACCTGCAGTCACACCCTCCTGTCCCTGATCACAGACTAAATTTGAATGACCTAATCTGTGGGGTGTGACTGCCTCCTGGAGCAAAGTGTCCAGGTAACGTTCCCCCTCCCTAATGTGATGCAATATCTGCAGCTTGGACTCTAGCCCCTCAATTCGGATCGGAAGTTCCTCGAGCTGCAAACACTTACTACAGATGTGTTTGCTCTGGATCACCTTGGTGTCCAGCAGCGCCCACATGCTGCAGCAGCAACACATCACCCATCCTGCCATCACCATCATATTTTATTTAATTTATTAATTAATTACTCTAGTATCCCCACTCTTTACACTTGCAGAATCTCCTGCTCTTCACACTTTATTGTAATTAATTTTTTTTTACACCAGTATCAATCTTATACTTAACAAGCTATTTTTAAGAAAAAGGCAGGAAAAGAACTACAGACCTAAACACAAACTAAAACATTACCTTTACTTTAAAGACTAGAAATACAAGTGCTAAATCGCACTAAATTGGTCACTTAAAAATGCTCCTAACACAAAAGGCTTATCTGAGTTACTTAATGAGGATCCAGTTTCAGGTCGTTCTTAATTAAGCTGCTCTTTCACTGGGACCTATGAAAAAACCCTGTTCAAGGCTGGCAACTACAGGATTTAAACTGCAGATTTCAGTTTAATGTCAGCTACAAACTAAATTAAATTTGTAAAAAATAAAAATTTAGACTTTCTTACGCAACATCAGCACGCACTCAGTCCGCGCTCCGTGCTCTTTTTAAAATGAAGTCTCTCCGCTCTCTGCGCTCTTTTTCAATGAACTCTTTCCACTCTCTGTGCTCTTTTTAAAATGAACTCTCCCCGCTCTCTGTGCTCTTTTTAAAATGAACTCTCCCTACTCTCTGCGCTCTTTTTCAATGAACTCTTCCTGCTCTCTGTGCTCTTTTTAAAATGAACTCTCCCTACTCTCTGCGCACTTTTTCAATGAACTCTTCCTGCTCTCTGTGCTCTTTTTCAATGAACTCTTCCTGCTCTCTGTGCTCTTTTTAAAATGAAGTCTCCCCACTCTTTGCGCTTTTTAAAAAATGAAGTTTCCCCACTTTCCGTGCTCTATTTAAAATGAAGTCTCCCTACTCTCTCTGCTCTTTTTAAATTGAACTCTTCCCGCTCTCTGCTCTTTTTAAAATGAAGTCTCCCCATTCTCCATGCTCTTTTTAAAATGAACTCTCCCGGCTCTCCGCACTGTTTTTAAAATGAAGTCTCCCCACCCTCTACGCTCTTTTTAAAATGAAATCTCACCACTCCCTGCGTTCTTTTTAAAATGAAATCTCACCACTCTCCGCACTCTTTTTAAATGATGTCGCTGCTCTCCGCACTCTTTTTAAATTGAAGTCTCCCGGCTCTCTGCACTCTTTTTAAAATGAGGTCTCCCCACACTTTGCGCTCTTTTTAAAATGAAATCTCGCCGCTCTCCGCGCTCTTTTTAAATGAAGCCTGTAGGCCTGAATTTTCAGCTCGGCGGGCAGGCGCGATTGTCTGGGAAATGGACTGCCGACTGTGATTTCACACTGGCTGGCCAATTAATGGCCAATTAATCACAGCCAGCGTGAAACGGGCACTGAAAAGCTCAGTGCTGTCGGGTTGAGGCTGGGCGATGACGTCAGTGCCAGCGCTGACAGAAAACTCCCTGAAGTTAGAGAGCCACTGAAACAGCAAAAATAAAGGTTTCAAAACTGAACAAAAGTGTCCATGCATCATAATCACCTGAAAATTTAGCTTATGAGAATGCTGTCCACATAAATTTATTTATATTTCATTTTATCACGGAAATCTCATCCTGCCCGTGGATGAGGTTCGTTGAAAAATGCAAAGGCTGAATTGCCCGTCCGCCACCTGTAAATTTGGACGGGCTGTGTAAAATGACAGACAATTGCGCCATTAGGTTATTTGTATCTCTTTGTTGCTTTTCGTAGTGCTCTCAATCTGCAGCATTTCTACATTTCCTTGCATTTGTGTAGATCCCTTTGTTTAGCTCGATTTCCCTCATTCATTGACCATGGTTGCTTAACTGTACAAGTGGAGCATTGCCTTTTAGAGGTCATATACTGCCTTTTTTTATTGTACCGAATCTTTGAACATTTCCCAGCTTGTCCATAGATTTGTTCATCAACACTTCAGCCCAGTTTACCGAAGTCAATTTATTTCTCATCTCTTCGAAATTCGCCTTACTTAAATTTAAAACCTTGGTTGTCCTGTCTCCATCTCATATTGTGTATCAAATTGAGTCACACCATTGTCACTATTTGCAAGATACTCCCTCACTGTCTAACTGTTGATTAACTCTGGTTTGCTACTCTTCCCATCTTGGTCCTAAAACAAGATTGGAGTGGAAACACAGCTGGGCAGTAGCAGAATCTGGGCAGTAAGGTTGCCGATGGACATTACAAGTATTGCCCAATATTCACTATATCGACAAAATCTGACCCCGTTGTTCGAGAAAACTATCCCGACTGCATGTGTTAGATTCTGATTCTAATTAACTCGTGAGACCTTGTTTCAGTGTTTTACTTGGTCAGTCAGATGTCCATACGAGTTAATTAGATGCTCGAGTGGGAATTTGTACTGAGAAAGTGGTTTGTGTGCTGGGGGCTGGTTCATAGGGCTGATGCTGTTGGCTCGTCGACAAGCTGGTAACACACCCCACTGACTTCCACCTTTAATATCAGCCCGTTCAGCTGCTGCCAGAAAACCCCCAGGGGACAGACAGGCTGGCAATTATAATCTGCTGCTTTAACTCAGGGTTTGAATGTTAACTCTGGGTACATGGGTTTCCTGAGCTTCTTAGAACTCGCTAGGGAGATCAACTTCCACTACCTTAGAGGTCATTTCTACTACATTGAAGTCTAATGGGCTTGATCAACAGGGCAGAGGGAATGAACACAGAGCTTCAATGTGTAGGAGGTGATAGCTCTAACACAGAGAGGAGCAGCTTGCTGGACTCGCCCATGCAGCAGTGCCTCAGGAAGCTTGGAGTTTCCCACCAGGCGGTTGTTGACATTTGCAGCCTGGGAAGGAGACCTCCTACCAATGGACCAGGTGGGCACACATTGCCAGTGGTGGTCAAAACCACCACAGCCCCGAATTTCTTCACGTCTGGCTGCTTCCAGGGATCAGCAGATGATATTTGCAGAATTTTGCAATCCCACATGCCTGTCCCACAGGTCACTGATGCCGTGTTTGCCAGGGTCTGTACTTATGTGCACTTATCGACCAACAGGACCAATCAGAATGAGTGGGAGCTCGGATTGACTCTCTGGCTTTGTTCCCACTCCATTGATGTTCAGCTTGTCTGCAGCCACCGATTCCCAGGCAGCTTTCATGGTGTTTACCTCCTGCGCTCGATTAAGTCTCCCTGAGACATTCACACTGCAAGGCAGAGTTGGGGGGTTGCAGTGGCTTCTAGTCCTCTGAAGACGTGGGCGACACTGGGGGCAATGATGCCTGGGAGTGGTACTATCAAAGCTACCTCACCAGAGCAGTGATAGGACAAAGCATTCAGGGTGCTGAAGATGTGTTTCAGGTGTCTGGACAGATCTGGGGATGCCCTTCAGTGTGGAGCAGCCAGGTTCTCTAGGATAATGCTGCACCTTGCGCAACAGAGCAGAGAGGACTGGAGATCCAGGTATACAAAGCTGCTTGAATGCTCTGCCTGTTCAGAAGAGGAGGAGGAGTGGGATGTGGTGTGGGCACCAGCAGCTATAGACATAGCTTCTGGGAAGGCCTGAAGCAATGCACCCGACGGCTGTCAAATTCGGAACCCACATGGTCCCCTCTAATCCTCAGTACAAAGCGATCCCACGGTCAAAAACTCATCCCTTTCATTTACACTCATTGGTCATCTTTAACTCTTGTTGTACCATTCTTCACAATGCAGAAGGCCACATGCCAGGCATGAGGTCAAAAATAGACAGTGCAGAAAAACAATACAAATAAATAATTCTATTGTATGGAAGAACTGAACGGAAGCGTCACAATGTAACACTGAGTGAAACACCAATGTGCATACTCTTGTGTAACTACAATTCCTTATTTTTGACTGTTCCTACCTGGTGCCATCTCTGTGGCTTCAGCTGAAGTGGAGGCAAGCTGCTCAGTCCCCTGCTCTGCCTGCTCAGATGTTTGTGGCAGACCTCCTCTAGCTTTTAGAGTCAGTTAGGACCCTGCCAAACACTGACCTACCTACCCCTGGGCAGGGGCAGACTGAGTCATTAGGACAGGGAGCAGCATGTGGGACTCTGAATGGGTGGGGGAGGGGTAAGGGGGGGAGGGTGCAAGGGGTCAGAGATGGATGTGCCTTGAATACAAATTCCCGCTTCCACGTCTCCTTTCTCCATCCTCTCTCTCACGGCCCACCCGCTACTGGCAATGAGCTGGACAGCAGCTTACAGCATATCAGTGAAGCACTGAACAGCCAAGGCTGGGGTTTTCTCAACCCTGTTCAAGTGGCGATCTGAGTGTGCAGTCCATGGTAAGAGCCAGTATGCACTTGGTCAATGGCAGCAAGTCCTCCTTCGTGCAGATGACCACTTCTTCAATGGAGGCGGGGATCTGCTCCTGAAGGCCTGAAACATCATGGCACTCATGGCGAGACAGGCTCCTCCAATCTCTCCCAGAGGGTGTGACGTGTATCTGGAAACGCTGATGGAGCCTCACACATTTTCTGCTGCTGCTGCAGAATAACCTTCTTCTCCAACCACCCCTGAGGCGCAGCATCGATGTCCAGCTGAGCAGAGCTGGGAGCGTCCTGCACCCTCCGATGGGTGTCCCAGTCTCCAGCACCTGCTGCTGCTCACATGTGATGTGTGAGAACCCAACTACCTGTCTTGCTGGTCCTACTGAAGTGTCCCTATCTGAGCTTGTGACAGTTTACATGAGTGCTGTGATGGTGCATCCTCAGAATGTGTGGCTTCCAATAAAAAGTATCCATTCTCCTCCTGCACCATCTCTGTGAGGTGCCTGATGGGCGTTTGGGAAATGAAGGACAGCATTTAGAGCTGGTAAGGTAAGAGGATGTAAAGTCATCATTGTGCATATTGTCATTTCAGCGGCTGCTGACATTAAGTCAACATGAGAGCGTGCTGTATGCCATGAGGCTGTGTGATATCTAATTCTGTCACTACACAACTGGGACACCCCCATCTCTCCATGTTTGAGGCTAAGCATGCCGGGACTTGGTTTTTCTCCAGTGAGACTTCCTTGCAGCTGTTAGCATGGAGAAGATTGGAGGCCTACCTCTAGTTCTCTGCCACTCCCTGGTGTCCTTGGCTCTCTTCTCCTACAAGGAGGGAACGATGAGACCTATGAGTGCACACAATGGCATGTGTTGAGTGGATTGATGGACAAGCATTTGCTGAGGGTCACTGCGAGGGATTGGTGTGACATTACCTTAAGATAAGGGTGAGTGTCAGTGCTGGATGGTCAGATGGGGATGGAAGGAGGTGCCCAGACACAGAGGGATGGTTGTACCTGCAAGGTAAGTTGGTATGAGGGATGATGTGCTGGAGTAGACTTGGAAGACAGAGTGAAGTGGGTTGGGGTTAGACACACATCAGGATATATTTGAATGTACCAATGCACTTACCTTTCCTGCCCTGATTTGGTCATTAAACTTTTCCAGCCCTGTATCCAAGACTGTGGCACCACACTCCTGCTCCTTGCCTCCTGTGCAATCTGCAGCTGTGCTGCATTCTTCCCAGCGGCTGGGGACAGAATCTCCCTGTGTGCCTTCACAGCCCAGAGCATCATCTTTTAAAGAGACACCTGTGAAGTGTGGCGCTGCCTTCGAACATTGAGCATTCATTGCTCCAGACTCTGGCTGTGTTTAAATGCTTCCTCCTAGTAGGATCCCTTGAAGTAGGTTAGCTGAAATAGTCTGCTGTGGGGAGTCATCAGGCTCACTTGCACTAAGGTCAGGAAACTCTGAAGTCAGATGCACATACAGTGGCTGCCTTAAAGTTAAAAGGCCACTGATACTGTAACTTCCGGGTTTCCCACCCACTGCCAGTGAGGCACCAAGTTAAAATCCAGCCCGACATTAGAGTCATAGAGGTCTACAGCACAGAAAAAGGCCCTTCGGCTCATCGAGTCTGCGTCAGTCAAATAAGTACCTAACTATTCTCATCCCATTTTCCAGCACTAGGCCCATAGCCTTGTATGCCATGGCATCGCAAGTGCACATCCAAATATTTCTTAAATGTTATGAGGGTTTCTGCCTCTACCACCCTTTCAGATAGTGAGTTCCAGATTCCCACTACCCTCTGGGTGAAAAAATTCTTCCTCACGTCCCCTCTAAACCTCCTGCCCCTTACCTTAAATCTATGCCCCCTGGTTATCGATCCCTCCACCAAGGGGAAAAGTTCCTTTCTGTCTACCCTATCTATGCCCCTTATAATTTTATACACCTCAATCATGTCCCCCCTTAATCTTTGCTCCAGGGAAAATAACCCCAGTCTTTCCAATCTCTCATAAATAAAACTCTCCAGCCCAGGCAACATCCTGGTAAATCTCCTTTGCATTCTCTCTAGTGCAAACACATCCTTCCTATAATGTGGATTCCAGAACTGCACACAATACTCTAGCTGTGGCCTAACCAGTGGTTTATACAGTTCCAGCATAACCTCCCTGCTCTTATTAATAGACAGTTAACCAGAATCTTTCAGATCTATTCTAATACAACCATAAAGGGATGATTGACTCAATTAAGACATTTGAGATACTCTGTCAGGTTCAGATCCTGTCTGATTGATCTATCAAAGTGACAAAATTCGAGAGCTTTTCCCATAGCCTTTGTCCATATATGATCATGTTAATGGCTTTTACAATTCACAACAGCAAGTTCCAGCTTGTGACCCTCGATTCATCGAGTTTAACTTTGTTGGTCATTTACTATCTTCAGGTTACATAGGAAGATAGGAACATAGGAGCAGGAGTAGGTCATTCAGCCCATTGAGTTGCTCTGCCATTCAATACGATCATGGCTGATCATCTACTTCAATGCCTTTTTCCTGCACTATCCCCATATCCCTTTAGGTCATTGGTATTTAGAAATCTGTCAATCTCTACTTTAAACACACTCAATGACTGAGCTTCCACTCTGGGGTAGAGAATTCCAAAGACTCATAACCCTCTGAATAAAAAAATTTCTCCTCATCTCGGTGCTAAGTCGCTTCCCCTTTATTTTGAAATTGTGTCCCCTGGTTCTACTCTCCCCAGCCGGGGGAACCATCTTACCTGCGTCTCCAACAAGAGAGAATCTAACTATTGCCACCCTTGACATTCAATGGCATTACCATCGCTGAATCCCCCCACTAACAACATCCTGGAGGTTATCACTGACCAGAAACTGAACTGGACTAGCTATATAAATACTGTGGCTACAAGAGCAGGTCAGAGGCTAGGAATCCAGCGACGAGTAACTCACCTCCTGACTCCCCAAAGTCTGTCCACCATCTACAAGGCACAAGTCAGGAGTGTGATGGAATACTCCCCACTTGCCTGGATGAGTGCAGTTCCCACAACACTCAAGAAGCTGACGCCATCCAGGACAAAGCAATCCACTTGATTGGCATCACATCCTCAAACATTCACTCCCTTCACCACCAATGTACTGTAGCAGCAGTGTGTACCATCTACAAGATACACTGCAGGAATTCACCAAGGCTCCATGGACAGCACCTTCCAAACCCACAACCACTACCATCTAGAAGGACAAGGGCAGCAGATAGATGGCAACACCACCACCTGGAAGTTCCCCTCCAAGTCACATGCCATCCTGGCTTGGAAATATATCACTGTTCCTTCACTGTTGCTGGGTCAAAACCCTGGAACTCCCTCCCTAACCGCACTTTAGGTGCACCTATACCACATGGACTGCAGCAGTTCAAGAAGACAGCTCACCACCACCTTCTCAAGGGCAACTAGGGGTGGGCAATAAATGCTGGCCTAGCCAGTGACGCCAACATCTGATGAATGAATAAATGACGTGCTTTAATTTTGCTAACTAACCTCCTGTGGGGGACTTTGTCAAAAGCCTTCTGAAAATCCAAGTATATTACGTCCACCGACTCCCCTTTATCAATTCTGTTAATAACATCCTCAACAAACTCCAACAGGTTTGTCAAACATGATTTCCCACTCATAAATCCATGTTGACTATGCCCAATCAGACCATTCTAATCCAAGTTTCCATTTATCACATCCTTTATAATAGATTCTAGCATTTTCCCTACTACTGATGTAAGGCTAACAGGTCTGTATTTCCATGTTTTCTCTCTCTCTCCCTTCTTAAATAGTGGAGTGACATTTGCTACCTTCCAATCTTCAGGAACTGTTCCAGAATCTGTAGAATTTTAGAAGGTGATCACCAATGCATCGACTATCTCCATAGCAACCTCTTTCAATTTTCTGGGATGTTGAACTTCAAATCCCGGGGACTTATCAACATTCAGTCCCATTCATTTCTCCAACACAACCTTCTTACTTATACTAATTTCCTTCAATTCCTCATTCTCCCTAGTCCCTTAGAACGCTAAATCTGGGAGATTTCCTGTATCTTCCTCAGTGAAAACAGACACAAAGTAATCATTTAGCTTCCCTGTCATTTCTCTATTTCCCATTATAAATTCTCCTGACTCTGTCTGTAATGGACCCACATTTGTCTTAGTCAAATGCTTCCTTTTTTCACATCTATAGAAGCTTTTACAGTTCGTTCTTATGCTTTTTGTTCGTTTTCATTTATATTCTATTCTCCCTTTCTTTATCAGTTTCTTAATCCTCCTTTGCTGTATTCTAAAATCCTCCCAATCCTCAGGTTTACTGTTATTTCTGGCAAATTTATAGACCTTTTCTTTTAATCTTATACAATCCTTAACTTTCCTTGTTAACCAGGGTCGACTGACTTTTCTTTTTGGGTTTTTGTGCCTTGAGGGAATGTATAGTTGCTGTAAACTATGTAGTAATTCTTTAAAGACTATCCATTGCCTATGTACTGTCATGCCTTTAAATGTATTTTCCCAATCCACCTCAGCCAATTTCACCTTCATAACATCCTTTGTTCAAATTTAACACACTGGCTTCAGATGAACTACCTCATTTTCAAACATCATGTAAAATTCTATCATATTGTGGTCACTCATCCCTAAAGGTTCTTTGACAAGATTATTAATTAACCCCTTTTCATTACATAATACTGGATCTAAAATAACCTGTTCTCTAGTCAGTTCCTCAACATACTGTTTGGTGGTCTATAAACAACTGCTACCAATGTTTGTGTCCCTTGCTGTTTCTTATCACCACCCAAACAGATTCCACATTCTGTTCTTCCGATCTGAGATCCTCCCTTACCAATATACTGATCCCATCCCTTATTATCAACACTACTTCCCTTTCCTTTTTGCCTGTCCTTCCTAAATTGAATATCCTTGAATATTCAGTTCCCAGTCTTGATCTTGCTGTAGTTACGTTTCTGGCAATTACCGTCATAATGGCAATTAGAAATACCCATTTACCTCAATTTGTACCTTTATACAATCTACCTTTTTGCGAATGCTGCATGCATTCAGGTAGAGTGTCCTTAACTTTGTCTTTTTGACATTATTCCGCATTCTAAGCTTAGTTGATGCTAGCCTTTCTTTCACCTGCCTTCTAATTTCACTTGCTACTTTTCTACCTCCCATTACCATCTTCACTTCCTTCCAAGTTGAGCTACTTCTCAGATTCTCACCCCCCTGACAAGCTAGTTTAAACCCTTCCCAACAGCACTAGCAAATGTCCCTGCGAAGCTATTAACCCTGGCCCTGTTAAGGTGGAACCCGTTCATCTTGTACAGATCCCACCTGCCCCAGAACCGGTCCCAATGCCTCAGAAATCTGATACCCTCCCTCCGACAGCAATTCTTCAGCCACGTGTTCAATCAATCAATCCCCCTATTCCTATGCTCACTAGTATGTGGCACTGGGAGTAATCCTGAGATTACTGCTCTTGAGGTTCTGCTTTTTAACTTCCTTCCCAACTCCCTAAAATCTGCTTTCAGGGCCTCATCCCTCTTCCTACCTATGTCGTTGGTACCAGTGTGGACCACGACCCCTGGCTGATCTCCCCCCTCCCCCAAAAGGATGTCTTACAGCCTGCTCCATGACATCCTTGACCCTGCCACCAGGGAGGGAACATACCATCCTGGAGTTATGTTTACTGTCGCAGAAACGCCTGTCTGATCCCCTGACTATGGAATCTCCTATCACTATTGCTCTTCCATTCTTCTCCATCCACTCCTGTGCAACTCAGCCACCTGTGGTGCCACAGGCTTGGCTCTGGCTGCAATCCCCTTAGGAACCGTCACCCTCATCAGCATCCAAAATGGAAAACCAATTAGCAAGCAGGATAGATTCAGGGTTCTCCTACACTACCTGCCTGGTTCTTCCGCACTGAGCAGATGAATATAAACAGGCTCTGAATTCATCAATAAATACCCTATACCAGTGTCTGAGGGAATAGGGAGTGGTGAACTGCCTTTCAGTCCACCTGTCACTGCCTGAATACCTTCCAGGCAGGTAGCAAACTAAGAAACTTCTGCTTCCTGTCCTATTCTTAACCTGAGTGAAGGATTTCAGAAAGATCAACTTCATTCATTCATATTGTTACATTTTATCCTCCTCATGATTCTTCCATTAACAATTCTGCCTCATTTTCCATGAACACGGCTATAAATCAAATAGAAATATTCCCTAGTACATTGTAGGAATTCAGTACCTTAATTATTTGGGCTCTTCTGCTTCTCACAGTCTATGTGAAAATTATAATCTCCCAGTATAACCACAGTGTTTCTGCCACATGCTTCTTGGTGTCCATAATTATACATGCTCCTCACCCTGCTCTGCATTATATCTGTCAGGAGATCTGTAGACAACTTCCATGCAGACAATCTTTTATTCTATGCTATTTCTTAGTTCTACCCATACTGTTTCCACTGGATCATCAGTCTGACTGAAATCATTTCTTCCCACTGTGGTAATTGTGTGTTTTATCAGTATTGCTACTCCCCCTTTCTCAGTGTCTCTGTCCTTTTTAATGATCCAATAGTTCCCAGTCATGCCCAGCTTGTAGCCAGGTCTCCGTGGTGTCTACAACAAAACACCCTTTGAGCTGAATTTGACCTTTTAACTCATTTTGTTTTATTTCTTATGCTGGTGCCTCTAAATAATTATTCAAATGACCTGACAGTATTAATTTGGAGTTATCAGTTCACTGTGTTGCTTGCTTTCTATGCTCAGTTCAGTTGGTAATGGAAAATCTCCTCTCTCAAAGCTTTCCATTGCTTCATGCGACAGAGATAATCTTCCAATGCTATTGAACAATTTCTTGCTTTTCTATTAAGCAGCTCATTCAACCATTAACTTTCTGTTGGCACTAGGAGCCTATAACCCCGCTCCCCCCCATTATTTTTCCTAACTCCACTAAAATTCTTGGTTATTTTTCAGTTTTGGGTTCCGACAAAGGGCTTTACCCAAAACACTAATTGCCCTCCAGTGTGTATCCAGCATTTAAAAAAAAAAAGATGCTTCTGCTTTCCAGCATTTTCACTTTGTTTCCTCTTTTATTGAAATCATTAATTCAGAAAAACACGGTTCAGGATTTTGAGCAGCTGGGCAGGAAACAATGAACAAACAATTAATAAAGCCTGAAACAATGTATTAATGCTATGCTGGTGCTTCTCCTGATTCAGTTTATGAAGCGATATTAAACAATTAGTATGTGCTTTTGAGAAAAATGCATCTCATTGTTTTGCTACAGGATCTGTTCCTCCATAACGTTTTAGTCATTCGGTCCTTGGACACCATTAATAATGGTAATAACGCAGTACAGTTGAGACCTAATAAATGTTTCACTGGTTTTCTAAGAGGTCTTTAGCGGAGAACAAGATTTTGCTTGGTGCCAATTTATAATTCGCTGCAGGGCAATGCATTTAATCATCCTTTCAGCAGCTCAGTCTCAGCAAGCAAGATAACACTAACTGGAAATATATATTTTTTGCTTCATATAGGTGACAGGCTAGATGGTGTTACAAACAGCTTTCTGAATTGCTTTTGGCATTTGAATGGAACTTTGTTTCTGTTAGCAAAACTTCGAAGTAATTAGTAGTGTTAATATTTTCATCCTTTGCCAAGTTAGTACAGAATCTGTAGCAGAATTGTTACCGTACAGGAGGAGGCCATTCGGCCCATCGTGTCTGCACCAGATCTCTAAATGAGCATTATAACCTAGTGCCATTGCCTTGCCTTCACCCCGTACCCTTGCACATTGTTTCTATTCAAATAATCATCTAATGCCCTCTTGAATGCCTCGATTGATTCTGCCTCCACCATACTTCCAGGCAGCAAATTCCAGACTCAAAATACTTGTCGTGTGAAAAAGTTTTTCCTCACATCACATTTGCTTCTTTTGCAAATAACTTTAAATCTGTGCCCTCTCGTTCTTGATTCTTTTACGAGCAGGAGCTTTCTACTCTATCCAGTCCCCTCATGATTTTGAACACCTCCATCAAACCTCCTCTTAGCCTTCTTCTCTCCAAGGAGAACAGTTCCAACCTCTCCAATCTATCCTCAAAGCTGAAGTTTCTCATCCCTGGAACCATTCTCTCGAACTCTCTTCTGCACTCTCTCCAATGCATTCACACCCTCCCCAGAACTGTACACAATACTCCAGCTGAGGCCTAGCTAGTGTCTTATAAGCTCAGCAAAACCTTCTTTCTCTAGTACTCTATGCCCTTATTAATAAAGCCTAGGATACTGTATGCTTTATTAACTGCTCTCTGTACCTGTCCTGCCATCTTCAATGATCTATGCATATATACACTCAGGTCTCTCTGCTCCTGCACACCCTTAAGAATTGTACCCTTTATTTTATATTGTCTCTCCATGTTCTTCCAACAAAAATCACCTCACACTTCTCTGCATTGAACATCATCTGCCACCTATCTGCCCACTCCACCAACTTGTCTATGTCCTTTTAAAGTTCCGCACTGTCCTCCTTATCCTTGTTTGCAGACCCCTCCATTGCCTCACCCCTCCCTATCTTTCTAATCTCCAACAACTCTACAACCCTTTAAGATCTCTGCGCTCCTTCAACCCTTGCTTTTTGCGCATCCCTAATTTCCTCAGTTCCCACCATTGAAGTTGCTAAGTCATTTGCCAATTAAATGGATTCCTAAAGCTAGAGGCTGTAATAAGTTTGGTGATTCATTTCATTTATTATTTACACCACATTAATCTTAAAACCCCTAAACAACCATTCAGAGTAACATGCATTAGCCATCCATATAATGCCCACATGCATGGATGTTAATGAGGGTTAGGGTTAGGGTTGAAGCTGACTTCTCCAAACCTTTTCATGTCCCACAGTCTTGAAGGCAACAATAATCTTTCTCTTCTTATCCTAGGTAAAACCTGGCATCATTTTATGCCATTTTCTCTTAAGATTATCTTCCTGTTGGATGTAGCCCTATCTAATGTTTCATGACCACCCAGTTGGTTAAACCGTTTGCCAACCAGAGACTAGAGGTCCCATGCCACAACCTATTGAGACTTCCTATCAATGCTTGACCCTGAGCCATAGTTTTACTGAAAGATACATGTTCTCAGAGCAGCAGATTGTTGTAAAATAACAGGCAATCTCTTCCCCTCACATTGCCCTTGCTGTGGAAAGCCTGTGTTTCAGCAGCTTACGGACTATCATATTCCTCCTTCTTCTCTTGCAGGCATCACGATTCATGATCTGTCAGTGCTTGGTCACGTTGAGGCAGACAGCATGCAGACTGTAGGCTGCCTCCTCATTAGAACAGCCACAGCAATCAGCTGACCCACGCTGCTGGCCAGCTGAATGCTCAACAGGGGGGCCCAGCAGTGTGTGTGGTTAACACAGGTTTCAGCTAGTCTGCACCTCTTAAAGACAGTCTGTCCTTCTTAAAGAGGCGCTGCATGCAGTAGAAGGAAGCTGCTGCTGATTGCCTGTTGTGCAATTGCTACAAGTAGAAAGTGAACAAATGGAGCACCAGGGCAGAGAGTGGGATTCCCAAGTTTACAGATGTGGCGCTGGAGGCCTTAGTATTGGATGTCGACAGATGGTGAGAAGCTATGTATCTGTGAGAGGCCCACAGGAACACCCTCTGAAGGAAATGGGAGCAAGTGACCATGGAGGTCCATTTCCAGATTCTGGCCCCAAAGACTTGGCAGCAGTGCCAGAAGACGTTAAATGACCTTTCACAGGTGGTCAAAGTCAGTAAATGTATCTTCAAAGGGCATCACCTACCCACTGCACCAGCAACCTCCCATGCTGCTCACTGCACCTCGGCTCCATCACACAGCCATCAGTGACAGCAACAGCACAGTACTGATGAACAAGCACCATCGCCCGATCTGACACTTGCAGTAACCAATACAGATATTAACACTGCACAAACTTTAGAGGGGGTACAGAATCAGGATTTGCATGTGGTGAGTCACTGGACATGAGTGGAATGCAGCCAGATCAGGTTTTTTTTAATTTTTTCATGGGATGTGGGTGTCGCTGACAAGGCCAACATTTGTTACCCACCCCTACTAGTTGAGTGACTTGCTCGGCCATTGTAGAGGACAGTTAAGAGTCAACCACAGTGCTATAGGTCTGGAGGCACATGTAGGCCAGACTGGGTTAGGATGGTAGATTTCCTTCCCTACAGGGGCATTAGTGAACTAGATCAGTTTTTACAACAATTGATAGTTTCATGGTCACCATTACTGAGACTAGCTTTATATTTCAGATTTTTCATTAATTGGATTTAAATTTCACCAGCTGCCTCGGTGGGATTCGAACCTGTGGTCTCAGAGCATGACTTTGGGTTTCTGAATTATGAGTCCAGTCACTTTAACACTACATGACCGTCTCTCCCAGCCATGATGGCAGCAGCCTGAGCCTGCAAGGCAGCAAGCCTGGATTTTATGACCTCAGCCTGAGCTTTCACTGTAGCAATGTGACCTCCTGTGACTTCTGCCTGTGCCGTAGTGAAAGCTAAGCCACCAGGTGCGGCATCATATTTGGGCCTACGAGTTAGACAGCTTGTGTCCCAGCTCCCAGAGGGCAAGGCCACACACAAGTTCTGCTACAGATGACTCAGATGAGGATTCTGATGGGGCAGGAGAGCACTGATGTTCATGCACACCGAGATGCTTGGCGCATTGGCAGACATTCCAGACTGCCTCCTGCCACTGTCTAGGAGTGTGGAAGAGTTCAGCTCCAATGTAGCACAGGATAGCACACAGAGCTTGGAGTCCATCCTTTCCACCATGGAATGTGGTGGCCAACTCCATAGCAGTGTGAGCGCCATGAGTTCACACCTGGAACACTGTGCTCAGTTTTGGTCTCCACATTTCGGGAAGGTTATTCTTGTACTGGAGGAAATACAGATAAGATTCATTAGATTGGTCCCTGGGATGAGAGGGTTGTCTATGACAAGAGGCTGAGTAAATTGGGTCTATACAGCCTGGAGTTTAAAAGAATGAGAGGTGATCTCATTGAAACGTACAAGGTTCTGAAGGGGCTTGACAGTGTCGATGCCAAGATGCTGTTTCCCCTTTTTGGAGAATCTAAAATAGTGGGGGACAGTCTCAGGATAAGGGGACACTCATTTAGGAGTGAGATGAGGAGAAACTTCTTCACTCAGAGGGTTGAGAATATTTGAAATTCTCCACCCCGCAGAGGTGTGGATGCTCCATCATTTAGTACATCCAGGGTTGAGATAGATTTTTGGTCTCTCAAGGAATCAGGGATAGGTGGACAGGCAAGAAAGTGGAGTTGAGGCCAAAGATCAGCCATGATTGTATTGAATGGCAGAGCAGGCTCGAAAGGCTTTATGGTCTACTCCTGCTCCTATTTGTTATCTTCTATTGAATTTGAGGCATCCCAAACATTACTCCTGGGTGAAGTGGATGCAGGGGAAGTGCCCCCTTAAAACCCACGGTCGGTAGGGCTTTTGGCTGAGAGTCTCCTCCTTTCTCTGTGCAAAGTTTTCCCTCTCTGCAACCTCTTTTCCAGCTCCCTCTCCTGCTGCAGACCCAGGGACACTGCAGCTGCAGCCCCTGTACCTGTTGCAGGCTTTCCATAGACAGGTCACCTCATCCCCGGTCCTCCCGGTGTGGATGCACCAACTGACCCCCAGCGCCTGCAAAAATGACCCGCAGCTCTCCCGCCAATCTGCTATTAAATCAAAAGCACTTCACCTGCAAGCTGGGAGACTGACCCTTTAAACTGCTCTGCTGGGGGTGGGGAAGGGGGCAAGGTTCCCTGGTGCAGCTGAACACATCTTCAGTTGTGAGTGCTGGGGTTCACAGTACCCGTGCAGTCCCAGTTTCAAAACCACCTGACGAATCAGCCGGAATGGCTGAGAGATGTCAAAGTGTGAGCACTCCTGATCCTTCAGGTGCACAACCCAAATGCCTGGGCTAGCTCCCTTCCCAGCATGGGGCACAGCATGGACCTCACCGGCAAGTGGCCAGAAGCGCTGCACATACCATTTACTGACCCTGGAGCTCCTGTAACATTGCACTGGTGCCAGCACTGTGGAGGCCCAATTTCATTTCAATCCTAATATTTCTTTGAGCTCAATATTTCTCAACCTTACTTATTTTATATGTGCCTATCTTTACAGTGAAACATCCTTGGTCCTAAAATTCATCCTTCTCTAACATTCTCAGCATCACTGAGGGAAAAGGTCAAGCTTTTCGAGAACATAATTTGAACAAATTCCGTCTACGTCACTGTTTTGCCTTTGTTAGAAATAACATTAATGTAGAAATGTATTGATATTCTTAGGCCCTTAGCTCTGCAATTCACTCCCTAAACCTCTCCATCGCTTTACTTATGTCCCTCCCCTTTTAAAATGCTCCTTATATCCCGACACATTGATCAAAATTTTAGCCATCTGTTCTCGTTTCTTCTTTCTCGGTTTGGTAGCAATTTTTGTCTATTATGCTCCTGTAAAGCGCTTTCAGATGTTTCACAGTGCTAAAGTTGCTATATAAATGTTTAAAAGTTTAAAAGTTTGCAATGAGCTTGTTGATATTGTCAGTCTTAGTAATCGCTCTATTAGTAATTTATTAAATTTGAACTGATCCAACATGGTAACAGCAAACAAAAGTAGAAAATGCTGGAAAAACTCTGCAGGTCTGACAGCACCTGTGGGGAGAGAAACAGAGTTGCTGTTTTAAGTCCGTATGACTCTTCTTCAGAGCCTTCTTCCCAGTCATACGGACTCGAAACGTTAACTCTGTCTCTCTCTCCACAGATGCTGTCAGACCTGTGGAGTTTTTCCAGCATTTTCTGTTTTTGTTTCAGATTTCCAGCATCTACACTATTTTGCTTTTATCTTATGGTAACAGCAAAACTGTCTTTCCAAAAATACCAGCAGAAAGGATTTGAAACGCTAAATTTTAATCAGACAGTTGTGGCCAAAAGAAAAAACTTAATTCTGCTGGAATAAAAAAAATGGCTCAAAAATTGCAGCCAAAAAATGTAAATGCAAATGGTGCAGCGATTGCCAGCGAGAGGAGACAAGCGATTAACCATGGAAATTAAGAAGTTGCTGTTGGAGATGTGTTGCTCCACCATTAGCTTGGTGAAAACAACATTTTGCTGTCTGGCTCCCCTTCAAGTGCATCGAGCAACGGGAAGTTCCTGTACTTGAAAAATAGATGTGAAGGATGCTCCACACAGAAAGTTAACTCAAGTCTTTTTGAGTCTTAAATACCCTTTTTAACGATGTGATAAATGTTAATTACTACCAGGCAACCTTTTTGGCACTGAAAATTAACTGCTACAAGTGTGGAGTCTCATTCCTACGGGTTTTAATTGTTGGAGATATTTTTTAAAATTCAAAATCAATTTCTTATCATTTTTGTGACTATTTTTCCTCCGTTCCCTTTATCCAATCTTTTTTTCCTCACTTTATTTCCCTTTCTGTACTTGATTTAACTTTAAATTCATGATTCTAATTTACCCCTTCTTGTTCAGAACTTGTGCTGCTCACTTCGAAACCCTTCGATCTGACTGATTAAGGAGATACACAGCTTCTTGTCCTGCTCACTCCGATCCCAGAAGCCCTGTAGCAGGCTTGTACTTCCAGTGCAAACCATGGAAATTAAAGAGACCACGGCTGTTTCTCATCGCAGCCCTTATAAACTCGCAGACCACATCCTCTGACTTGCTACAAACAATGTCACAGAATATCCACCAGTGTGTGTTAATCTTTCACTGTGAGGACAATGTATGGGTACTATGTTCATGCACTGAAAATAATTCCTGGAACCTTTCCTCTTAACGATATCTTTTAAACGATTTTAGTAGGGTCTTTTACAGTGAGAAATTGTTCCGTTTTTGATGGCATATTAAATTTGGGAACATGCATTCTTAAGATTGAATTCTATTATCTTGTCAGAGTATGTGGAATTCAATTAAATCCTTGTCAGAAAGATCTTGTTTGATTGCAGATTAATTGTAGAGTGCACTTTTATATTTTCTTAATGTGCCACAGTTCATACCTTTTGAATTAAATAACAGATATGTAAGCACTCCATCTAACTGATGAGTTCCTAATTGCTTTCTGGCTTCTATTATAACAAGTTGCACAAGTGTTATGGTAAGGCAGGTGGAAGCACCAGTGTGATCACACAATGTGCAAAGAAGACAGGAAAATTGGTCAGATTTCTAAAATTGTGGTAGCATCGAAGATAAGTTTCAGAAAGATGTATAAACAATAGAGTCGTGATAATTGGTGAATCCAATTATTCTAATATATACCAGGGGCTGGGGTGGGGAAGGGGGTGCCAGTGGAGAAATAGTCTAAGGAGAGGGAGAGGGAAATGTGTAGGTGCATTTTCTTAATCCGTGTGTTTCCAGCCCATTGCAGAAAGAAACAGCGCTGGATTCAGTTCGGGAGAATGAAATGGGGCAATGTTTTTGCTTCAGACACACTGTAGAACTCAGGATTTCATCCTGTTTATCTACTCACCTGTCCAGAACTAACATACTTTGGTCTTAAATAATTTCAGGATTTCAACTCCTCTTTCCCAGTGTTGGAGTCTGCTCTATGTGTTGGTCGCTTTTTGTGTGAAGAACTACTTCAGAATCACTCAGTGGTTTCCTTGTCCCCAGTTTGCACCTGCGTTCCTTTGACCTATGGTCAAATTTTACTTTGAGACGTCAATTGTAGGGATTCAAGTGACAGCTGAACCTGGTCCTACACTGTATCATCCTCTACTTCAAAGCAAGCCCACCAGAAGTCTATATTCTCATGGGGCCCCTTAGTATCTCAGCACCACGGTTACACTTTCCTCATCAGTGCTGGTTCCTCATCAGTGCTGGTTCCTCACTCTGTGCTCTGCTGACGAACAAAATGACTGATGCTCTTTGCTTTGTGCTGCTGGATAAATGGTTTCTCCCAGTTGTATGAACAGGAGCATTTCATCACCATTTACACTACCATGTGCATGGCCAGAATCATTGGCCGAGATTTTCTGTGCCCACCAGTGTCCAGCCTCTTCGGTGGTGTGAGCGGACAATACGGCGCGATCAGTTTCACAACGGCGTGAAACCAATTTGCTATCGTCAGCTCAGCGCGCCAATGGCAGGCCGCATTTCCCGCCATTGGACGTCGGGAACCTCATTGTAACACATTAGCATATCATCATAAGGCCAGCCCGCCAGACTCATCCCCCCCCTCCCCACCCCCTCCACTGGATCGTCCGCCCATGTCGGTGGGAAAACACGCTGACATGTTTCATAACAGCACATAAGCGACGTGAACCTGGCGGGCTGCACCACTCTCGCGACTTCAAGTTTATTTCCCTACCTCGCTTCAGGCAGCACTCGCAGTCATCAGCACCAGGCTTCACAGGCAGCACCACATCAGTTTTAGGGGAGCTCACGGGTAGGTCTCTACCTACCAGACCAGCTGTAAGGCGGGGTTGGCCTTTTAACTGCTGCAGGGCTAGGACTTACTTGGGGAAGGGGGAGAAGTGGCCTTAGGCAAGGGAAGAGGTTGCAGGGAGGGGGCTGTACTGGGGAAGGAGGGTATCCCAGGGTGTGTGTGTGGGGGCACATGTTGATTTGTGCAAGTGGCCTCAAGATGGTGAGGGCTGAGGAGGCAGCCTCCAGAGGAGATGAGGCCAGATGGAGATGTGAGGGTGTGTGTGTGAGAATGGGTGGTGATGTCCCTTGAGCTGGCAGTGAGTGAGATGCCAGTGAATGTGTGATGGACTTGTGAGTGTGTGAGTTTAGAGTGATGAGATTGTCCCTTACCCTGGCAGCACGGATGAGATAATTCATCCTCTATCTGCACTAGATGGCCAACCTCTTCTGTGCAGCGTTGGCACTGATCAGCACTGCCATCGCCTACCAAGCTGGAGTGGGAATGTTGCTGCCCCTCCTGCGGCCAAAGCGGGGTAGAGGACATCACAGTGGGCCTTAAAGCTGCAGTCTTCGTGCCTTTCGGGGCCATGTCTTCTTTGCTGCGGTCCTGGGCTGGAAGCACTGAGTGCGGCTGTACTTTAAATGTGGTGCCCGGCGTGATGAAGCGGTGAGGTGATGGTGTGGCAGGCGAATGTGAGCCCGCCCGCCATGGAAATGGCGTGTTTCCCGGGAATGCGTAAATAATGCGACGGGTTAGGGATGACTTGGAAATATATCGCCGTTCCTTCATTGTCGCTGGGTCGAAATCCTGGAGCTGCCTCCCTAACAGCACTGTGGGTGCAACAGTTCAAGAAGGCAGCTTACCCCCACCTTCTCGAGGGCAATTAGGGATGGGCAATAAATGCTGGCCTTGTCAGTGAGACCCACATCCCCTGGAATAATAGAAAGGAAGTACAGTCTGAGCTGAAGTCTGATAGTTGAATAGTACTGAGAAGCTGGGAGTCTCTGTGGAAATAAGCCATTGAACACTACCTCCAACAAGAGCGCTTGGCTTACACCAGGATGTCATGCTGTTGAGATCCGGAGCTCCCCCATGACGTTTGGGTGAGATCCATCAGCTGGCAGTTGGGCTACTGGAAGCAATGTCCAGCAGGGGAAGAGGTGCTCTGGCTTAGCTTTGGAGGAGGATAAAGGAAAGGCCATTAAAAATCAACCTTTAAAAAATGATGGGTGGGACCAGATGCTGAAGCCCCACCCCCATTTCTGACAAATCCAATTCTTTTGGGTAGGGGAAAGGGTGCAGAGTATGAACCACGCAGGAGGGGATACCTGAACTCGGCGGGGCCAGTACTGAGCTCAAATAGACCCCATTTTGACTGTTGCAAGGACTTTAACTCACAAAGTGGGAGTCACAAATCAATGGAGTGGATGTAAATGCTCTTGAAGGGTGAATAAGGTCTGTATAATTGTCATGATCTGAAGTTTTTCAAATGCCCTACTTTCTAAGCTTAAAAAAAGACAGGCTGCAGCTCTCACTGAGAATTAAAAAACCCTCTGCTGCACTGCTTTGATTGACAGGCATAGATTAGAAAGCAAAGTAGCATTTGGTTGTGCAGTTTCACTTGAGCTCTTTGGTGACATTTCCCCAAGGACTCTCATTATGTTTCAAATTATGGCTAAGTTTCAAAAGCGACAATTAACTCAGCAGGGGGCTCTGAGTTCTCAGTGAGAGTGACAGCTTAAAGAGTCTATTAAAGCATTAGCTGTCTTTGATGTGGAGTTTGAATAGAAGTTTGTTTGTTTTAATGAGATTAACACGTGAGCTTTAAAAGCTTTCAATGTGTTCTGTAATAGGAGTTTCTTTATGATCAAGTGTGTGGGAGTGAGAGCTGTATTAGATTGTTAGAAGTTTTTTTTCATCTCCACATGGCTCCTGAGGTCTGCCCATGATGGTACTGGGTGAGTGGCTATGGAGGTGGCATGGAGAGTATGAAGGGCTATGGGGGTTGGGTGGGGGGTTGTGGCGGGGTAAGGTGAGAGGTGAGGGCTAGAGGACCTAACAGCATCTAAGACACCTGGGACAAAGTCCCAGAGAACCAAGGGGAGCTTTCTATCCAGCCCACCTCGGCACTTGCCCATCCTTGGCAGGCACGACTCTATCCTGCACCCTCCCACATGCCCTCACCGGAGTGAAAATCGTGCATTTTGTGTCTTTATTCTAAAGCAGACCTGGAAAATTGCAAAATAGCCCGACTTGAGCTATTCACCTCGGTAACCAAACTCCAGCCCTGAGTGTATCACCCAGACCAGCTCAAACTTTGCTTGATGAAGGATAAGTGGTCCAGTTAGCTGGCAAATTCTGTTGGTGAGTAACGAGAATGAGGGTGGTGGTGAAAAAGAGAGGACAAAGATCAAATAAAAATGGTGTATCGTCTTTACGGTAATTGCAGTCTTCGAGCAGGTGCTTCAGAAGAAACAACACCTGATGCTTTCACCTTTACTGTAACAGGAATGTCTCAGTGCTGCCGGTTAAAGACACAGGGTGAGGGCCAGATCAATTCAAGTGAGAATCACTATTTCAATCCATGTTTAGCCACATTAAACATGACAGAGGCACTGTATCAGTGCGAGTATCTAATGGACACACAGCGCTAAGTACACGCAGCAGCGAGAGTTTCATAACAGGCTTAGCTGGTGCTCTTGCCAACATGCTCAGAGTGGACTCATCGAGCCTGTCACCATTTTCACTGCTATCATCAATCTAACAGCTACTCTGCTCACCAACATTCATTATTTCTACAGCATGAGGCTAACTTTAAATTGTCCTTTTGGCAGCATGGATTTACATGCTTAATGGGGGGAATTGAGTGAGCATTCGAAATAGAATCTGGGAGACAGGGAGGTCTATTTTTTAAGTGGAGTTTGACATTAGTTAATATAAATCAGCGTTAGTTCAAAGCGGAGCAAGGCAGATCAATCTCCAATCCTTTGGCTGTGTGGTATGGCTGCACATTTCTGAAAAGCGCTAAGATGAAAGCAAAATACTGCAGATGCTGAACATCTGAAACATAAACGGGGAAATGCTGGAAAAGCTCAGCAGGCACAGCAGCATCTGTGGAGAGAGAAACAGAGTTAACGTTCCGAGTCCTTATGACCCTATTTCCCTATGTCTCTGTTTCTCTCTCCACAAATGCTGCCAGGCCTGCTGAGTTTTTCCAGCATCTTCTGTTTTCGTTTCTGAAAAGTGCTGATTGGTTTTTGGAGCTGAGAGCTGTCCACATGAAAATAGTTTATGTACTCACCATCGAAAGATGGACAACATTGTTCATGGGACATTAAGTTTTATTTTGTGCCTTGCAATGTCAATCACTGCTAAGGTCAATGAACAGGATGGACTGCCTTCAATATGTTGATAATGACTGGTGCTTTAGCTATCCTTTGTGGGGAGTGCTCATTGCCGCTTTCGTTGAAAGCAGTTTACCTAATTTAAACTGAGAATGTGGTGGAAGGTTTTTGGGAGGAATTCTGCTAGGCAACATTGCAACTTTAAATTCTGTCAGTCTGTGTGATAACCATACTTTGTGTGATTATAATTAGCTGAAGGTTGACAGAGGACAGAGTTGTGAAGAAAGGCTGAAGCCGCTAAATAAATCTTTGGTAGAGGGAGGCTGAGAGGAGATATGATATGGATCTTCATGAACAATACAAGGCATGGATGAAGGAAGCAAATTATTTCATTTGCGCAACAAGCTTTGCATGACAGATTAGAGATAACATAAAGTCTTTTAATTCCCCATAGAACAGTCAACATGTGGAAATAAGTGTCTGGAGAAAGGAATTAATTTGCGGTCAATTGATGCTTTTCAAAAGAAGCTGGATTGCTATCTGTTGAGGAGGGGGAATAGAAATATTAACTGAATTGCTTGAATTTTGTTCAGGAAGGCAGGGGCAGCACCAAAGGTTCTGTAAGGTAAGGGATCAGCAGGAGTTGTGAGAGAGAGCTCCATGGGTATCCGGTGGGAGACGTGCTGGAGGGGGAGGTCCAACATCATGTGGGAGTTATGTTCAGCAGGCCCAGTCTGTGGTTTTTTTTAATGCAGCCATCTCATTATAATTTTACTTTGGAGTTCACCGTCCAATCAGTGGCAGCAGCATGTGGATCTGGAGGGAACGGTCTCAACTCCAGGGCTTATGAGGCCAATCCAAAGGTCTGGGCCTGAATTTTTCAGTTGGTGGCCGGCCTTGGCGGGAATGGTTGGAGGTGGTTGCACAGCCGACTGCCGCCCGCAATCGGCTCTGCGCTGCCATATTACGGGGGCGGGCCAATTCAGACCCACCCAGAGTAAGGCGTGAGCCGTAGCGCTCAGCGCTACCTGTGCGGGCGGTGGTGGGGGAGGAGGGAGAGTCGGGGCTAGTGCCCTTTCGCACGTGCGCACGGAAGAGCGTTCAATCTCCCTGAGGCACGGAGCCATCTCAGGGAGATTGAATCGCTATTGAAATTATTAAATAAATGGATAAAAAATTTTTTTAAACATGTCCTCTCATGTGACTGTGTCACATGATGGGACATGTTTTTATATTTCAGAATTTAAAAAAATGTAATTAATAAAAGCTTTGAGAAACCTCATCCCGCTCGTGGATGAGGTTTCCTAAAACAGTGAAGGCCGCTTGGCCTTTTTGCCTGCCCGCTAACCATAAGGTTGAACAGGCAGCGTTAACAATTACATTAATTACTTCCTTAATGGTGTTAATAGGCTGTTTAAATATCGGCGGGCGTGCAGCCGACTCCGGCACGCGCCGCCGAACAAAACATCACGTGACAGCGTGGTGACGTTGGGAAGCACGCTCGATGTCATCGCGCGTCACTTTACGCGTCAGCGTGTCGGGCCCACACCCCTCCGCACGCCAAGTGAAAAACGCAGGCCCTAATTTCCAGGAGCAACTGTGGGAGAATTTTCAGTGCGTAATCAGGTAGCTCAAAGGCTGTGCCCTGTTCAGTGGTGTGAGGAGTCAGAAATCGAGAGATCCTCTCCCTCAGTAACAGGAGGAAGAAGCCTGCAGCTGAGACCAAGCAGGTGTGGCAATGGTGGCCCAGGAGGTCAGCAGCAGGAGCTTTGTGCCACACTCATGGATTCAGCAGTGGAAACTCTTTAATGACCTAACCAGGTCAGGAAAGGTAAGTACAGTTGCATATTAACTGTGAACATCCCCCATCAAACCCCCAACTCTTCCCTTTTATACTCCATCACATAACTCCTCACATGCACTTATTTTTCGGGTACACCCATTCTTCACTGTCTATGTACTTCTTCACATCTGGATCTATGCGCCATTCCCACCCACCTCTTCATTACTCGATTTGGTGCCTCTCTCCTGTAGTCACCCTCACCAAAATGCACTCCATCTACTGGCTGAACACATGCGTCGTGGGCCTACGCTTTCCCCCTTTGTAGGAGAAAAGAGCATAAAACACAAGGGAGCAGGAGAGAACTGGAGCTGGCCCTGCATACATCTCCCAACTTACCAATGCAGAGGAGGTGGTACTGGAGACCAGTGGAGTCTCAGCATCCTTGGTCGTTGGAGATGGGAAGACTGGGAGCTCTCACCATCCTGGTAACACAATGAAATGAAGGCCACATGTCACATAGCACTCAGTCACGTTAACTTGATTTCAACAGTGAAAAATGGTCACCTTAATAATGATATCTTGTAACATTCTTACCTTGCCAGCACTCAATTAATGACTTTTACAGGAGCTTCACCCATGCAGCAGGAGCTGCTGGAGGTCCCGGGCAATGACTCCCCAGGGGAGGTCACGGGGGTCATGCAGAACCCGCACCAACTCAGATACTCACAGTGTGGTGAGACTGGTAAATCAGATAGTTGGGTTAGCCATTGTCATAGAGTCATAGTCATAGAGTTTTACAGCACAGAAAGAGGCCCTTTGGCCCATCGTTCACACCAGTGAGTCACACATAACAAGTGAGCAAGAGCAGATGGTGGTAGCAGGGACAGTAATGGACAGTCTGAGATGGAGAATACAACCCTTTCTGAGCTCCGCTCAATTGGACACAGATGCTGTACCTGGAGGCCCTCAGTGACAAGGAGAATTAGTCAGCATCAGTTGATAATGTGTGCTGCACTGATAGGTGTTTAAAGCACACTGCCCACAATTGCATGGAGATTGGAGGCGTCCAGCTCAGGCATGAGTGTGTTGATGTCACAGAGTGTTGCGATAATATATTTCTGCAATGGAGAAACGGGGAAACTGCATGGGACATCAAACAAGACAACCACAAAAGTCCATGTGGACCTTGAGCAAGGACCTGCATGCTGGGGGTGACATCTTAAATAGACTGACAGATACCTTAACCTTGGCCTTACTCAGGCCCACTGATCTGCACCAAAGTGTTCTCCTGCAGTGAGAGTAGCGGAAGGGGGCTGCACAATGAGGGAGCGATGGTGAACGGGGTAATGAAAGTGAGCAACCAGAGCAGGGTGTGAGCAGCCTGCCTCTGCCCCAGCTCGAGCCTCTGGGGTTGCACCTCGTAGAACTTGGCAAGGAAGAATAAAAGTTTGCAGTAGCATGAGGATATGCACATGGGTGTCTTTCACATTATTACACTATTAGGTTTCTGTTCTTTTTTAATATATTTTTTTATTCTTTCACAGGATGTGGGTTTCGCTGACTGGGCCAGCATTTATTGCCCATCCCTAGTTACCCTTGAGAAGGTGATGGTGAGCTGTCTTCTTGAACCGCTGCAGTCCATGTGGTGTAGGTACACCCACAGTGCTGTTAGGGAGGGAGTTCCAGGATTTTGAGCCAGTGACAGTGAAGGAATGGCGATATATTTCCAAGTCAGGATGGTGAGTGACTTGGAGGGGAACTTCCAGGTGGTGGTGTTCCCATCTATCTGCTGCCCTTGTCCTTCTAGATGGTAGTGGTCATGGGTTTGGAAGGTGCTGTTGAAGGAGACTTGGTGAATTCCTGCAGTGCATCTTGTAGATGGTACACACTGCTGTTACTATGCGTCAGTGGTGGAGGGAGTGAATGCTTGTGGATATGGTGCCAATCAAGCGGGCTGCTTTGTCCTGGATGGTGTCCAGCTTCTTGAGTGTTGTGGGAGTTGCACTCATCCAGGCAAGTGGGGAGTATTTCATCTTGTGTAATATATTATATATTATTATTATATCTTGTATTCCAGACTTGTGCCTTGTAGATGGTGGACAGGCTTTGGGGCTGTTTGTCAGCTGTTGCTCACTTAGTAGTGCTCTCGTCTTTGAGTCACAAGGTTGTGAATTCCTCATGGTCCAAGACTTGAGCACAAAATGAGGGGTTGACACTCCAATACAGTACTGTGGGAGTGCTGTCTTTTGAATGAGGTGTTAAACTGAGGCCTTGTCTGCCATGTCAGGCAGGTGTAAAACATCCAATGGCGCCATTTCAAAGAAATGCAGAGAAATTATCCCTGGTGTCCTGGTCATTATTTATTCCTCAATCAACGTCACAAAACAGAATTTAGTCATTGCTACTTGTGAGAACTTCCTGCGCATAAATTGATAGCTGCATTTTCTACATTACAGAAGTGACTAAACTTTAAAAGTACATCATTGGCTGTGAAGCACTTTGAGATGTTCTGAAGTTGTGAAAAGCATTATATAATTGCAAGTCTTTCTTACCTGAAGCACATTAATATTGCTCTGTAACACTTCGCTATCTTGCTCTTGGTAGCTAACTGTCAGTGCTCTTTTAAATTGTGTGATGATGAATGGGAAGACATAAATGGATAACAACTAATGGAGCCTAGGAAAGAGAGACTTGGTTATCAGCAGGACTGTTTTGCATTAATGGCAGAGTGTGTGTGTCTGTGTGTGTGTGTCTGTGTGTGTGTGTGTCTGTATGTGTGTGTGTGTGAGAGAGAGAAGTGTGTGTGTCTGTGTTTGTGTGTGTCTATGTTTGTGTGTGTGTCTGTGTGCATGTCTGCGTGTGTGTGTGTCTGTGTTTGTGTGTGTGTGTCTGTGTGCATGTCTGTGTGTGTGTCTGTGTGTGTGTGTGTCTGTGTGTGTGTGTGTCTGCGTGTGTGTGTGTCTGTGTTTGTATGTGTGTGTTTGTGTGTGTCTGTGTGCATGTCTGAGTGTGTGTGTGTGTTTGTGTGTGTTTGTGTGTGAGAGAGAGGTGTGTGTGTGTTTGTCTGTGTGTGTGTGCCTGTGTGTGTGTGTGTGTTTGTGTGTGTGTGCGCCTGTGAGTGTGGGTTTATTGGGAGAACAGGACTGTTGCACCTGGTTGTTAGATAGGTGCACTGATGGAATGTAAGTGAACCATCATTGACATCCCAGGCAGCAGTGTGCAGAGCTGCTGGTGCATCGCCTTTCTCCTTCTCCGGAATTGTCTGAAGAGACTTTGAGTTCTGTGCCCCATTCCCCCTGCAGGACCAAACCTCATTGCTGTGCAATGTCGTGAAGAACATAGCACATCCCAACAAGGAGACCCTGGCTGGTGGGGAGGTGGGGGAGGTGGTGAGTGGCAGGTGAGGGACTGAAGAGAAGCCTCCAGAATTGTCCAGGCAACTGAAGTACATTTTCAGCGTACTGATGGCTTGTCTGATGATGGTCAGGTGGAATAATTGTATTACTCTTGGGCTTCATTCTTTGTGTGTGCGTCTGTGTGTGTGCGCCTGTGTGTGTGGGCTTGTTGGGTGGACGGGACTGTCAGAGAGGCATCAGGCACATTTTAAATGCATATCCCAAGTCTCCAAACAATCACCTGTTAACTTTGAAGACAACATGGAGGGTGCAATAGTGCAACTTGAAAGCGCCATCGCAGGCTGCTCAGGAATCTCGTACGCCCTGCAGAAAGATGTTACTGTGCATGCACACCAGCTGCACATTGAAGGATTGGAAGTCTTTGCAGTTGAGAAACACTCTATGGTTGCCTAAGCTGCCACATATGTTGTCGATGACACCCTGCACCTGAAGCCAACCTGAGCCAGTCACTCAGGCTGGCATCATCGCAGGCAAACAAGCTCACCTGTCTTACACATTTGGGGCAGTGATTGAGAGATCCTGGGAATGTCACCAGTAAAACCCTGGAAAGATTCTGAAGCAAAAAATGTGAGATTGGCGATGACTTTGACAGCCACTGGTCCAGTAGGCAACAGGTCTGCCCCCAGGAATCCGCAGATATCGCCATCAGCTGGTGTGATAACATGAACCTCGGACAATGCTGCTCTGACAGGTCAGGGAAGCTGATCCTTTGCCTGTCGACACTGTGCTGCACATGGCCTCCTGCAAGCTGCACCTCTCTGTTGCTCCCCTCCCTACTGCTCCTCTTTCTGTCTACTCTGCTCTCTCTGTTGCTCCCTTTCTGTTTCTCCCCACTCTCTGCTCCTGCTCCCTCTCTCTTCTGCTCCCCTATCTCTTCTGCTCCCCTCTCTCTGCTGCTCCCCTCTCTCTTCTGCTTTCCTCTTCTGCTCCCCTCTCTCTTCTGCTCCCCTCTCTCTCCTGCTTTCCTCTCTCTTCTGCTTTCCTCTCTCTTCTGCTTTCCTCTCTCTTCTGCTCCCCTCTCTCTTCTGCTCCCCTCTCTCTTCTGCTCCCCTCTCTCTTCTGCTCCCCTCTCTCTTCTGCTTTCCTCTCTCTTCTGCTCCCCTCTCTCTTCTGCTCCCCTCTCTCTTCTGCTCCCCTCTCTCTTCTGCTCCCCTCTCTCTTCTGCTCCCCTCTCTCTTCTGCTCCCCTCTCTCTTCTGCTTTCCTCTCTCTCCTGCTCCCCTCTCTCTTCTGCTCCCCTCTCTCTTCTGCTCCCCTCTCTCTTCTGCTTTCCTCTCTCTTCTGCTTTCCTCTCTCTCCTGCTCCCCTCTCTCTTCTGCTTTCCTCTCTCTCCTGCTCCCCTCTCTCTTCTGCTCCCCTCTCTCTTCTGCTCCCCTCTCTCTTCTGCTTTCCTCTCTCTTCTGCTTTCCTCTCTCTGCTGCTCCCCTCTCTCTTCTGCTCCCCTCTCTCTTCTGCTCCCCTCTCTCTGCTGCTCCCCTCTCTCTGCTGCTCCCCTCTCTCTGCTGCTCCCCTCTCTCTTCTGTTCCCCTCTCTCTTCTGCTCCCCTCTCTCTGCTTTCCTCTCTCTTCTGCTTTCCTCTCTCTGCTGCTCCCCTCTCTCTGCTGCTCCCCTCTCTCTTCTGCTCCCCTCTCTCTTCTGCTTTCCTCTCTCTTCTGTTCCTCTCTCTCTTCTGTTCCTCTCTCTCTTCTGCTCCCCTCTTTGCTGCTCCCCTCTTTCTGCTCCTGCTCCCTCTCTGATCCGCAGCTACTGGTCTGTAACCAGCTGGCAGCTGCCATGGCTGATGTAGATCAACCCTTCCACGTGTAGCAAGCAAACTCTCAGCAAAAATACCGTGAACACTCTTCCCCACAAGCAGCTAGGAAAGCAGCTGTGAGCAATGAATATTTTTACTATATGTATATCCCCGGGTTGACTCAGCCCCTCATTTGCCACTGTGTACCCACCTTTACTGTGTACCCACCTTTACTGTATACCCACCTTTATATCACTGGCGAGCTTCAGGAATCCCCAGTAACCTATGGATCCGACATTAAAGTTGGAAATCTGTATTAATATTGTTTGAGTTATGCGATTAATAAATGTTGGCTGGCAGCCTGCATCTCGTGAGGAGTTTGCGGAGAGGCAACTTGATGCACTGGATTGGAACCACTCATTCTCAAACCCACGCTCTCCACCATATTAACATTCTCCCCTGGACTCTGGGTGGAGCAGGCCCGAGGCACAGGTTGACCTTTTCTTGCCTTGGGGCCTTGTCACATCATTTGTAAAGTAACTCAGGTCACGAAGTGCGACTGAACTTTGGGAAATGACTATTTTAAGTTATGAAGGACCAGAGAGAGAGCTGGTGAGAGTTTTGAGGTTGCAAGCATTTGTGACAGTGGCCTGGTGATTGTACAATAAAGTCATTCTGTCCTTAAAACACTGGAGGAAGAAAATGCCCTGGCGATGATTGACTGAGATCGCAACCATCTTCATCAAAGCCCCTCAGAAATTCTAGGCAAGTCCAGGTCCCGGCCTATGCTCACAACATCTGTGGAGAGAGAAATGAGTTAACATTTCAGGTCTGTGGCTTTTAGTCAGGTCCTGAAACATTAGCTCTATTACTTACTGCACAGTTGCTGCCAGACCTGTTAAGTATTTCCAGCATTTTCCGATTTTATTTCAGATTTCTAGTATCCACAGTATTTTCCTTTTATACTCAGGCCTAATCTGCCTCACTGTTGTGCTAGGCCCAAGCATTTACAGCTTCTTGCTTTGTCTCCCCCCGGGTATCTCTCGGACTTACCCCACAGTAGGAGGCGAGATTCTCTCTGATGCCGCGATACCCATTTTGGTTCCTCAATCTGCGTAGCATTAGTCCAGTCTTCAGAAATTGTTTCCCATGCTCTCTGAGGGTAGCTCATGTTGTTCCGTTGTTTAAAAAAGGCTCCAAAAGTAAACCAGGTAATTACAGGCCAATGAGCCTGACGTCAGTAGTAGGTAAATTATTGGAAGGTGTTCTGAGAGATCGGATATACAATTATTTGGACAGCCAAGGGCTGATTAAAGATAGTCAGCATGGTTTTGTGCGTGGTAGGTCGTGTTTAACGAGCCTTGTAGAGTTTTTCGAGGACGTTACCAAGAAAGTAGATGAAGGAAAGGCTGTGGATGTTGTCTACATGGACTTTAGTAAGGCCTTTGACAAGGTCCCACATGGGAGGTTAGTTCAGAAGGTTCAGACACTTGGTATCCATGGAGAGGTTGTAAATTGGATTCGAAATTGGCTGTGTGGGAGAAGACAGAGAGTGGTAGTGGATGATTGCTTCTCAGACTGGAGGTCTGTGACTAGTGGTGTGCCTCAGGGATCTGTACTGGGACCATTGTTGTTTGTTGTCTATATCAATGAACTGGATGATAATGTGGTAAATTGGATCAGCAAGTTTGCTGATGACACTAAGATTGGAGGCGTTGTGGACAGCGAGGAAGGCTTTCAAAGCTTGCAGAGGGATCTGGACCAACTGGAAAAATGGGCCAGAAAATGGCAGATGGAATTTAATGCAGAAAAGTGAGAGGTGTTGCATTTTGGAAGGACAAACCAAGGTAGGACATACACAGTAAATGGTAGGGCACTGAGGAGTGCGGAGGAACAAAGGGATCTGGGAGTTCAGATACATAATTCCCTGAAAGTGGCGTCACAGGTAGACAGGGTTGTAAAGAAAGCTTTTGGCATACTGGCCTTCATAAATCAAAGTATTGAGTATAGGAGTTGGGACGTTATGGTGAGGTTGTATAAGACATTGGTGAGGCCAACTTTGGAGTATTGTGTGCAGTTCTGGTCGCCTAACTACAGGAAGGATATCAGTAAGATTGAAAGAGTGCAGAGAAGATTTACTAGGATGTTGCCGGGTCTTAAGGAGTTGAGTTACAGGGAAAGATTAAACAGGTTAGGACTTTATTCCTTGGAGCGTAGAAGAATGAGGGGAGATTTGATAGAAGTTTACAAAATTATGAGGGGTATAGACAGAGTAAATGCGAGTAGGCTCTTTCCACTTAGATTAGGAGAGATAAACACGAGAGGACATGGCTTTAGGGTGAAAGGGGAAAGGTTTAGGGGGAACACTAGGGGGAACTTCTTCACTCAGAGAGTGGTGGGAGTGTGGAACGAGCTGCCATCTGACGTGGTAAATGCGGGCTCACTCTTAAGTTTTAAGAATAAATTGGATAGATACATGGATGGGAGAGGTCTGGAGGGTTATGGACTGGGTGCAGGTCAATGGGATTAGCGGAATAATATTTCGACACAGACTAGAAGGGCCGAATGGCCTATTTTTCTGTGCTGTAGTGTTCTATGGTTCTATGGTTCTATGGTTTGTTGAATTAAATAAAAAACTAAAAAAAAGCAATGAGTGGTTCATGTGGGATAATTTCCTGTGGGCTTTGCAAATGAGACTGACAGTGTTTTGAAATCTCACCGCTGTAAGGAAGCTGTCAGGCAACCTTAATTAGTCTTCGGAGTTTTAACTCGAATTTAGACATGAATGTTGAAGGAGTTGTGCTGAATGCGAATCTATGCTCAAGAGCAAACTTAGTTCACATTATCTTTCAATAATACTTTGGGGGATTTGAACCTCCAAAAACAGGTGGGTTTGAGTCAGGTCAAAGGTTAAAATTTTAGAGATCTCAAAACCTGCCCATTTCTGATTTTAATGGAGGTGATACAGGGAAAAGGCAACCGACCCACTCCCAGGAGGTGGGTTGTTCATTTAGATCTTTTAATCAGCCAACGTACCTCAGATTTTTCTCTGTTCCAGCTATAACATAGCCTGGAGGGATTTCTCCCATAACCTGGAAGCCGAATGGAAGTGAGAACTGCTGTATAGAGCAGGTAAATAATTTTCCAGCACTGCTTGTGGGCCGATATGAAGAGGAGTGTTTCCTGCTTCCTCCCCATGAATGGAGCCTCCACAACTGGGCCACCTCCACCAGATGATCAGATGCCCCCCCCATCCCCCTCCACGATTGAAACCCCCGCAATCAGTGACTCTCCCCTGCCCCTTACAATTACTGACACCCTCATTCTCCCACCTCTGCTCTGATCTTGCCCTGATCTATCAAAAGAGCTCCTTCCCCCCTCCCAGCTGGAAATCCTGCCCTGCTAAATACCTGCGCCTGTCTGTCCATTTGTCAGGATACTTTAGCTGAGCATCTCAAAATAAATCAAATACCTGATGGAGTAACGTAAGTTATCCACAAAAGTACAGCAGTATCTCCTGGGCTTGAAATTATGTCAAGCTGAGGTAAGTGTAAGGGTAATTTTAACCCTGGCCCTCTGGGTGGGGTGTGCAGTTCAAGTGGACTGGGTGGGGCTTATCCACTCCATTGACACCCCAATGAACACATGCTCATAGCCAGTGGCATCCCATTTTCAAGATAGGGTAGACAGGAAGGACCCTTTCCCCTTGGTGGAGGGATCAATAACCAGGAGGCATAGATTTAAGGTAAGGGGCAGGAGGCTTAGAGGGGATGTGAGGAAGAATTTTTTCACCCAGAAGGTGGTGGGAATCTGGAACTCACTGTCTGAAAGGGTGGAAGAGGCAGAAACCCTCATAACATTTAAGGAGTATTTGGATGTGCACTTGCGATGCCATGGTATACAAGGCTATGGGCCTAGTGCTGAAAAATGGGATGAGGGGCCTTTTTGTGTGCTGTAGACCTCTATGGCTCTATGACTCTATGACTAAAATGCAGATCAGGCTCCGAGATGTCATTAAATCTTGACTGCTAATTTTACCTGTTCCTTGCATGGCTTGGGCAATTGTGGAATCCCCATCAGAGGAAAGCAGCTGTGAACAGTAACCAGGGCCAGAAGATACCCAGGAAGTTCAGTTTTTAAGAGGGTTCCTTGTGGCCACAGGAGGAGGAGGAGAGCAGTTCCAGAAGTCATGCCCAGAAGATGTGAAGAAAAAGAAATATATATATTCATCCTGGATACCTTATAAAATTATTATTATTTTTGAAATGGACAAAAGCTTTACACTGACAGGAGCCTGACTAGTTATGACTCACACAAAAGGAATTTCTAGCCTTCAGAAAACAGCAAAGATCTTGTTCTCTGTAAAGAGGTGCTAGTGCCCCCTGGGACTGCAGAAATGAAATTCCAAGGAAATGCACAAAGACCCTTTACATCCCAAAGGCAGATCTCCAGCCAATGGAGACGAAATGTCTGTGAGGACAAAGGGGGCCTGAAACCGCTGAAACTTATTAATGGATGCAGCATTAACCATCACAAGGATCCAGACCAGGAATATACATCCTTCACCCAAACCAAGAGGAAGAGGTGGGAGTTATGTCACCTGAACCCCCGCCGTGACCCACCCCCACTCTCCAAGCTGCTAGAACCTATAATATTGCCTTGTGGGGCTGAATCCAGGCAGTCTGCCATCTTTCATCAACAAAGCAGCAGCAGAAACAGAACTCTGTCCAGGTTGAAATTGACTGGCCCTCATCTACACTGTTTCCTACTGGAACACCTGAACTTCTGTACCAGTGCCTACTGCATGACTGATTCATCTCTGCATGCTTCTCCCATTGTGGGAGTCAGTGCTACTGGAAAAGTGGGTCACCCTGCATCGGTTTCAGTCGGTTAACCTCTCTGAAGAAATACACCATTAGACTTTTGATTCTGGACTCTGAACTCATGTGAAACAATAATTATCATTTTGTCGGTGATCTTTGCCCCGGGGGCTATGTTGCGAACCTCATTTCCATGTTTTTGAGTGTGTGTAAAATAAACAAACCCTCTGATTTTACCCTATCTTGAGTTTGCTATGGGGTTATTAATAGAGGATTGGATCACTCCAAAAAAATGAAGGGTTGGGAAAATACACCATCATTTATAAAGGGGGGAGATCAAAAATCAAAAGCACCTTTCTGTTTGTGGACAGGTGGTGAGAGGAGAAATCAGGGCTGTTTTAAATTAAACCCCTCCTGTCTGTAACACAGGCTCCACAAAGAAATCTTGGGCTTCCCCTGTGCTGGGCTTTACATTGTCAATGTCTTATCAATGACATTGTTAAAGATTGTTAATGTCAACCATATTGTTAAGGTTAAGGGAAAAGGTGATTGGTATTAATTGTCTTTGAGCACATATAAATAGGGGATAGCTGGGACACTGGGTTTGTGGGAGGAGAGCTGTGATACTGAGCAAGTCAATGAACTCATAATACAGAAAAGCTCTTTGTCTGGATTTCAGCTTCACCAACTGGCTTGAATCCTTTTAATGCACATGCCCCTGATTGCCCTTTTTCTGAGCCTTCACAGACACTTACCCCATAACGGAATCATTCCCACAGATTGCGCTGATCCCTGATCCCAGCATCTGCCCGCTGCTTGCCACCGAGCTTCCATTCTGCTGCTGCTGGACGTGCTGAGCACATGCCCGCAAGGCTGCATTCCACCTGTGAGTGACCAAATGTCGCCAATCTCTCCTTGACGCCGTCATTGTAATGTCATTGTGAGCGGCAGCGCCACACGAATTAGAAACAGGCTTGTGTAGGCTTCTCATCTGCTCAGGATTTGCATGAACGGGTCCGTGATTACATTGACTGAACACCTCGATGATGATTGGGCAGCATGGTAATTGGGCTTCCCATACTCACATACAAGTTCTATCATAAAACAAACTCTGGATGCTTTAAATGGGCTGCTGTTATAATCCCCGGGCTTGTGCTGTGCTGCTGTTCCCATACTTCTCCCAGGTAACTACCTTTTACATTTGAATCTAGAAAGTGAATGAGGGTAAAGCTATTCAGTCAAGTCAGAACCAGTTTTACGACGTTCTGTCCATTGGAATGTGCTCAGTTCTTGCAAGACCTGAAAAGGCAGTGGAAGTGAGTTCAGTGTAATTTTTAAAAGAGAAATGGAGATTTTCTTGAAAAGTGAGATAAATGTGTGGATCTATAGGGAAGGAGCTGAGAAGCGGAACAAACTGGATAGCCCTTTCAAAGAGCCAATATAGGAAGGATGGGCTGAACAGACTCCTGTTCTGTCTGTGAATGTAGAAGCTGCTCCATTCACAACTCCTCTGGTAATGAAGCAATGTAAGTTGGGATGCTCAGTCCAGAGCAAAGTATTGAACCTGCAGCCTTTTTGGGCTGCACAGCTCCATTTCCAATCTTCAATATATGGATGCATAGTGGGGTGGGGCGTTGGTTGGTTGCAGGTAGGGAGTGGGCATTGCTTGGGCAAATTGGGTGACACTCCCACTTCTTTTGGCCTACAAGCTGTGCTGTAAATTTATATAGCCCATAATCTGGTCTACATGGGTTAAACTGAAACGTTAATCAAAATGGAGGCTTGCAGCCTCCATAAGGTATTTAACACTATGGCCCACCTGGTGCGAGTGGATTGGTCACCCACACCTCTATGGTCCGCAACCCAGAGGATTGGTTGTCTGCAATTGAACTATCCTCCTGAGAGCATATTGGTTACCCTCCCCTCTAACTTGCCTCCTGGGAGTGGATTGGTCACCCACTCCAGCATGCCCCACCTTCTGTGAATGGATTGGTGTCCAGCACCCTTGACCCTGTCTCCTACAAGCAGATTGGTCATTCTCCATTGTTAAAACTGCAAGTGGTGAGTTGGGGGCAGGTTTCCAGACCTTCTTATTTGTAATTCTTGCCTAATTCTTCCACCACCTGCCCAGGCAGGTTAAAACTATCCTTGTTAACATAAGAATATAAGATATAGGAGAAGGAATAGGCCATTTGACCCATTGAGCTTGCTCCTCCATTCAACAAGATGATAGCTGACCTCATTGTGGTCTTAACTCCACTTTCCTGCCTTAACCCCATAACGTTTGACTTCCTTGTCACGGGGAGACAATGGTGTGGTGGCAATGTCACTGGACTTAGTAATCCAGATGTCCATGCTACTGCTCTGGGGACATGTGTTTGAGTCCCATCAAGGCAGCTGGTGGAATTTAAATTCAATTAATAAATTTGGACTATAAACTGACAATCATCACCGATTGTTGTAAAAACCCACCTGGTTCACAAATGTCCTTTAGGGAAGGAAATGTGCCGTCCTTACCTGGTCTGGCGTACGTGTGACTCCAGACCCACAGCAATGTGATTGACTCTTAACTGCCCTCTGAAATGGCCAAGAAAGCCACTCAGCTCAAAGGCAAACAGGGATGGTGACAAATGCTTGCTTTACCAGTGACACCCAGGTCCCATGAAGGAATTTTTAAAAATCTGTCTAACTTGAGTATATTTAATGACCCAGCCTTCACTGCTCTCTGTAGAAGACAACTCCAAAGACTTCTGAGCCTCTGAGAGAACAAATGCCTCCTCGTATCTGTCTTAAATGGGAGATCCCTTATTTTCAAATGGTGTCCCTGGTTCTAGATTCTCCCATGAGGGGAAACATCCTCTCAGCATCTATCCTGTCAAGCCCCCTCAGAATCTTGTTTGTTTCAATAAGATCACCTCTCATTCTTCTAAACTCCAATGAGCCCAACCTGCTCAACCTTTCCTCATAAGACAGTCCCTTCATCCCAGGAATCAGCCAAGTGAACCTTCTCTGAACTCCTTCCAGTACAAGTATATCCTTCTTAAGGGGATCAAAACTGTACGCAGTGCTCTAGGCATGGTCTCCACCAATGTCCTGTACAACTGTAGCAACACTTCCCTGCTTTTACATTCCATTCCCCTTGCATTAAAAGCCAACATTCCATTTGCCTTCCTAATTACTTGCTGTACCTGCATGTTACAGCAAATACACCCAGATCCCTCTGTACTGCAGCATTCTGTAGTCTCACTTCGTTTAAATAATATTCTGCTTTTCTATTCTTCTTGCCAGAGTAGACTTCACATTTTGCCGCCTTATGCTCCCATCTGCCAATTTTTTGCCTGCTTAGTTAACCAATCTATATCTCTTTGCAGGCTCTTGGTATCCTCCTCACAACTTGCTTTCCTACCTATCTTTATATTCAGCAAATTTGGCTACAATACAGTCAGCCCCTTCATCCAGGTCATTATTATAGATCATAAGTAGTTGACACCCCAGGACTGATCCCTGTGACTCTCCACTAGTTACAGTTTGCCATCCTGAAAATGACCCATTTATGCTGACTCTCTGTTTCCTGTTAGTTAGCCAATCTCTGGTTCTCTCTTCACAGATGTTACCAGTTTAGCATCTTCCAGCAATTTTTATTTTTGTAGGAGTGACTAAATATGCATTTCTGTAAGCATCAGAAGTTGTTTCAAGGTCCTGCCATAAAACAAATGGCTTTTCATCAGAGACATAAAGCAAAGGACAGAATGGGATGTAATAATTGCATGTTTTTATTGCAAGCTGGAATGTGGAATCTCAAACGGCACAGATAAATCAGTTTGTGGATAATGGGTAGTCTGCTGTGGCTGAATGCAACCATAAATTAGCCTGTGAACAATAGGATCAAGAAAACAGACAACCCCCTTTTCGCTGATGGTGTATGAGATCAAAACGGAACAATGAAATTGTGTCAGTCATTGCATCGCCTTGTAAGCATTTTTCCAAATACAAGCGGTGTTCAGAATCTCTGAGGGGGGAATTTTCTCCTCATCGGGGTGGGGGTTGGGCGTGGGCGGATGTGCAGCCGATTGGCTGGGTGCCGCCATTTTATGTGGGCGGGCCAATTAAGGCTCGCCCAGCATGCGGGCGAAAGAGAGCAGAAATCTCCCCGAGGCACAGAGCTGCCTCAGGGAGATTAGTTTCACATATAAAACATTGAATAAAGGGAGAAAAATTTTTTTAGGACATGCCCCCTCATGTGAAACTGTCACATAAGCTGGGACATATCCATTAATGTTAATAAAAAATTTTCCAACGCTTTAAAAACATTCATGAAACCTCATCCCGCCCGTGGATGAGGTTCCATGAAAAATGCGAAGGCTGCCTGGGCTCTTCGCCAACCTGCCAACCTTAAGCTTGGATGGGCAGCTCAGGTCAATGATTTAATTGATTGTTAAATGGCCTTAATAGGCCTTTGACAGTTTAGCGGGTGCACAGCCGACTCGGCTGAGCGCTCACCGAACTGAAAATCGGTATGACGCGCGGTGATATCGGGACGCACACACAACGTCACCCCGCCTCATTTTACGCCGCGGCGAGCGGACCCCACTCCTGCTCACCGAGCCGAAGGTTCTACCCTTAGATTCGAAAACAATATGTTTTAAATGATCTTTTCTCCTTCAGCTGTTCGCTGAGAACATGCTGTGCTCCATCAGTGCCTGACTGTGGAAGTAAAGCAGAAGATGCTGTATAAGGGTACAATACTTGTAGAACAAGTTTCTTCTCATCTTTGCAGCTGCTGGTTTGCAGCATTTTCTGCTTTTCTTGTTATTTGTTGTCCTTTTTAATCTCCGCTGAATGAAGTGAACTGAAACTCAGGGGAAGCAAAGAAAAGATTCTTCCTCTGTCTCTCCATTCCCCAGGCTTGGCTTTTGTTCACCTTTCAACATTTGGAGGAACAAGTGGAGGCAGTATTTTATTATTACCCTCTCAAAATTTTTCTTAACAGTGAAAACCTCTGTAAGATCCCTCCTTATTCTCTTTTCCAGCACAAAGCCTTACATCATAACTAAAGCCTCTCGTTCCTGATATAATTTAAGTGACTCTCCACTGTACCATTTCTAAGGGCTCCTTCCTATGTTGAGGTCCCCAGAACTGCATGAATTATTCTAATTATGGCCTACCCAATGGACTAGAACTCATACCCATGGGACAGTGCAATTCCCATAATGATAAGTAGGCTCGCGTTTGCAAAATACAGAACTTCACTCTGTGTTTCCTGGGTTGATGTTTGGTGTTTCTTCACCTGAGATATGCTGTACATGAAGTAGCTGAATAAGAGGATAAGAAGTGGAGCCAGTGAATTAAGAGTTCCATTTATCTGACTATCTTCCATGTTGATCAGACCAGGCTTTCTGTCTGACATCTCGGTCCTCACACTTCCGTTTGTGGACAAATTTCTGAGCAAGGATAAAGCAAACCAATAAGGACATTCAAAATGCTTCTTGAAAAAAACAAATTGCCTGTCTGTCCGAGGGATGCAGACTTGGTGGGAAATTAGTTTAGCCGTTTGTCACCAGATTTGGCTGGATCACATCAGCTGCTTTCAGTCCCCTGCTTTTCCCTGCTCACTCTTTGAGGAACATCCTGCAATATGAAGAGAACCTCTGAGAGCTCTTTTCCGCTATGAACTGGTTTCTTAAACCTCTTTCCTCCAATCACTCCATCCTCACCACCAACACCAGTACAAAGAGCTCATGGCCGTCTTTGGCACTGAGATTGAAATCATCCTTTCAGCTGCCTCTGCTGCTTCTCTGCCTTGTCCTAGCCTGCCAAGACAATCTCCTCTTCCAGGTGCAATGTAAACTCAAGCTGTTGTTGTTGGACATAGGTTAAAACATAACGTTTACAACGTAGCAATCACGTTAAAGGGGAAAATATTTGCAAACTATATTTCAAGAATAAATGAATGGGTGACAGGAAGGAAAGTGGAGAGGAGCCTGAAGAAGGGCCAGGAGGAAGGATGGAGATGGATGGTCATGAGCTTAGGTTCAGAGCGGCAGTCAAATGCACGTATAATGGACACAGGGAGAAGTTGGTTACATAACCATGTCGGGGATTGGAAAAGAAATATGAGGTCATGCAGGAGGCAATATGAAATAACTCCATGTTAGGTGAATCTAAATTTCACACTTTGAACCTCCAGCAGTTCACCTCTTCATTTTCCATTCTCTCTCACTCTTTTCTGCACAGGCACACATTCACATCTTCCCAACTGCCTGTAGCATGGTAGGGAATTCCTTCAATATGGGTCTGTTGCACTGAGGAGACCTAAGGTGCCTTTGTGCCAAAGGAAGCACGAGGGCCAATGTGGGCACCGGATGAGTTGCAAAAACAGGTGGAATCACATTTTCTGACTGTTCGACAAAATATCTAATGCTCGGCACTATTGAAGCCACTGGAACCGAACAACAGGTGAGCATTGTGATAATGCCTGATTTCCAATTCCTCCCCTAACCACCAAGTCTCAGTCATCAATGAAAGATGAGCATTGAACCCTGAAGGTGAAGTACTGTGCCATTCTTTGGAGGATTCACTTTCTCTTTGGTTTATATGATTTTAGAATAGAGACATCTCTCTCTCTGCTAAGGCATAGATAATTTGCAGGAAAATAGCTGATTATATCATTCTCTTTACTGTCTAGAGGCAGCAGCTTTAAAAAAAAAATGATACATGCAGTTTGACAGACAGATTTTATTGCTTTGGTGCTCCAGTGACTCTGACCCAGATGGCCATTACTTCTAAGCAAATGGAGATCAATTGTTAACTGTGCTTGAGATTTCTGTCATTGTCACAGGATACAGCACCATTATTGTTTAATATCTAATGCAATCAAAGATGATGGGCAACATAATCTTCAAAAAGCATACTTGAACCACAAAGAGGAAACGTCTGAAATTCAGAGTTACCTGGTCCCTGAGTCTCTATATGTGTGGGTGGGGGGAATGCTGAAACGGAGAACAATCTGGCATATGTGACATCAGAAACGATGGCTTTGTAAAAGCTTGCCAAGAAAAGCTGTCCTCTGAACTATTTTAAAATTTGACCCAGCCCACATGTAGTGCTAGACCAATTTAATATAATTTATGGTTTCTTGCCTATTTCTGAATATTATTTTATAAATAACTGTGGACGGTAGTTTTAGCCTGAAAGGGGGTGATCCATCTTCTCAGGCAATGGGAAAACCTCAAGTCAGGCAGCTCCTGACCAGTAAGGTGCTGTTCCCGCTATGGTCCATCTGCTTCAATAGGTGCACGGAGCTCAGAGTCTCTGTTTAACAAGTGGACAGAATCCATTGCACCAGGCAAACAAACGAAAGAAAAGATGCCAGCTCTTTGATTGACAAGCTGGAACTTCGGGACCAGGTGCACCAGATTGACAGACAACTTACAGTTGGTCGATAATGTGTGTAATGCAGCTGTGATCAACATGGAATCTAATAGGCTGAACATTGACAGAGCATCGCTCCAGGAGAACAGGTTCATTAAGAGCAGGCCACTGAAAGTAAAACATTACACATTCATCTGGCAGGGGACAAGTTCAGAGGAAATATGCAAGCAAGGTGCAGTCTTCACCATAAGGAACTCGCTATTCTTGATGATAGAAACCCCCACAAATGGTTCAGAACATGTTCTCTCCATTCGTCTCTCAACTCAAACAGAGCCAGTTAACCTCAGGAGTATCTAGGCTCCAACACCGTGCCTCACTACAGGGGCAAAAGACCAATTCTATGAGCAGCTCGACACTGCATTCAGCAGAATTCCTAAGTCAGAACATCTTTACCTATTGGCCCATGAGGCATGGCCCTCCTGCCTCCGACGTCATGGCCTGGGAAAGATAAATGAGAACAAACCGAGGCTACTTGAGCGCTGCTGCTACCACAAGCTTTGTGTGACTAACACCAGCTTTCAGAACAAACCATGTCACAAGGTATCCTGGAGACATCCAAGATCAGGGCACCAGCTGGATCTGATCACTGCCAGGCCCAACTCTCTCAACAGCATTCTTAACAATGCAGCTACTACAGTGCCGACTGTGATACAGTTCATTCCCTGGTGTGCACCAGGGTTAGGATACAACCCTTGAAGTTTTTTCATTCAAAGCAGGAATGCCATCCTTGTATCAACACCAGCCACACTGCCTCACCAGATAAAAACTACCTGTTCCATGACTCGGTTGACGCGGCGCACACGGCATTCCCACACAGAGCGCAGAAACGAAATGGAACATACTCCGAGACGCCATCTACAATGCCGCCCTCTCAACATATGGGAAACAAGAGCAGAAAAATGCTGACTGGTTTGAGGCTAACATCACTGTGATGGAACCTGTCATTGAAGCCAAATGGCCCACTCTGATTAATTACAAGAGAGGCTCGAGCAAGAAAATTCTGAATGCACTCAGAACCACTCAAAGTAAAGCCTAACAGGACACTAGGCAGTGTGCCAATGATGACTGGTTAGAACTTTGCCAGAATATCCAGATGTCCTTCAACACCAGGAATGTCAGGGGTATGTAGGAAGGGGTCAAAAAGGCAACGGGTCCATCAGCAAAGAAAACAGGCCCATTGAAAACAAAGGCAGGGGAGGTCATCACTGTCTGCAATAAACAGTTGGAGAGAGGGGTGGAACACAGCCTTGAGTTGTTCTCGTGGGAGAACACTGTCGCCGAGGAAGCTCTAGACACCTTAGAAAGCCTGCCTGTAATGGCAGAGCTGGATATCGAACCCACAGTGAAGGATCTTAGCACTAGGCGCTTACCATTGGCAAAGCCCCAGGTAATGACTATATGGCTGAAAACATCAAGCACGGGAAACCAGCACTCCTGCAACATCTGCACGACCTTCTGTATGTGCTGGAGGGAGTGGGCAGTGCCCCAGGATATGCATTATGCAAAGATTGTAACCCTGAACAAGAACATGGGCACCTGCAATAATTGCAACAACCATTTAGGGATCTCCCTGCTGAGCATCGTGGGAAAGGTATTTGCCTCTGTCAGACTGCAGATGATTGCAGATCTTGGCGGAATGCGTCTGTTCCAAATCCCAGTGTGGTTTCAGAGCCAGAAGATCTATAATTAATGTATTTTCTCAGTCCAGCAGCTGCAAGAGAAATGCTGTGAACAAAGGAGATCACTATATATTGCCATCATCAATTTCACCAAGGCATTCGACCACGTAAACTGAGGTGGTTTATTTAAGCTGCTGGAGAAAATTGGCTGCCTGCCGAAGATGCTCAATGTGATCTCCTCTTATCCATCATGTTGTCACGGAAAGGTCAGCTATGACAGGACAACATTGGGACCACTGAGGTCTGCAGCGGGGTCAAACAGGGTTGTGTCCTGGCACTGACACACCTCGGCATTTTCTTCTCTTTGCTGCTGTCATATACCATCAGGTCCACATAGGCTGTCTACTTACATACCAGAGCTAACGGAATGCCATTCAGCCTTGTTCAACTGAAATCCAAGACAGAAGTACGCCAAGTCCTCATCAGAGTTGCTGTATCTGACACTGCTACACTGACATTTCACACTGAGGAACACCTGCAGCAGCAAATGGACAGACTCACCCACACCTTTAAAGAGTTTGGTTTGACCATCAGCATCAGGAAGACAAATGTCATGGTCCAAGATGTTGCGGTTCCTCCATCTATCAGCACTGACAATGTGACACTGGAGGTTGTGATAGTTTCACATGTCTAGGCTCCACGGGATACTAAAATCAACACACACATCTCAAAAGCTGAGTTATGTCTAAGCTCAGTAAGAGGGTGTGGGACAACAAGAACACCAAACTGCGAGTGTATCCTCAGTGCACTCCTCTACAGTGGTGAGACCCTATACTAGGCAGGAGAAAAGGCTGCCTTCACCTTTCCACCTTAACTGTCTCAGACGTATCTTCGGCAAATCTTGACAGGACAAGGTCACCAACCCAGATGTTCTGGAGTGGCTAATTCTATCAGCATGCACTCATTGCTAAGCCAGCGATGCTCATCAGATGAATGATGGCCTCATACCCAAAAGACCTTCTGTACTGTGAACTGACCACTAGGTCATGACCTCCTGGGATTGCATACCTCTGTTACCGGCACGTGAGATATGAAGATGGAGGACATTGACCCTGACAACTGGGTGGCAGTCGCTGACCGCCTGATTGGAGGCTGATTGTTTGGCCATTGGAAGAGACAAGCAGAAACAAGAAGCTTGGCTGGCCAAGAAGAGGGTCCCAGGAAAGCAGGGGCCAGTGAATCGCGCAGTGTCTCAGCCACTGTCTTCCTCAGCAGTAAATGTGGCAGGGACTGCCAGGCCAGAGTGTGGGGCTCCTGAGTCTCACCAGGAGATGCTTAACACAGAGTTTACCACCACACTGCAAACCATCATCTTATGAGACAGAAGGCCACCACCACATCCATCTTCTCAGGCAACTCGAAAAAAACCCACATATTTTCCAGCAAGCAATTTACCAGGATTCTGGATTAATATTTGACATGAAGTGTCTTAAATCAATGATTCTCTGAACTATAAACAGCACAGCATATAGACACCAGATTTAGATTTACAAGACACTGTTAAGACTTTCTCAAACCTCATGAGTATATGAAGATGTTAAGAAAAAGCTTAACAACAAAAGTTTCTTTTGATTTCAAGGCTTTGCCAGCTCCTCTAATCCTTTCCTCAGAGGAACATTTACATATGTTTTTTCAGCTGTATTAACACTGTATTATCATGTAGTTTGATAGGAATCCAGTGTTGATTGATATCCAGGAGGCCATGACATCTTTCTGGCTGTGACTGCAATCGCACATCCCTGCTTAGGGAGAGGTCCAAAGCACTAAACAAATAGCAGTGTGCTTGGGAAGATGGACTGGGTTTTTCCCTTGGCTCCCTTGATATCTTTGCTAAACAGTCTATGTCTCAATGATTTTGGGAGTGTACTGGCAATAGCACTGAACTAACAACACAACTCACATTCTACCTGTGCAATTGACTTGGATGGCTCTTTTTATTCGTAGGTTGGCAACAGGAACGACATGACAATGAAAGCATCCAGGTTGTTGCAAGAATTCAAATGATGATGATTCAGGGAAAAGAACCTGTCAGTCCGACCTTTCCTGGTGTATTTGTAACTAGTCCACAATGCCTGGTATACAATGGCTCATTCGAGACTGGATGTCACACAGGCAGCCGAGAGAGGCGGTGAAGTGGTGGAGTTTTCAGTTACCAGATTACGTATAGACATTGACACTATGGGCTGGATTCTCCCCGTGGGTTGGGAAACACAGGTTGGGCACTGTTTCCAGGGCCGAACCCTCCCCCCGGCGGGGGAGACAGCCGTTCATTCAGATTTACACCCCTTCACTGGCACGGATATGGGGTTGTCATTTAATTAAGGGAGGTAAGCGGGTTCTCAAAGCTGAAGAGCCAATCAGAGGCCTTCCAGCCTGAGAGGAGCAGCAAGCTGCAATGGCGGGTGAGTAAGAGAGAGGGCGCTTCAACATGGAGGGGGGTGCGGGGGAAGGAGGGGTGTGGGGGGGTGGGTGGGGGGCAGGGGGAACCCCTTTACAGAGCAGCCTTGGCCTACTTCGGCACCCAGGCATTCAGGGAGGGCCTCTAGGCCTGGTTGGAGTGTTAGCCCCCTGGCCTGCCATCGTGTGCCTGCCTCCTGGCAACTATGCTGGCCCCCACTCTCTGCAAGAACGTGAAGACCAACTGGGAAATTCCAACCAGCCTCCTTTAATTGGTCAGCAAAGTTTTTCCCTTCAGGCGCTTATCCAATTTCCATTTGAAAAACATGATTGAATCTGCCTCTTCCACACTCTCAGGCAGCGCATTCAAGATCCTAACCACTTGTGTAAAGTTTTTCTGTTAGTTCTTGTGCCAACCACCTTAAATCGGCTTTCACTGGTTTTTCATCCTTTTACCAGTGAGAACATTTATGTAAATACAAGTTCTTTCTTTTGCTCTTAACTCAGAAATCAATCAAAAATATTGTGTGAGTGTTTGGGAAATAAGGTAGAAATAAAACACAACAAAATAGTTTTAATCTTGTTCCTGTTGTCCAGATGTTCTTGACCAACATCACAAGCAGTTAAATAACAAAAAAAGCTCAGCAATCCAAATTACGTTGCTCACTAAATCAAATTTAATTAAAAATGTAAACTACCAATCTTCACTGTTAATTTAACACAAATATTAATGAATTTTTGGTTGTTTTGGAGTAACTGAGGATTAAATTGGACAGATGTTTCAATATTGAATATAAATTTGCTTGCTTTCTAACACGTGCCACAAATGAATCTTGCATAGTAACCAGGTTAGCCTTAATGAATAAATCAATTATGTTCAAAGTCGCACTGCCTGCCAGACGCTGATTTTTATCCTTAAGGCGTTCCTCTCCGCGACACTGACAGTTGATCAATTCACCTCGATTCATCTTGGGCTCCAATTCGTTGGATTTCTGATTGGTTCTTTTATGCTTGGAACACTTTTTACCTGTCAGTCTGGTCTGTTCATTATTACTGAGTCATTTCATCTGAGACCTTTGAGGTTCAGCATCTAAGGTAAAAGCTCAAAGGCTCAGCAGCTCTTTCCTTGACTATTTCTTTCTTACAGCCAAGGTCTGGCTCTCACAGTAGTTTTTCTCTCGCTATCTCTGGCTCACACATTGCTCTATCTGATTCTCATTTTGAAGTCGATCCTTTCACAGTGACTGCCACAGTTCACTAAATCTCAGTATCTTTCGAATTGAGCCTCTATCTTCCACATACAAGGCCTTATTTTATAGCCCCCACCCCCATCTTGCAGGAAAGAAATGGGTAGGAGTTTAAGATGGCAGGAGGGCCATTCGGGCTGGAGTTTTGTTGCATTCCCCCACCCCCCCCCCCCCACTATCGTCATTTGCCTGAATTTGGGCATTGGAAGGCTGATTGGCTGGGTGGAGTGGGGGCCACATTTAAGTAGGAAACTTACTGATGGCTTCATTGCCATCATAGCTTAACTGGGAGTGGGAGAGGCGGAGGGCCAGCAAGGAAGCAACTCGGAGCGAGAGAATATAAATCAGGACCGAGGCTTGAGGCCTACACTTACCTGGGAGTCGGAGTTGCACACCAGTCAGCTGCTCAGAACTGGCCCACCCTGAGTTCGAAAGGAGAGTGAGAAAAACCACAAATAGTGGCATCACAGGAAAACCATAAGTTCATTGGTTGGTAAGAAACTGCTGTTAAGGGCTGTCTATAAATTGCTGTAAATTAGAAAAGCACCTTAATTTTTAAAGAAGTAGCTATACTTGGACCACCAGGAAGTCCAAGAGAACTGGACAGGTAGCGCAGGAGTTCCCTGGGGTCCCGCTCACAAATCGGTTTCCCGGTTGGAAGCTGGTGAGGGCGCTGGCTCCTCAGAGGAGTGCAGTCAGAGCCAAGTTTGTGGCACCACGAGTGGCTCAGATGCACAGGAGAGGAGGAAGAAGAAAGGAAGAGCTATAGTGAAAGGGGGTTCATTAAATGGGGGAACAGACAGGCGTTTCTGTGGCTGTAGATGTGACTCCAGGGTGGTATGTTGCCTCCATGATGCCAGGGTCAAGGATGCCACCAAGCGGCTGCAGGACATTCTTCTGGGGAAGGATGATCAGCCAGAGGTCATGGTCCACATTGGTACCGATAACTTAGGTAAGAAGGGGGATGTGGTCCTACGATCAGAATTTAGGGAGCTAGGTTGAACATTAGCAAGCAGGACCTCAAAAATAGTAATCTCCGGATTACTCAGTGCCTGGTGCCAGTGAGTACAGAAACAGGGGAATAAGGCAGATGAATGCACAGCTGGAAAGATGGTGCAGGAGGGAGGGCTTTAGATTCCTGGGACACTGGGACTGGCTCTGGGGGAGATGGCACCTGTACAAGCCGGACGAATTGCACCTGAACAGAGCTGGGACTCAGTTCCTTGCAGGAAGTTTTGCTAGTGCTGTTGGGAGGGCTTTAAACTAACTCAGCAGGGGTGTGGGAACCAAGGGAAACTAGGGTGCACAAAATACTGAGGGGGACAGATAGCACTAGTATAGAGAATAGTAAGTTAAGAGTCCGAGTGAGGGGAAAAGTCATGAAGTCTAATCAGGGTTACTATGCATGTACGTGAATGCATGGAGTATTGTAAATAAGATTGGCGCAGGTTGCCATGTGATGTTGTGGTGATAACAGAGAACTGGCTCAAGGAAGCGCAGAACTGGGTGTTAAATATTCCTGGGTACAAGATGTTCAGAAGAGATAGGAAAGGAAGGAAAGGAGGATGGGCGGCGATATTGGTTAAGGAGAGCATTGCCATGCTGGGGAATGAGGATGTCCCAGGGGGTTCAAGGACAGAGGTCTAACCTAATTTGGTTAGAGCTATGGAATAAAAACGGCGCAATTACATTGCTCGGTGTAGTTTATAGACCGCCAACTAGTGGAAAGGATGTAGAAGAGCAGGGAAATTACAGAGAGATACAGACATTATAGAGTAGTTATAATGGGGGACTTTAATTACCCAAACGTAGACTTGGACAATGGTACTGTAAAGGGTGGAGAGGGGCAAGATTTCCTAGATTGTGTTCAGGAGAAGTTACTACAGCAGTATGTGTCCAGTCCAACAAGAAAGGAGGCACTGCTAGACCTGGTTCTTGGGAATGAGGTGGGCCAAGTAGATCAAGTGTCAGTAGGAGAACATTTAGGAGAGAGTGATCATTGTATCATAAGGTTTAGGATGATGGTAGAAAAGGACAATGTGCAATCCAGAGTAAGAATAAATACCTGGTGGAGAGTCGCCTTCAATGGGGCAAGAATGGAGCTGGGCCGGATAGACTGGAACTAAAGGCTGGCGGGAAAAACTGTAGCTGAACAACGGGCAACTTACAAAAAATAAACGGTTCGGGCACAGTCAAGGTATATTCCCTCAAAAGGGAAAGGTAGGGAAAACAAATCCAGAGCTCCCTGGATGAAAAAGGAGATAGATATTAAGATAGAGAAGAAAAAGTGTGCTTATGACAGGTGTCAGGTAGAAAATACAACTGAGAACTAAGCTGAATATAGGAGGTTCAGAGGGGAGGTGAAAAAGCAAATCAGTGAGGCAAAGAGGGATTATGAGAAAGGACTGGCAGCCAACATAAAGGGGAATCCCAAAGTCTTCTATCAGCACACAAATAGTGAGAGGATGGTAAAAGGAGGAGTAGGGCCGATCAGGGAAAAATGGAGGCAGGGGGCATGGCCAAGGTGTTAAGTGAATACTTTGCATCCGTCTTTATCAAGGAAGCAGATGCTACCAATGTCACGGTGACAGAGGAGGAAACTCTGTCACTAGAAGTGTTCAAAATTGATAAAGAGGAAGTGTTGAATCGACTGTCGGTACTTAACGTTGACAAGGCACCGGGACCACATGAAATGCACCCAAGGATATTGAAGGAAGTGAGAGTGGAAATTGCAGGGGCACTTGCCATAATCTTTCAGTCTTTCCTAGACTTAGGGGAGGTGCCAGAGGACTGGAGAATGGCAAACATTACGCCCTTGTTCAAAAAAGGTTATAAGGATAAGCCCAGCAATTACAGATCAGTCAGTTTAACTTCAGTGGTGAGGAAGCTTCTTGAAACAATTATTTGGTATAGAATTAACAGTCACATGGAAAAATGTGGGTTGATTAGGAAGAGCCAGCATGGATTTCTAAAGGGGAAATTGTGTTTAACTAACTTGCTGGAGTTTTTTGAAGAGCTAACAGAGGGTTGATGAGGGTATTGCTGTTGATGTGGTGTACCTGGACTTTCAAAAGGCATTTGATACAGTGCCACACAACAGGCTTGTGAGAAAAGTTGTAGCTCATGGAATAAGAAGGACAGTAGCAACGTGGATACAAAATTGGCTGAGTGACAGGAAACAGAGGGTAATAGCCAATGGATATTTTTCAGGCTGGAGGAAGGTTTGTAGTGAAGTTCCCCAGGGGTCGGTATTGAGACAAAAACAGGAAATGCTGGAAAAAAAGAAAGAGAGTTGACAATTTGAATCTGTATGTCCCTTCTTCAGTAGCTCTGAAGAAGGGTCATACGGACTCGAAACATTAACTCTGCTTCTCTCTCCACAGATGCTGTCAGACCTGCTGAGTTTTAACAAAATTTTCTGTTTTTGTTTCAGATTTCCAGCATTCGCAGTATTTTGCTTTTAGTTTATGTCAGTAATGGGGCCCTTACTTTTCCTGATACATGTTAACGATCTAGATCTTGGTGTGCAGGGGACAATTTCAAAGTTTGTGGATGATACAAACTTGGAGGCATTGTAAACTGTGAGGAGGACGTAATAGAACTTCAAAAGGACATAGACAAGTTGGTGGAGTGGACAGATAGGTGGAAGTTGAAGTTCAATGCAGAGAAGTGCAAGGTGATGCAGTTTGGGAGGAAGGACATGGAGAGACAATATAAACTAAAGGGTACAATTCTTAAGGGTGTGCAGGAGCAGAGGGACCTGGGTGTATATGTGCATAGACCACTGAAGGTGGCAGGACAGGTGGAGAGAGCAGTTAATAAAGCATATAGTCTCCTGGGCTTTATTAACAGTGGCATAGAGTACAAGAGCAGGGAGGTTATGTTGGATTTATATAACACACTAGTTAGACCTCAGCTGGAGCATTGTGTACAGTTCTTTGTGCCACATTATAGAAAGGATGTGAACACATTGGAGACAGTGCAGAAGAGGTTTACAAGAATGGTTCCAGGGATGAGAAATTTCAGTTATGAGGATAGATTGGAGAGGTTGGGACTGTTCTCCTTGGAGAGGAGAAGGCTAAGAGGAGATTTGATAGAGGTGTTCAAAATCATGAGGGGGCTGGACAGAGTAGATAGGGAGAAACCTTTCCCTCTTGTAAAAGGATCAAGAACGAGAGGGCACAGATTTAATATGATTTGCAAAAGAAACAAATGTGATGTGAGAAAAAACTTTTTCACACAACAAGTATTTCGGGTCTGGAATGCACTGCCTGGAAGTGTGGTGGAGCCAGGTTCAATCGAGGCATTCAAGAGGACATTAGATGAATATTTGAATAGAAACAATGTGCAGGGGTGCGGGGAAAAGGCAGGAGAATGGCACTAAGTCATAATGCTCATTCAGACAGCTAGTGCAGACATGATGGGCCAAATGGCCTCCTTCTGTGCTGTAGCATTCTGTGAACTGTGGGCCGAATGAAGGCCAACATAGTCTCAAACATACCATTGGAATACAGGCGACAGTTAGGGTCCAGGCCGCAGGAGGTCCAGTTTAGTGTTACTTGTTTCATATTTCAATGATTTCTTGTGAGTCAGAAGGAGTAGGATTGTTCATCCTGATTCTACGTGGGCCTCTGCCACCCTGAGTTTCCTCTTCTTCCCTCCAACGTGGCCTTTCCACTCCCCACACGTTTTCCATGGGTTCTCAGAAACTGTTGACCCCCAAGAACTTTGGTTCCCACTCACCAGCGGTGACATGATTCAGCTGGCTTTAGGAAGGAGTTAGGGTCAGGGCATGTTAATAAGGCCCAGTGTTAAAACCTGCTGGGATTCATACTGCAAGTGAGCTTGGACAAATTGCCAACCACTTTGTACCCTGCAGCTCCCAAGTTAAAATCAGGACTATAGAACAAAGAAGGAACAAGCTTGCATTTATACAGGAGCTGGGTTTCTCACACCACATTTAAACCCACAGGAAATTCAAATGTATTAATGGAAACTTCTGTATGGGAAAACTGGCCTTTGTGTTCTCCAAACTCCCATATGTACTTCCATGAGGAGTTCTGTGCCAAAAATATAAGTTGTAATATCTACTCTAAATTTTAAGTCAAATATCTCTATACATCCCACCACGCTTCACCACTTCCTAACTTTCCCCAGTGTCACAACCCCTCTCCCTGCTGTCCCACATGTTCCATCCTCTGATTCCAGACTCCTCTGCATTATCCCCCCTCATTGCTCCCCCAAACCATGCCTTCAGCTGCCAAGGCTCCAGACCCTGGAATTCTCTTCCTAAATCCCTCTGCTCCTTTGCCATCTTTTAAGACCATTCCTAAAACCCATCTCTTTGACTAAGCTTTGTTAATACCTCTGTGACTCGGGCTGGTGTTGGGCGTGTGCAGTGGCGGGAGTGGACAATATGGTGCGATCGGCTTCACGGTCGTGAAACTAGTTTGCGATCGTCCGTTCAGCCGGCTGATGGCAGGCCACGTTCTCCAACATCGGACGTCGGGATCCTCATTGTAATACATCAGCATATCATTATTAGGGCCAGCCCGCCGGACTCATCCCACCCACCACTGAATCATCGGCGGGAAAACATACTGACTTGTTTCACAACAGCACATAAGTGACGTGAACCTGACGGGCTGTACTACTCTCGGGACTTCAAGGCTTATTTCCCTACCTTGCTTCGGGCAGCACTCGCAGTCATCAGCGCCAGGCTTCACACACAGCACCACATCACTTTTAGGGAGGCTCACATGCAGGTCTCTACCTACCAGATCAGCCACATGTGGGTGGCTTTTCAATGCTGCAGGGCAAGGTCTTGGTTGGGGAAGGAGGAGAAGTGGCCTCAGGCAAGGGAAGAGGCTGTAGGGCGAGAGCTGTACTGGGGAAGTGGGGTAACCCTAGGTGTGTGTGGGGGCACATGTTGATCTGTGCAAGTGGCCTCAAGATGGTGATGCCTGAGGAGGCAGTCTCCAGAGGAGATGAAGCCACATGGACATGTGAGGGTGTGTGTGAGAATGGGTGGTGATGTCCCTTGAGCTGGCAGTGAGTGAGATGTCAGTGAATGTGTGATGGGCTTGAGTGTGTGAGTTTAGAGTGATGAGATGGTTGCCATACCCTGGCGGCATGGATGAGATCATTTATCCTCTATCTGCACTGGATGGTCAACCTCTTCTGTGCAGCATTGGCATTGATCACCACTGCCATCACCTACCAAGCCGGAGTGGTAATGTAGTTGCCCCTCCTGTGGCTAGAGCAGGGGTAGAGGACATCACAGAGGGCGCTGGAAGGCTGCAGTCTTTTTGCCTTTCGGGGCCATGTCTTCTTTGCTGCGGTCCTGGGCTGGAAGCAGTGAGCGCGGCTGTACTTTAAATGTGGTGCCCGGCGTGATGAAGCTGCGAGGTGATGGCGTGGCAGGCGAATTGGATCCTGCCCACTCTGGAAACAGCGTGTTTCCCAGGAATGCATAAGTAATGCAGCAGGTTTGGGATGATACGGTGTGAAAACCCACCATCACGGCAAATGGGTAAAACGTCGTTTTACCCGCCCGCTACCGCACTTAGTGTGAATCTGGGACGATTCTGCCCTTGGTGACTATTTCTATGACTCATGCCGCAGTGAAGTTTTTCTACATTAAAGGAGATACATAAGTGCAATAAAGACAGAAAATGCTGGGAAAACTCGGCAGGTCTGGCAGCATCTGTGGAGAGAGAAACAGAGTTAACATTTCGAGTCCGTATGACTCGGACACTCTCCACAGACGCTGCCAGACCTGCTGAGCTTTTCCTGCATTTTCGGTTTTTATTTCAGATTTCCAGCATCTGCAGTATTTTGCTTTTATATAAATGCAAGTTGTTCAATCACCAATCACAGTAAGGATATTGCAACTCCTAAATCTTTTCTATATCAGCTGGCTGATAACTAGCCCAGCTTTGCTTGAATCTTCTTTTCAGTTTATGGCTGGTCTTTCAGTTCGAAGTTGCAATTGTTCAATGGTTTATCCTTTCACGGCCACTAGGCTTTGACCCACAGCATAATTGTTGTAACAACAGCTACTGTAACTCATTCCAGTCCCACAACCCTCCGGGAAGTCTGCATTGCTAAACTCCGGCCTCTCATGCATTCCCAACTTCCTTCATCCCTCCACCATTGGTGGCTATGTAGGCGCTAAGCTCTGAAATTTCATCTCCAAACCTCCCCCTCTCTCTCTCCTTCTAAGACACTCCTTAAAACCGACAGCTTTGACCAAGCCTTTGGCCGCATGTCCTAATGTCTCCTCCTTCGGCCTGGTGTCTATTTTTGTTTGATTACACGCTTCTGAAGTGCTTTGGGATGCTATAAATGTAAGTTGTTTTTTTGTTTATTATTCTATGGCACCCTTCATGCGGAGGGAGATGTCTTGATGTGTTTTACAAGCTGGAGGATAGTAGCTGGCACTGAGTGGGAATAGCAAGATTAGCGTAGGTTCAAAGGCTTGGCTAATGAAGGAGACTTTGAAAGCAGGATGGAGGTGGTAAGGCAGTAGGATTCAGGGAGGGACTTTTAGAGAATCGAAGCTGAATGAGCAGTGACTCAGGCTGGGACCTCCCTGATGTATCGCAGTGTCCACAGCTTGGACTCCAGCTCATGAACCCTGAGCCGAGGTTCCTCGAGCAGCCAATGTTTGCTGCAGATGTGGTCACCGTGGATCACACGGGCATCCACCAGATCCCACATACTACAGCTGCAACACATCACCTGCCCAGCCATCTCTATTCTATTTAATTAATTAATTTGGATGTTAAATATTTTAAAAGTGAATTTCGCAACTGTATTCTTCAGCTGTAATAGTATCTCCTGATTTAAACCACTTGACCAATCAAAAGAGATATGGGAGAGATACCCACCAATCACCTACCTGTTTTCCTTTGGTGTCACACTTCGGCTCTTACAGGTAGAAGCAGGTTGAAGGGGCTCTCTGCCCCCGGTTTTTGTCTCCTGCCGCCATTACCTTTCTCACACAGGCCCACACTCCGTGTGCTGGGCCGCCCTCTCTGCCCCCAGTTTTTGTCTCCTGCTGTCACTGCCTTTCTCACTCAGGCCCGCCCTCCGTGTGCTGCAAAGCATGGGCTCCAAGCTCTGTGCAAAAACCCTTTTCCATGTTGGTGCTGGATTGCTTCATACTCCTTGGCATTGTGTGCAGGCTTTCAAATACTCTGAGCATTGGGTTCTGTCCACCCGTCAACCTTCTTCTGTAAAATGGCCAATCGTCTAATTTCTCGGCAGCAGAACTAATGAGTGACACCACCTCTAGGCAGCTGCATCTGGGCTACTCTTTCCCTCTTGCCCATGCTCCTGCACACTCAGGGTCTCACCACGTGCAGATACCTGCTGTGTCGTAGCCTCTTAAAATGTGTTTCAGTTTCTGGTGGCTGCGATTGTAAAATCAGATGATGGTGTCTCTGCATCTTCATTGTCTTCTCCCTCTTCCTCCTCTGAATGGGAAAGTTCCAATTCTTGCTTATCTGAAGTGTTGAGAGGGACAAGAGTTGGAGTGAGTTACAGTGAGGGGAGAGGAGAAAGGGGAACTGCATGCATACATCAGCTGCAGCTTGAGAGTCTGGACAAATAGGGGGATCGGCGACAAGTGGGAAGAGAGGAGGAGGACAGGGTATGCACTCATCATAGATCTTTCTGATCTACCAATGGGCACAGCCTCAGTGACGCCATTTCCTATGATAGCCAGCACTGTCCCCTCTGCGAGGGTTAAAACATGCACAAGTGCTTGTCCTCCTCCAGCTCGTTGTTGCTGCCTCCTGTTATGTACCACTTTTTGTATTCATTCACGGGAAATGGCATCACTGGCTAAATATTGCCCATCCATAATTGCCCTTGAGAAGGTTGCTTTTTTGACCTGCTGCTGTCCATGTGGTGTAGGTACACCCACAGTGCTGTTAGGGAGGGAGTTCCAGGATTTTGACCCAGTGACAGTGAAGGAACGGTGATATTGTTCTGAGTCAGGATGGTGTGTGGCTTGGAGGGGAAATTCCAGGTGGTGGCGCTCCCATGCATCTGCTACCCTTGTCCTTCTAGATGGTAGTGGTAGGGAGTTTGTGCTGTCAAAAGAGCCTTGGTAAATTGCTGCAGCGCAGCTTGTAGATGGAGGGAGTGAATGTTTGTGGATGTGGTGCCAATCAAACAGCTGCTTTGTCCTGGATGGTGTCAAGCTTCTTAGGTGTTGATGGAGCTGCACTCATCCAGGCAAGTGGAAAGTATTCCTTCACACACCAGACTTGTGCATTGTAGATGGTGATCAGGCTCTGGGGAGTCAGGAGGTGAGTTACTCTCTGCAGAATTCCCAGCCACTGACCTGCTCTTGTAGCCACAGTATTTATATGGCTAGTCCAGCTCAGTTTCTGGTCAATGGTAACCCCAAGGATGTTGATAGTGGGGGATTCAGCGATGGTAATGCCATTGAATGTCAAGGGGCAATGGATAAATTCTCTCTTGCTGGAGATGGTCATTGCCTGGCACTTGTGTGTCATTCTCCTGCAAGACATAGGAAGTGTGTCAATTAGTGTGCTGCAATATGTTTAAGTGCTGTGATTCTCAATGATGAATAGTTGCCAATGTGTGTGAATTGTGGGTGTGATGCTTGCAGCAATGTTAAGTATGTAAGGGTGAGGTGAAGGATCTGAATTGAATGTTTCAGTATTGACAGAGATTATTGATAGGTGAGTGATGGGAGTGTGGTGAAGTGTTTGTGACTTGTGATGCAGTTGATGGGATATGTCAATTTGATCATTGAACTCTGTTACCTTTACAACTTGTTTCAGATCATTAAACTTCTTCCTGCACTATATCCATGATCTTGAAGCGACATTCCTCGCACTGATCTCCACCCTTACTTCTTCCCAAGGTTCCTGAGCATTGAATAGCATTGAAGCAGGCTTGAATGTCTGAATTCCCTTCTCCTCCTCCTCGTATTTCTGATGTTCTAATGTTCTTATGTCTGGACGGCCTCTTGTATCCCCCTTGAAAACAGGATGTCTCTCTTTCTCTCCACATCTTTCTGCAACACCTCTGTGCATTATCAGAAAACCTTGTTGCACACTCTCTTGCACGTTTAGCCGTTCTTCAATCTTTCACGGCATAAACTTGGTTCACAAAACACTCCCACAATATCTTGCAAGTACATTGCCCCTCCCCTTTAATGATTGCAGGCTGCCTTTAAGTAGCACTAGCCATTCGGGTTATCAAACTCCCTACTGATGCATGCAGCCAATGATCCACATAAGGAGTGCTGACTGCAGGCAGCAATCATATCAAACAGCAGGGAGCACCAATGTAATGTACTGCCTTGAACAGGCGGAGGTGAATTGTGTACTGTCATCTCCCACATCCTATTTCTGGGTGTTATCCAATTTAACCCCCTCACATTCAGCACTGTCTTAAATCAGTTTGTTATGTGACTTAAACATATGTTGTTACCCAGTTTAACTCCAGCATCTGTGCCAGTAATAGCAATGATTGTTTCATTTATGCTGATTAGAGCTTTGTAATTTGAGTAAGTTTATGTTTATTTTATGATCTCAATTTGCATAGACCAGCTGTTATTAGTGAGCTCTTCAGATGCTCTGGCAACACAGTGAGCAATAGGGAAATGTGACCCTCCTGAAAATGTTTCAGGTTGGTTTACAGCTCCCATTCCCAACCAACCCATACCCACTACATCACACACAAACTTTGTATTACATTCTATCAATCACTTGTTTACCAAGCAGAGGTGGTGGTGGAGTGATTATATCACTAGGTTTGGACCTAGAGTTCAGGCTAATATTCCTAGTGATAGGGGCTCAAATCCCACCATGGTAGCTGGTGGAGTTTAAATTCAATTAATAAATCTGGAATTTATATTAAAAAAAAAACTAGTTTCAGTGATGGTGGAATCATTGTTGACTGTCATAAAAACCCATCTGGTTCACCGATGCTCTTCAGAGAAGGAAGTCTGCTGTCCTTACCTGGCCTGGCCTCCATGTGAGACTTTAGCAATGTGGTTGACTTTTCAATGGCCGAGCAGCTGTATCAAACCGTTACGAAGTCTAATGGAACCGGACAGACCACCCACTATCAACCTAGGCACCAGAAACAACTTCGGTAAATCCAGCCCTGTCGTACTCCCCTCCTCGCAGCACTGTGGATATTCCTACACAGGGTTTCTGCAGAGGTTCAGGAAGGCAGCAGCTCACCACCACCTTCTCGAGGGTAATTACAGATAGATGATAAATGCTGGCCTCGCCAGCGACCCCTTCATTCCATGAGCGAATTAAAAAAAACTTACACCTCTCATCAGTGCTCTGTCACGGTAAACTCCTGTAGCTTTTATTTTGATTAGAATCCTTTCAGCTGGCACTTTGTCACAAGATTTTTTGAAACTCCAATTAAGCTATTTTATAGGATGCTCCATTATCTGCTTTATCTATCAAGTTCTCAAAACAGGTAAGGTCTCTTAGCAACCAGGATCATTCAATCTATACTGGCTGATTCTTTGTAAGTTATTGTCAAGCCACTGACTGTGGTATATTATTTTACCTGTTACTGATATTATACTCATGAGTATAATAGGTTGTTGTTGACTGGGTCAGATTTATTGCCTTTTTAAATACAGAGATTGTCTTTGGTGGCTTTCAGTCCTATGGTCTGTCACTGGTGCACAATGATTCCTCTGTGATATGAGACAATGCCCTCAGAATTTCTTATCTCAGCTTTTACAACATTCTCAAACTCGCATTTATATAGTGCATAACCTCAGGATGGTTCACAATGTCTTATCAATGCAGTGCTTTTGATGTACAATCATAGTTACAATGGAGGAAGTGAGGCAATCAATTTGTACACAGCCATGCCCCACAAACAACAAAGTGATGATAACCAGATTCTAAAGATAAAAACAAAAAACTGCGGATGCTGGAAATCCAAAACAAAAACAGAATTACCTGGAAAAACTCAGCAGGTCTGTCAGCATCAGCGGAGAAGAAAAGAGTTGACGTTTCGAGTCCTCATGACCCTTCAACAGAACTGAATAATATTAGGAGAGGGGTGAAATATAAGCTGGTTTAAAGTAGTGGGGGGAGAGAAGTGGGGGGGCGGGGGGGGGTTGGTGGTTGTAGGGACAAGCAAGCAGTGATAGGAGCAGATAATCAAACGATGTCACAGACAAAAGGAACAAAGAAGTGTTGAAGGTGGTGATATTATCGAAAAGAATGTGCTACTTAAGAATGGATGGCAGGACACACAAGGTACAGCTGTAGTGGGGATGGGGTGGAAAGACTAACAGGGCATAAAAGGTATAGATTTAAAAATAATGGAAATAGGTGGGAAAAGAAAAATCTATATAAATTCCTGGAAAAAACAAAAGGAAGGGGGAAGAAACGGAAAGGGGGTGGGGATGGAGGAGGGAGTTCAAGATCTAAAGTTGTTGAATTCAATATTCAGTCCGGAAGGCTGTAAAGTGCCTAGTCGGAAGATGAGGTGCTGTTCCTCCAGTTTGCGTTGGGCTTCACTGGAACAATGCAGCAAGCCAAGGACAGACATGTGGGCAAGAGAGCAGGGTGGAGTGTTAAAATGGCAAGCGACAGGGAGGTTTGGGTCTTTCTTGCGGACAGACCGCAGGTGTTCTGCAAAGCGGTCGCCCAGTTTGCGTTTGGTCTCTCCAATGTAGAGGAGACCGCATTGGGAGCAACGAATGCAGTAGACTAAGTGGGGGGAAATGCAAGTGAAAGGCTGCTTCACTTGAAAGGAGTGTTTGGGCCCTTGGACGGTGAGGAGAGAGGAAGTGAAGGGGCAGGTGTTGCATCTCTGGATTCTTACCTTCTCTTGATCTTTTCATTGAGAACTGTCGGCGTGACATTAGTCGTCTCAATTTCTCTGCTCCTCTCACCCATTCTAATCTGTCTCTCTCTGAACTTACTGCACTCTGTTCTCTCAGGTCAAACCCCAACATTGTCATCAAACCCGCTGACAAGGGTGGTGCTGTTGTTGTTTGGCGCACTGACCTCTACCTCGTGGAGGCTGAGCGTCAACTCGCAGACACTTCCTCCTACCTCTCCTTGGACCATGACCCCACCACTGAACATCAAGCCATTGTTTCCAGGACTGTCACTGACCTCATCTCCTCTGGAGATCTTCCTCCCACAGCTTCCAACCTGATAGTCGCCCAACCTCGGACGGCCCGCTTCTACCTCCTACCCAAAATCCACAAGCAGGACTGTCCCGGCAGACCGATCGTGTCAACCTGTTCCTGCCCCACGGAACTCATTTCTCGTTATCTTGACTCCCTTCTCTCTCCCCTTGTCCAGTCCCTTCCCACCAACATCCGTGATTCCTCTGACACCTTACGTCACATCAACAATTTCCAGTTCCCTGGCCCCAACCGCCTCCTCTTCACCATGGACATCCAATCCCTCTACACCTCCATCCCCCACCAGGATGGTCTGAGGGCTCTCAGCTTCTTCCTCGAACAGAGGCCCGAACAAACCTCATCCACCACTACTCTCCTCCGTCTGGCTGAACTTGTTCTCACACTAAACAATTTCTCCTTTAACTCCTCTCACTTCCTCCAAATAAAAGGTGTGGCTATGGGTACCCGCACGCCTGTCACTTTATGGGGTATGTGGAACATTCCTTGTTCCAGTCCTACTCCGGCCCCTTCCCACAACTCTTTCTCCGGTACATCGATGATTACTTCGGTGCGGCTTCATGCTCTCGTCAGGACCTGGAAAAATTTATTAATTTTGCTTCCAATCTCCACCCCTCCATCATTTTCACATGGTCCATCTCTAACACTTCCCTTCCCTTCCTTGACTTCTCTGTCTCAATTTCTGGTGATAGACTGTCCACCAATATCCATTACAAGCCTACCGACTCCCACAGCTACCTCGACTACAGCTCCTCACACCCCACTTCCTGTAAGGACTCCATCCCATTCTCTCAGTTCCTTCGCCTCCATCGCATCTGTTCTGATGATGCTACCTTCAAAAACAGTTCCTCTGACATGTCCTCCTTCTTCCTTAACCGAGGTTTTCCACCCACGGTCGTTGACAGGGCCTTCAATCATGTCCGGCCCATCTCCCGCGCATCCGCCCTCACGCCTTCTCCTCCCTCCCAGAAACATGATAGGGTCCCCTTTGTCCTCACTTATCACCCCACCAGCCTCCGGATTCAAAGGATCATCCTCCGCCATTTCCGCCAACTCCAGCATGATGCCACCACCTAACACATCTTCCCTTCACCCCCCCTGGTGGCATTCCGTAGGGATTGTTCCCTCCGGGACGCCCTGGTCCACTCCTCCATCACCCCCTATTCCTCAACCCCCACCTACGGCACCTCCCCATGCAAACGCAAAAGATGCAACACCTGCCCCTTCACTTCCTCTCTCCTCACCGTCCAAGGGCCCAAACACTCCTTTCAAGTGAAGCAGCATTTCACTTGCATTTCCCCCAACTTAGTCTACTGCATTCGTTGTTCCCAATGCGGTCTCCTCTACATTGGAGAGACCAAACGCAAACTGGGTGACCGCTTTGCAGAACACCTGCGGTCTGTCCGCAAGAAAGACCCAAACCTCCCTGTCGCTTGCCATTTTAACACTCCACCCTGCTCTCTTGCCCACATGTCTGTCCTTGGCTTGCTGCATTGTTCCAGTGAAGCCCAACGCAAACTGGAGGAACAGCACCTCATCTTCCGACTAGGCACTTTACAGCCGTCCGGACTGAATATTGAATTCAACAACTTTAGATCTTGAACTCCCTCCTCCATCCCCACCCCCTTTCCGTTTCTTCCCCCTTCCTTTTGTTTTTTCCAGGAATTTATATAGATTTTTCTTTTCCCACCTATTTCCATTATTTTTAAATCTATACCTTTTATGCCCTGTTAGTCTTTCCACCCCACCCTCACCAGAGCTGTACCTTGTGTGTCCTGCCATCCATTCATTTAGATAATATCACCACCTTCAACACTTCTTTGTTCCTTTTGTCTGTGACATCTTTTGATTATCTGCGACATCTTTTGATTATCTGCTCCTATCACTGTTTGCTTGTCCCTACAACCACCCCACCCTCAACTTCTCTCCCCCCGCCCCCCACCTTAAACCAGCTTATATTTCACCCCTCTCCTAATATTATTCAGTTCTGTTGAAGGGTCATGAGGACTCGAAACGTCATCTTTTTTCTTCTCTGCCGATGCTGCCAGACCTGCTGAGTTTTTCCATGACCAGATTCTGTTTGTTTTAATTCATTGACAGGATGTAGGCATCACTGGCAAGGTCAACAGTTATACAGTGCCTCTTCCTAATTTCTCCTGAGAAGGTGATGGTGAGTCACCTTCTTGAACCACTGCAACCCATGTGGTGAAGGTACACCCAGAACGCTGTTAGGAAGGGAGCTCCAGGATTTTGACTCAACAACGATGAAGGAATGGTAAATGTCTTTCCAAGTCATGATGATGTGTGGCTTTGAGGGGAACTTGCAGGTTGTGGTGTTCCCATGTGCCAGCTGCCTTCATCTTTCTAGGTGGTAGAGATCACAGGTTTAAAAGTTGCTGTTGAAGAAGCCTTGGCGAGTTGCAGGAGTCCATCTTGTAGATGGTACACACTGATGCCATTGTGCACTTGTGGTGGAGGGAGAGAATGTTTAAGTTGGTGGAAGGGGTGCCAATCAAACATGCTGCTTTGTCCTTGACGGTGTCAAGCTTCTTGAGTGTTGTTGCAGCTGCACTCATCCAGGCAGGGGGAGAGTATTCCATCACACTCCTGACTTGTGCCTTGTAGATGGTGGACATGCTTTGGGGAGTAAGGAGGTGAGTTACTCACTGGAGGATTTCCAGCCTCTGATCTGCTCTTGTAGCCACAGTATTTTAATTTTTGGTCTATGGTTTCAGTGATGTTGACTGAGGGATGAATATTTGCCAGGACATTGGTGAGAACTCTCCTGCTCTCCTTCAAAATCGTGCCACAGAATTCATGGCTAATGTTATCTAGCCCAGGAGGATTGGATAGCCTAAATCTCTTTAAGTGATAAAGTACCTCTGCCACATCAAGCTCTTAGATATGGAGCTTAACTGTGCCTGATAGTGTTGATTTCTTTCAGAGTGCCATGTCAGTTAACCACTAACACAATATTGTTACAGACAGGAGAGAGAGAAACTGAACTTCTTTATCCTCTCTTCACCTGTCTGTAAGCAGAGGAGTTTTTGAATTATTTTTCAAGGAGGCTGTGGCATGTTTCCCCAGACCCGCAGTTTGTGTGGTCCAATTTAATATTAACTCACAGAAAACCTGCCTTATCATTAACTTACTCACACTGAAACCTGGAGGGAGGGCTGGGGTGGGGGGGGCGGGGGTGGGGGGGGGAGTGTTCACAGTCTCACACACATACACACACACACACAAAAGAGGAAGATTTACAACTATGGGCAACAACATTAAAAGGATCACAGAAATTGTTCTTAGTTGACATGATTGCTAAAGCCTGAGAAGTCAAAGCCCAGAGCGTGTTTCCTTCTTGGCGGAGTTCGGTCTAGATGAGCTCCTGGTTGGAGACAGCAACATGAAAGTCTTTCAAATGAATGGCGCTGCAGCATGACAGGGTTTCTGTATTTAGACCACTTGGCAGGCGATGATCAGAGATATTTTAAACAGGCTTTGAGGAGTTCCGAGATGGTGGCTGGCTACTTGGTCAGCTGCGGGAGTTCGTTCCGCTTGGTGTTAAAGCAGCAGTCTGAGCTGAGAGGAGAGAAGTGTCATATTAAAACAATCCAAAAGGCTAGAAGCATGGAATTATCTGATGTGGCCCATTAATGAGTTAGTTGCAGCCTCGTAAGCAGTTTCTGTGCTCCTGGCTAAAATCCATTGTTACCCTTCGGAGTGAAATGGTGGCTGTTAATGCTTCTTCAGGTGTAACGAGTTTCGATGTCTCAGTCTTTGTTATTGTCCCTGCTGGGGGGAGTCAGTTCATCTGTCAGTCGTCTAGTTTCATGATTATACTGTGGTTTTACAATGGGGTGTGAGATTACACAAGAATAGGATTGGAACTCTTTTGTTCTTGTAATCTCTGTTGGAATCTTCCAGAAAAGATGGCCAACCTTGTGAGTTGTGTGACCCAAGCAGTCGTTTTGTGGTTCAGCAGAAGTCTATTTTAAAATAGGAAAAAAGAATAAAGTTTTGATACACATAGTTTTGATTTCTTTTCATGTCTTATTGACACAACAATATGGATATCCATTTGGAGTTGTGTTTCTACCTCAAAGATCCACTTTCATGAAGTACCACTTTAAGTGGGAAATGCTACAAAGAATTATTTAAATGATCTATTTTCTATGACCCCCAACCCCCACCACCGCCCCCCACCCCCCAAACCCCCTCCCCCCCACCTCCACCGTCATTTACATTGATTTTTGTTGAATAGTTTTCTTCCTACAACAAATCGGGTTGGCCTTACTATCATCAGATTGGGCCAATGTTCAATGCTCTATGCATTTGCATCTCACTGTGTTATCAAACCAGTGAATTACAAATGCTCCTTTGTGAGTCTATAGCAAATTTATAGAACATTTGCGTGTGTCTTTGGGTTATTTCCTGAATCTACATGTAATCTTTATACATCACCATGAACCATGCAGAATTGCATCCTCCTCATTATGTTACTCTGATTTTTTTGGCTAGGTTTTTTGAATCCTGCTTTGTACGCAAAGAGTATGGAGGCTGGCAATTTATTTCAGTCTGTCCTTCCTTCATTACCCACTTGTGTACAGCTATTCAACTCCCAGCTAATTTGTACTGTTTCTTCTCCCTCTATCACTTCTCCACATGCCTGTTGAGCCCAGATTTAAAAATCACAGTCTAAACTTGCAATAGCCCATTTTTTGCCATTAATCTCATATTTTATCTGCGTTCTTTCCTATTCCGCAGTGCAGTGTGCATTTGCTTTGATAGGCTTCTGCATTGTCAGCCTCCACCTTTCTTTCAACTTACATCAATTGATCACTGTTACAGTTATTACCACCCCCTCAGCCCCATCTCCCTTAATGGGAAACACACAAGCAAAGCACCTTCTTCAAAGCACTGGCTCCCAATCTTTTCAAGGTACAATCAGGCAGCCTCAGGGTAAACCACAGGTCTTGTTCCTCTTTGATGATTTCTATGCATGATGCACAGCATTTTCCCACAGCTCCGGTTACTTTCAATCTCAGCGTTTTTGTGATGATCAGAACAGGAGCAACTCACACACATCTAGTTTCATATCAAATTCTCCAGTAGCAGTGCCCCGGAATTCGGGTGGGGAGCTGCCAGTTCTCTGATATGGCAGCAAGGAGTCCGCTGCCTGCCACATTGGGTAAAGTCAAACAAAGAGGTGTCTTTTACCCAACACCTGAAGCAGGCATTGCGTCCTGACCCTTGATCCCTCCTATCGCCCCCAATTCCACTCATTCACTGTGATACCGCCCCCCCAAGCACTGTGATCCACCCCCTGCCCCCCCTCCCCCTACAAGCACTGCAACCCACTGCCCAGCCACCTATCAATCACTCACCTTGGACTGCTGCACTCCTAGTGCTGTTAAAATAAGAATGATGCCCGAAACCCTATTATTCATACGCAGGCTAAGTACCTGGGTGCTCCCCGCTAGGCCACTGTGTTTCATATGTAGAATTATACAAGTTTGCTGTGCAGGAGGAGGCCATTCAGTTTATTGGGCCTGTGACAACTCTGTGAAAGTGTTATCTACTTAGTCCTGTTCCTCTGCCCTTTCAGCATTACCATTTAAGTTTTACTTTTTCAAATATATCCTTCCTTTCGGAAAGTCATGGGCCCTGCTTCCACCACTTTTTCTGGTAAGGCAATCCCTTTGTAAAACATAAATCTCTTCACCTCTTCCTTGGTTCTTCTATTGATAACCTTCAAATGAGCAAAATAAAGGCAGTTCCCCAAATTGAAATCGCCTACTTTCCCGGCCCCTCTCTCAGTTTTGCAGGTTAATAACCTCCTGTTTATGGGATCACACTTTATTACATTGGAACGGGAGGAGGCCAATCAGCCTCTCCAGCCTGTTCCAACAGTTAATGAAATCATGGCTGATCTGCATCTCAATCCTTTTCCCCCCAACTTTACACCATTTCTCATCTGATAATAGAACAAAACTTTATTGTCTCAGTCTTAAAAGCTTTCAATGGATCCTGCTGACAGCTCCTCGGGGGAGGATTCTAGATTTCCTCAAGGCTTTGTGTGAAAAACTGCTTGCTTTTATCAATCCTAAATGTATATCTCCTATGGTAAAATTATGCCTCCTGGTTCTGGACCTCCCTCACCAGAGGCAATAGTTTCTCTCTATCTATCTTATTGAATTGCTTCATCATCTTTGTCATGATAATAGCTGATTGTGTTTGTGGACTCCAATATTAGGTACTATATGGTACCATATACGGGGTCACCTGACCTGGGGGTTGAAGGTCAGATAGCACATGTTGGAGCCTGTCTTTATAGAGTTCAGACACTGCAGATATGTATTCATGTTAGGAAAATGTGTCATCAATAAAGTTAGCTCAGCCGCAATGTCAATGGCCTGTGTGCATCATTGAAACAAAAAATACAAGACATGTTGTCAGAATTAAACTAAACACAGCAATGGAGGTTCTGAAACAACTGACAGAGTTCAGTTTGGAGGGGAATCTCATCAAAAACTGGAGGAGGTTCCAGCAGCGATTCGAGCTGTGCCTCACAGCGACCGGCAGTGATAAAAAAAGACCCTCAGGTACAGCCTGCCATCTTTCTTCACGTAGCAGGGGAAGAAGCCCTAGAATTCTATAACACATTCACATTTGTAAGTGATGAGAAACAAAATGACTTGAAAGAAATAATGGACAAATTCACAGCCTACTGCAGCACTAAGAAAAACATCACGTATGAAAGATATCGATTTTTTATGTGCATGCAAGGCAGTGACAACATTAGTAACTGAGCTGAGAAAATGAGCTAAATCATGTGAATTTGGAAAGCTTGAAGAATCACTCATCTGAGATAGAATAATTTGCGGGATTGCAAATGATTCTCTGAGAGAACGGCTTTTGAGAGAAGTTGATCTCACCCAGGAGAAAGCAATACATATCTGCAGAGCTGCAGAACAATGAAATGCCAGATTAAATAGATGACAGAAGATGATAAGCCACACACAGTCAAGCAGTCAGATGCAGTTAAACAGAAACAGCCCCGGGAAAGAAGCACTAGACAGCCTGAAGGTAAAAAGAACAAACCCGCTATTTAAACATTTAAATGCAGCCGATGTGGAACAGAGCATTTACCACATAGTTGTCCAGCCTACGGAAAGCAGTGTAAGAACTGTGATAAACTAAATCACTTCGCTAAGATGTGTAAATTGAAGAAAGTGCACATGATTGCAGATGATGACACAGACACTGAAACTGAACTTTTCGTTGGTGCAGTAACAACAAATTCCAAAGAAGACGAATGGAAGGTTGATATTAAAATTGCCAAAATGATGGTGAATTTCAAGCTTGACACAGGAGCACAAGCAAATGTCATTCCCATGAACCTGTATCGTAAGGTAAGCAAAGAAAAACAGCTAACTAAAACAAAAGTGAAGCTGTCTACTTATACAGGTGAAAAAATTGCAGTAGAAGGCAAGTGCACACTTAAAGTGACCTACAAAAAACAGTCTCAAGCACTTCCATTCATAGTGGTGAAAACTGATGCAAAACCCATTCTTGGAATCAAAGCTTGTGAAAATCTGAAGCTAGTCAAGAGAATGATGACTGTCACCACTGATGACATCCCGAGCGAGTATGAAGATGTGTTGCAGGGGATTGGCTGTGTAAAAGGAGGACACACCATCAAGATTGTTGAAACTGTGGCACCCAAAATACACGCACCCAGGAAAATACCAGTAAGGCTGAGAGAGCGACTGAAAGCAGAGTTGGACAGAATGGAAAAACTTCACATCATCAAGAAAATTGAAGAACGGACAAAGTGGGTTAATCCAATTGTAATTGTAGAAAAGTCAGATGGGAACCTGTGAGTCTGTCTGGATCCCAGAGACCTAAACCAGGCAGTACAACAAGAGAACATTACCAGCTGCCCACAATAGAAGCGATCATGTGTAAACCAGCTGATGCTAAATACTATTCAGTCTTTGATGCGAGTTCAGGCTTCTGGCAGGTCAAGCTGGATGAACGCAGCTCCTATCTCTGTACCTTCAACACACCATATGGATGATGCAGGTTTTTACGCTTACCTTTAGGTGTTAATTCAGCTCTGGAGGTGTTCCACAGAACAGTGAAGCAGCTGTTCGAAGGGTTAGAGGGCATGGAAACGTATATCGATGATGTGCTGGTCTGGGGAACCTCATGAGAAGAACATGACCACAAACTGAGGCAGGTGCTGGCCAGAGCTAGAGAAAGGAACCTCAAGTTGAAGAAGGAAAAGTGCAAAATAGGCCTTCATGAAATCAAGTACTTGGGACATGTGCTAACAAGTGAGGGACTGAAGCCGGGCCTGAGTAAAATCGAAGCAGTTGTGAACATGCCACCCCCAGAATGTAAGAAAGACTTGGAGAGGTTTTTGGGAATGGTGACCTATATCGGGAAATTCATTCCAAACATGTCAGACCTGACTGCACCTCTCAGAGAACTTCTACAAAATGATGTGGAATGGCACTGGGAACAAAGCCACCAGGAAGCTTTGACCAGTCCAAAGAGAACACTGACCCAGGCACCGGTGTTAAAGTATTACGATGTCAGCCGGTCAAGATCTCAGTGGACACTTCAAAAACTGGCCAGGGAGCTGTCCTCTTGCAAAATGAGGCACCAGTGGCACACGCTTCAAAGGCACTGACTGAAACACAGCAGCGGTGTGCCCAAATAGAGAAAGAAATGCTAGCAATTGTGTTTGGCCTAGAACACTTCCACCAGTTTGTCTATGGCAAAGATGTGGAGGTAGAGTCTGATCATAAGCCTTTGGAAGCTCTGCTTAAAAAGCCCCTGAACTGTGCACCATCAAGAATCCAGAGATTACTAATGTGTCTGCAGAAGTACCAGGTCAGAGTTGAATACAAACCAGGCAAGGAAATGCACATAGCAGACACTCTGTCACGTGCATACCCGCCCATCACGGAGGAAGGAGATAAAGAAACGTAAGCACAAGTTCACATGCTGACAAAGAGCTTACCTGTGGCTGTAACCAAACTGGATGAGATCAGGGAAGTGACCCAGAACGACACCACCCTGAGAAAACTGCAACAGACTGTGCAAACTGGCTGGATCACACATCGGAGCGGAGACTCTTCTGCTGTACAAGAGTACTGGGAGTTTCATAAGGAACTTCCTGTAGCAGAGGGAATACTTTTCAAGGGAGAAAAGATCATAATTCCTGCAACACTGAGGAAAGAAATGCTACAGCGCATATATGAAAGTCACCTCGGCACAGAAACATGCAGGAGAAGAGCTCGAGATGTAATGTATTGATCTGGAATGGGAGCACAAATCGGGGAAATGGTGAATGTGTAAGCAGTGTGCCAAAAATACAGTAAATTGCAGCAAAAAGATCCACTTCAACCACACAATGTTCCAGAGAGGCCCTGGCAGAAAATTGGAGTGGACTTGTTCACATTTGACAACAGTGAGTACTTACTAGCTGTAGGTTATTATTCAAAGATTTTTGAGTCTGTGCTGCTGAGAAATGACAGTAAGAGCATCACTGTAATAAATCATTTAAAATCAATTTTTGCTCGCCACTGATGTGCTCATCTCAGTTAACAGCCCATTATTCTCAAGCACTGAGTTTTGCAAATTTGCACAGGCCTGGGAGTTTTTCCACACTACATCAAGTCCCAAATATCCACAATCTAACAGAATGTTGGAATGTACCGTGCAGACCATAAAAAACCTGTTGAAGAAGGTAAAGGCGGACAGAAGAGACCCCTACCTGGCTCTGCTGGTTTTCAGGAATACTCCATTAGAGGGCATTGGATCATCTCCAGCACAGCTCCTGATGGGGAGAAGACTAAGAACTAAGCTTCCAACTGCACCCCAACTGTTATTTCCACAGCCAGTGAGCTAGAGCATGCAGGACCTGCTCAAACTGAGACAGCAGAAGCAGAAACAATACTTTGATCGAGGTGCCCGACCTCTGCCTGACCTGAACATGGGAGAGACTCTGAGGATTCAACATGAAGGGATGTGGAATCCTGCTCTTGTCACAGGAATCACAGGAGCACTAAGGTCTTACATAGTGCAGACTCTAAAAGGACAACAGTACAGGAGAAACCAGAAATTCTTACAGAAAACAAACGAAACACAACCCTGCTCTGAACCAGAAAGTGTAGCTGAAGATCAAAAACCAGAATGCACCTGTGAAGCAACAGATATCCAGACAAAGCCTGAGAGTCCCAAAATCTACCCAAGGGGTGATAGTGGCACAGAGCTGGGGAAGGCCTGTTGTCCTTCAAAATCACCTCTGTCACCATTCAGAACATCCAGTGCAAAAATTGTGAAAAAATACCACAGAGATACAGAGATGAGTAAAAGACAAAACAGACTGATCAAAACAGAGTGAGAAAGAATAGATAAGAGACTTTGTGTACTTGCGTTGTATAAATTTTTTTCTTAAAAAGGGAAATGTCATGATAATAGCTGATTGTGGCTGTGGACTCCAGCATTAGATACTATACGGTACTCTGTACTATATACGGAGTCACCTGACCTGGGGGCTGAAGGTCAGATAGCACATGTTGGAGCCTGTCTTGATAGAGGTCAGACACTGCAGATGTGTGTTCATGTTAGGGAAATATGTTATCAATAAAGTTAGCTCAGCTACAATGTCGATGGCCTATGTGCACCATTAAAACAAGAAACAAGACAATCTTCAAGACCTTGACTCAATCACTCCTCAATTTTCTAAACTCAAGGAAATTAAAAAACAAATTTATGCAATCTGTCCTCATAATTTAACCCTTTTAAGCCTCCGTATCATTCTGGTGAATCTGGGCTGGACTCACCCGCGAGCTCAGACTCAGTAGAGCGTGGTGCACTGTCACTAGCATTTGACATCTTTAACAGTGGAAGCCGTGCTTTCTACAGATGGTATCCATCTGGCATCCCTGCATGACATTTATTTTTCTTCAACCTGAATGACCCAACTTTTAGATCAGCAAGCATTTCTGCAGCACTTGTCAGTTTGCTGTTAAGTTTCTATTATTAATCCTTCAGTTCTGTCACTCTGCCTGCGAGCTTCTTCCACTCTTTTTGATTCCTAGCTATGCTTTCTGCTGCTTTATGTGCTGTTTGCGATGATACAACAACAACTGCTTGCATTTAATTAGCACCTTTAATGTAGTAAAACATACCAAGGCCCTTCATAGGAATGTTATCAAATAAAGTCTGACACTGAGCTACATGAGATATTAGGAAAGATGACCAAATGACCAAAAACTTGGTCAAAGAGGTAGGTTTTTATTAGTGTCTTACAGGAGGAAAGAGAGGTAGAGAGGCAGAGGGGTTTAGCAGGGAATTTCAGAGCTTTAGGGCCTTAGCAGTTGCATGCATGGCCATCAATAGTGGAGTAATTAAAATCCAGGATGTGCAAGAGGCCCACAGAGACCATGGAGGGTGTAGGAGATTACAGAGATAGGGAGAGATGAGACCATGGAGAGATTTGAAAGCAAGGGTAAAAATTTCACAACATTACCAAAGTTACAGACCAAAGGCCGATGGTTTGATATATTCATCACCTTACATTGTTTTATTGACCTCCCTGACTCCAATATTTGGGGCAGGTAACTTAATTTCAGCCATTAGGAACCTAGCTTATAAAATCTATCTCCCTTTTCCTTCTCCCTCTTGGCCTCTTCTCTCCTGTCTGCTCCCATGCCGCCTTCCATTTCTCCCACTTGGGTATTTTGCACCCCCTCCAATCCTTCACTACCTGTCTGTGTTCCTACTTTAATGTTGCTGTTCCAAACTCGAGTTCCCCTCTTAAATAAGATCAAAGGTACCCCCTGAGCCTCTGTTGATGTTCCCCAAAACACCCAATGAGGCAGCAGTCACTGCCACCTTACAACTGGAAACCTCAGCTATGCCATCCTTCTCTTTCACTAACCTTTGTGCCTGCTGGAGGATAATTTTCATAACCTCCTTCTCATGTTACTCATGTCAGCCAGCACTGCCTCCTTTGATTCTGCCAGAAGCTCATAACTGCATCTCTCCATGAACAGACATCCATGCTATAATTGTGGATGATTGCATTAATACCTTGCCTTCGGCTGAAACATATATTGATGTTTTCTTCCACACTAAAGCTCACTGCTTGGGTCCACCAACACCTGCCCTTTCTGAACCTCTGTGGTGCCAGTGTGACGCTTATCACCAAAACTCGATTACCTTGGTTTCTCTCCTAGCTCTATCAAATGGCCAAAATGCTGACATTTTCTTTCTGGCTGTCACTTTTTCGAGTTCTTTTCGCTCTTGCTATTTTAAATACCTCTTCCATTATTTTATGGTCTGTATGTGGGTTAGCATCCACATTTCAAAGGCCCCGATTTTCCGCCATAGATCTTTACTTTTTGTCCGGGTTTCTGAGGCATATAGGGAAGTGGGCAGAATGTAGCATCTTGAGTTTATTTTCCTGTTACAAGCTTGACTTTCCTTGTTGTTAACGTATTCTTTATCTTCACAAAATGGCTTCTGGTTATCTCTATCCTTCCTCTGGCTTTGGTCTAGCATCTACCATCTTCTCTTATTGTTTGTTCAAGATATACAAACTCATCGACTTGTTCCAGTGTGCTATCGCCTACTTCAATCTTTACTCCAGATTCTCCTTATGTATTCCTTCTAATTACCATTGTTTCTGTCTCTCGCTGTTCATACTCAATCCATGTTCTAAACCTCTAGATTGTACTTGATCGAAGATGTTTTGAAGGGCCGTTTCTGATTCTGCAAGTTGCGCTGTGTCTTCAGCATATCACAAGCTTGTTACGATCTTGCCTGTAACTTTTAGCCCTGGTGGCGTATCTGACTCTCTGAATATTTGCTCTGTGTACAGGTTGAATAATTTTGGCGACAGTACACAGCCTCGTCGTACTCCTCTTTTCACTGGAAACGTATCTGATTGGCCATCTTCTAGCCTGCTGCTCGTTATATGGTCCCAATATAGACACTGGATAAATTGCACATCTTTATGGCAATGTCACATTTCAGCAGCATGATTGAATACTTTTTCATGGCCTATCAAGGATATGTAAATGTTCTTGTTTGCTTCTAGATATTTATTGAAGATTGTTCTTAGGATAAATATTCCCTCCCTTGTTCCTACTCCAAGCCTAAATCCAGACTGCGTTTCACCAATATCTGCTTCAAATTTCTGTCATGATTTTCAAGATCACTTTAATGAGATGACTTATTAAGCTTATAGTTCTAAATTGATTGCACTCCATTGCCTAATGTTTCTTAGGTAATTTAACGAATAATGAATGTCTCAAGTCACCTTGGCATATATTCGATCACAAATTTCTGTTATTGCTTCTAATTCTGTTTCTCCAAAGGCTTTTGAGATGTCCTGTTGCTACTTCATCTAAGCCTGGAGCTTTTCCTGTACTCATCGATTTCAAATCATTCTTTACCTCTGATATCATGATGTTCGAACCATCATTTGCCTCTACATCTTGAGGGATCCCATAATTTGTATCATACAATTCATATATATTCTGTCCATCTTTTTGCTACTGCATCCCTTTCAAATAATATTTTGCCATCCTTGTCTAATGTACCCATTACCTGTTGTTATCCTTTTCTTTTTATCTGTCAAAGATTTCACTATCTGGTGCATAACTCTCATTTTGTGATTTCTTTCCAGCTCCAATACTTCATCATACATCTTGTTATACCATTTCTGTTTAGCCTCCCTACAAACTCTCCTCCATATCACTTAAAATTGCACTTTCAGTTGACAACTATTGAGCCTTTTGTCCTCCATGATACTTCTTCAGTGATCAATCTGCTCAATTTGTCCTCCACGCCCACTTTAATGCCCTAATCCCCATAGTTTACTTTCTCTTATCTTGTTTGTCCCTTCTGACCATAGACTTTTATATACTTGCTACACAACGGGTTTCATCATCCATGACCTGATCTGACTGAAATACATCAAGCACCATTGGGTCTCACTCTCCTCTGCCAGGAATCCCCATGTTTGTAGGATCTTCCTGAAAAGATAAAATAGTCTCTGGCTTCTTTTCTTCACTACCAACCATCTCCTTAAGACTTAATGTTCTGCCCTTTACAACCTCAGCTCCAATAAAGTGCATGTATTTATATAGATTTCACTAAGGCTGCAACCATTTGTTCAGCAGAGCCTGATGCCTCCCCTTCTCCTTGCCCACCAAGCCAAGCTCTCCCTACCCTAATCCCTAAACTACACTCTAATTTCTCTCCTATCTCCCTCCTCTCTGAGTTCACCTTGTCCATGATACCCACTTATATTGTTCTCTTCACCCTGTTCCACTTACATACTGGAGGGCTACCTGTCTAACCATGAGTCAGTTGCCTTTAGAACAAATCAGTCCTTATCGTTTAGGGTTGTTCTAGCAGCAATGTTACCAGTTGCCTTTGTGGGCAGAGACTTTTACATGCTGCATAAGAGCTGGTTTCCACACCCGAGCTTCAGAACATGTCAGGTCTGAAAGCATTAATAATGCTGCTATTTCACAAGAACTCTCAGCACTGAGAACTTAATAACCAGTGAAAGAGAGTTCACAGCCCTGTAATCAGCAGCTTCATGTCCCAATTTGGGCAAAGCGATCTCACAAAGGTATAATGAATATCATCCGAGTTCCCAGTAATTACGCCTACATGGCTTAGAGTGCAGTGTCTGTGTGATGAGTATGTGTTAATGACAGGACCCTCACCGATTGCAAGGGCACCTTGAACAATCTCACTGGTGCACTGATCCACTGTGCTCTGGAATTAATGCTCCTGAGATTTAAAGGCATCTGCCACACTGGAGCAATTGTGGAGGAGTTGAGTTCCCCCACTCACCCTAGCCTCCAGGATGAGGCTGGAGGTGAGAAAGGCACGCCTAAGATTTCAGCAGCAGACAGACCAAGGGCAGGGTCAGAGGCCTGTGATGCTATGGAGGTGGAAGTTGGCAGTCTTTGTGACAGATGTTTGGAGAATTGCCTTTGTGCAATGTGGCTTGCCATAGTCATGTGACTTTTGATGTCACCCTTGGTGTATAAAGGCTTGAGAGCAGAAGCCATTTCATGCCCCACTTGGGACATGGGTGTCAGGTGTGTGCCGCTCAGATTGAGTGGATTTTGATAACTGTAAAAGAACCAGCAATTTTGAGAAACAACAGAGCATCATTAAAACTTCAGCCTGAAATTTCGCACGGGACATTGGCCACTGGGTGAGTCAGTCTGGCTTTGAATATTCCAGCACCTGTTCCTATGGAGATGAAGGCAGTTTTGAAAATAAATTCAAAATTCTTCCAGTCTCAAGGGCAAAAGTACGCAATTGTGACAGAGGTAAACAAGAAACCTGAACAAATAAGAGTAGCAAATAAGGGGGGAGGGAGTGGATGGTAGTGTAGTGGTAATGTCACCAGACGAATAAGGCAGAGGCCCAGGCTAATGCTCTGGGGACCTGGGTTCGACTCCCACCCAGGTAGATGGTGGAATTTAAATTCAGTTAATTAATGTGGAATTAAAAAGTTAGTCTCGGTAACAGTGACCACGAAACTGTTCTTTCAATGGCCTGACTTAGTCATATTTACAGAATCATACCTTACAGACAATGTCCCAGGCTCCACCATCACCATCCCTGGGTATGTCCTGTCCCACCAACAGGACAGGCCCAGCAGAGGTGGAGACACAGTGGTATACAGTCAGGCAGGAATTGCCCTGGGAGTTCTCAACATCAACTCTGGAGCCCATGAAGTTTCATGGCATCAGGTCAAGGAAACCTCTTGCTGGTTACTACTTACTTCCCTCCCTCAGCTGATGACTCAGTGCTCCTCCATGTTGAACACCACATGGGGAAGCATCGAGGGTGGCAAGGGCACAGGCTGTACTCTGGGTGAGGGACTTCAATGACCATCACCAAGAGTGGCTCAGTAGCACCACTACTGACCGAGCTGGCCAAGTCCTAAAGGACATGACTGGGTCTGTGGCAGGTGATGAGAGAACTAATCAGGGAAAAACCTACTTGACCGCAGCCTCACCAATTTACCTGTCACAGATACATCTGTCCATGACAGTATTGGTAGGAGTGACCACTGCACAGTCTTTGTGGAGATGAAGTCTCGCCTTCGCATTGAGGATACCCTCCATCGTGTTGTGTGGCACTACCACCATGCTAAATGGGATAGATTTTGACCAGAACTAGTAACTCCAGGCTGGGCATCCATGAGGCGCAGTGGACCATCAGCAGCATCAGAATTGTACTTGAACACAATCTGTAACCTCGTGACCCCTCGTATCCCCCACTCTACCATTACCACCAAGCCAGGGGATCAACCCTAGTTTAATGAAAAGTGCAGGAGGGCATGGATGAGCAGCACCAGGCATACCATAAAATGAGGTGTCAACCAGGTGAAGCTATAACACAGGACTACCTGTGTGCTAAACAGTGAACCCAGCATGTGATAGACAAGGCTAAACGATCCCACAACCGATGGGAAAGATCTAAGTTCTGCAGTCCTGCCACATCCAGTCATGAATGGTGGTGGACAATTAAACAACTCACTGGAGGAGGAGGATCCACAAATATTCCCATCTTCAATGATGGAGGAGCCCAGCACATCAGTGCAAAAGATAAGGCATTTGCAACAATCTTCAGCCAGAAGTGCCGCATGAATGATCCATCTCGGCCTCCTCCGGAGGTCCCCAGCATCACAGATGCCAGTCTTCAGTAAATATTTCTTATGTTCTTATAATTCGATTTACTCCACGTGACATCAAGAAACGGTTGACGGCACTGACTACTGCAAAGGCTATGGGCCCTGACAATATTCTGGTAATAGTACTGAAGACTTGTGTTCCAGAACTTGCCACACCCCTAGCCAAACTGTTCCAGCACAGTTACAACACTGGCATCTACCTGAATATGTGGAAAATTGCCCAGGTATGTCCTGTACACAAAAAGCAGGACAAATCCAACCTGGTCAATTACCGCCCCATCAGTCTACTCGTGATCATCACCAAAGTGATGGAAGGGGCCATCGACAGTGCTATCAAATGGCACTTACTCAGAAACAACCTGCTCACTGAGGCTCAGTTTGTGTTCCATCAGGGCACTCAGCTTCTGACCTCATTACAGCCTTGGTTCAAACATGAACAAAAGAGCTGAACTCCCGAGGAGAGGTGAGAGTGACTGCCCTTGACACCAAGGCCACATTTTACTGAGTGTGGCATCAAGGATCCCAGCAAAACTGGAGTCAATGGGAATCGGGGGGAAAACTCTCCACTGGTTGGAGTCATACCTAGCACAAAGGAAGATGGCTATGGTTGTTGGAGGCCAATCATCTAGTCCTGGGCATCACTGCAGGAGTTCCTCAGGGTAGTGTCCTAGGCCCAACCATCTTTAGCTGCTTCATCAATGATCTTCCTTCCATCATAAGGTCAGAAGCGGGGATGCTTGCTGATGATTGTGAAATGCGCAGCACCATTTGTGACTCCTCAGATACTGAAACAGTCTGCGTTTTTATGCAGCAAGACCTGGACAATATCCAGGCTTGGGCTGATAAGTGGTAAGTAACATTCGCACCACATAAGTGCCAGGCAATGACCATCTCCAACAAGTGAGAATCTAACCATCGCCCCTTGACATTCAATGGCAGTACCATCACTGAATCCCCCACTATCAGCATCCTGGGGATTACCATTGACCAGAAACTGAACTGGACTAACCATAGAAATACTGTGGCTACAAGAGCAGATCAGAGGCTGGGAATTCTGCAGTGAGTAACTCACCTCCTGACTCCCTAAAGCCTGTCCACCATCTACAAGGCACAAGTCAGGAGTGTGATGGAATACTCCCCACTTGCCTGGATGAGTGCAGCTCCAACAACACTCAAGAAGCTTGACACCATCCAGAACAAAGCAGCCCGCTTGATTGGCACCCCATCCACAAACATTCACTCCCTCCACCACCGATCCACAGTGGCAACATTGTTTACCATCTACAAGATGCACTGCAGCAATTCACCAAGGCTCCGTCGACAGCACCTTGTAAACCTGTGACCTTTACCATCTAGAAGGACAAGGGTAGCAGATACATGGGGACACCACCTCCTGCAAGTTCCCCTCAAGTCACTCACCATCCTGACGTGGAAATATATTGCCATTCCTTCACTGTCATTGAGTGAAAATCCTGGAACTCCCTCCCTAACAGTGCTGTAGGTGTACCTACACCATATGGACTGCAGCAATTCGAGAAGGTTGCTCACCACCACCTTCTCAAGGGCAATTAGGGATGGGCAATAAATGCTGGCCTATCTAGAGATGACCATGTTGCATGAACAAATTAAAAACACACTCAGTTGTCAGTGCTGGGGAAAGAGTGCTACAAGCTTTATCGCAACCCTAGGCCTCACCCAGGAGCAGAAAAGCCAGTCTTATAAAATTTTGGAGGCCTTAAGGACCTACTTTGAGCCCTCTACTAATGTTACTTATGAACACTATGTGTTCAACACTAGAGCTCAGGAGGAGAGGATTAACATTGATCAGTCTGTGACTGTATTGAGATGTCTGGCTGAATCTTATGAATTTGACCAACTGACGGATGATCTGATCAGAGATAGGATTGTCTTAGGAAGAAGAGATCCCGCTGTGAGAGCACGTCTGCTGAGAGAAGAGAAACCTACTGTCAAGAAAGCTATTGACAAGTGCAGAAGATCTGAAGTGGCCAATCATCAGCTGCAGAGTCTTGATGGGAGAACTGGTGAGGCTTTGCACTCGACTGAGAGGCAGTTCAGGCCTTTCAAGCACAAAACGATGATAAGGAAGGCCCATTTCAAGAAGGGCCAGCAGAAAGTTCAAGGTCAGAGTACTGGATGTAAATATTGTGGAGGACACCACACAAGAGAAAAGGAAGCATGTCCAGCATGGGGAAAGCAGTGCTCTAACCACAAGAAGAGGAGTCACTTTACACACAAGTGTTTTGCTGGAAAGAAGAACTGCAGGCCTATAAAGATGGTTGCAGGAGAGATGTCAGACGATGAACCTGATGAATCGCTTCACACCCTAGAATAGGTTGACACTGTCAAACCTCAGGGAACCAGCTGGTTTGTGACTATTGCTATGATGACTGCAGAATGAGAGAATCAAGTTAATATGAAGTTTCAGATGTGGAGTGTCAGACTTCACCTGTGTGAAGCCGCTCAAGATGGTGACCCGAAAATAAAGCTGTCAAAGGTAAAGTTGCGGCTATATAAGAGCACAAACTAAGCTGAGAGCCTAATGCAATGGAAAGAGGGAACATTTGGATTTCCAAATAGTAGACATTAAGCAAAAAATGGATTCGAAGGCAGTGCAACGGTTTGTTGGATTTGTGAACTAACTAGCAAAGTTCTTGCCTGATTTGTCATTGGATTGTGAACCGCTAATGATAATGGGGCACAGAACAGGAAGCAGCTTTCACTCGCATCAAGCAGCTAGTGACGACAATGCCAATGCTATGATGTTAATGATGAGGTCACCCTGCAGTGTGATGCAGGACTTGGAGGAACCCTCATGCAGCAAGGAAGCCAATTGCGTTTGCACCCAGAGCATTAATGCAAACTGAAGGATGCCATGCACAGATTGAGAAAGAATTGCCTGGCTATTGGCTTTGCTTGTGAGCATTTTAATCAGTATCTGTTTGGGAGAGGCAAAGTGACAGTAGAGTCTGACCACAAGCCACTTCAAAGCAATTTTCTCAAACCACTTCTACCTGCTCCAAAGCATCTGCAAAGGATGTTACTTCGTTTGCAGAGATATCATTTGGAAGTGAAGTACAAGCAGGGGAAGGGATGTACATCACCAACAAGCTGATGCTAATACAGAGTGTGAAGTCTTCAAGATCCAACGAGAAGCAACAGTGTGACTTGCTCTGGAAGAGACAACCCGGCAGAGACATTGAATCTATTAGACAAGTGTCTTGCTAGGATCAAGCAAACTACACAACAAGATGCAACTCTTCAAGTGCTGCAGTAAGTAGTGGTGAAAGGATGGCTGGAAACCATCAAGGACTCACCTATTGTTTTAAGACAATATTGGACACACAGGGATGACGTGATTGTCCAGGATCGCATCTTCTTCAAAGGATCTAGAGTTATCATCACTAAGGAGATGAGGAAAGAGATGCTGAAGCACATCCGTGCAAACCATCAAGGATTTGAGTCTCGACTGAGGAAGACAGAAGTGCTCTACTGGCCGAAGATGAGCAATGAAATCAAGGATCATATCAGCCAGTGCAGTGTTTGTAATGAACAGCAAGTTAAACAAACTAAAGAGCTGCTCACGACTCATGACATCCCAGACGGACCATGGATGAAGCATGGAATGGACCTCTTCACTCTCTTTGGAAGGGATTATCTCACCGTCGTCGACTACTATTCAGACTACTGGGAATTAGACAAGTGGATGTCAATGACCACCAGTGAGGTCGTAGAATGCCTGAAAGCACATTTCAGTCATTATGGCATTCCTGACATTGTGATGAGCGACAATAGCCCTCAGCTCATGAGTGGATAATTCAGGCGCTTCATAAATGATTGGGAAATTCAGCAGTACGCATCTCCACACTATCTCTAGTCAAGCGGTAAGGCTGAGGCAACAGTGAAAATTGCCAAAGGGGTCATCAAAGAAATCGAGTAGATCCAGCACTGATGCATACAAGGCAATCCTGGAGTGGAGAAACACGCCTACTGAAGGCATAGCAAGTATTCCAGTTGAGAGCCGAATGTCATGCTGCACGCAAACGACTTGTCTAATAGCTAAAACACTAACAACCTGCACACGTACCATTAGAAGACCTGAATGCTTTAAAGATTGTGTGTGCAATGTGTGTATAGGGACAGACGAAAGTGGGTCAGACTAAAATGACCAGTTTTCTGTACATGCACATGGTTTTCATTGTAGACCATGTATTTGTCTGACTTACAACTGCAAATGACAGTGTGTGCAGGTTGTTTATCAGTTTATAAGAAGGGGAATGTTTGGAGAAGCGCCTTTTGTGCAATTTGGCTTGCCACATTCATGTGACCTCTGATGTCATCCTGGGCGTATCAGGGCTTGAGAGCAGATTCCATTTTATCCACCATTTGGAACAACAGAGAGGATATGGAGCAAAATTTTACCCGCTGGCTTCAGACTCCACTATCAAGCGGTGGTCAGAAGCCCGCACTGTGTGAAGAATAGTCACCTGGCTGTGATTTTCCCCGAATTGGGCAATTAATGGTCAGAGGCTGGGCTTGCTGTCCAGTAGAAGGTGATGGGCAGATTCTCAAAGTTGGAAGACTAATAGGAGGCCTTCCAGCACTGAAGAAGCAGCTGGCTCCCTTTTCAGGTAAGTAAGGGAGAATATACTCCAAAGTGCAGGCATCTTCTCTACAACTTCTAAGTATAAAGTAAAAATAATTCTGTGGTAAAGTGAGGTACCCTGTCCCTTTAAGAGAATGCAAGTGTACTGATCATGTGACAGCACTGATGAATCACTGTACAGCATGGGCAACTGGGAACTGTAAGTCTAGTTCTGGAGGTTTCTGAGTGAGCACTTATGATCTGGTGCTCTGCCCTATATCTCAATAAACTATCATAGTTTATTCTTACATCAGTCTCTCCCCGTTATTGATTGCAAGCAGCAATTGATGAGAACATAGAAAGGTGTGCAGTTAGAGTTCGATTGACAAGCAAACTTGCTGACCAAAGACATAAAAAATTCCCTGGGGTTCTGCTCCACAGAAGCGACTCACACGGCAACCTCTAAGCCCTGCTGGGTCTCTGGCTTCCTGGTCTGATGCTGGGAGGCCATTTCCCGGCAGCTACACTGTTTCCCAATGCCTCTAGGGGCCTCGAGGCTGTTTAGAAAATTCTGGTTGGCCTTCAGCAATAGGCCTCAACAGTTGGCTACTCGCTGCCTTTTTTTTGCCCACCTGACATGATTTGGCCCTGTGCCAGGATGGAAAAATCCTGTCCAATATCTACAGATGTGGTTGCCAAGGAGCAGTATGTAGGTGAGGAGGGGGCAGGCAAGGGTAGATCCATCGAGGACTCCAGATGTAACGGCCTAGAGGTGGGAAGGGAAGCTGTTGTTGCAGGTACTTTGGCTGTGATAGGAGAAGAGAAACTTGAGTGATGGTGCACTCAGAAGAGTAACAGAGGAAAGGTGCAGGAGAAAGTTGTTGTAGTTAACTGTGTGAAAGGCTGCAGAGTGCTGGTGGAAGATGAGGATGGTGCACTATGACCACTGATAAAGGATACCATTTGTGACTTTGGTTAGGGCTACTTGATTCTGTGGCAGGGCCAGAAACATTTTCTCATGGGAATTAGTCAAATGCCTGATGTTCCGCATTGGAGGTTTGAAGAGTTCACAAACTTGTTGAAAATTCATTCTTAGCATGCTGGCTGGGTCAGCATTTGTTGCCATCTTTAATTGCCCTTGAGAAGGTGGTGGTGAACTGCCTTCTGGAACCACTGCAGTCCATGTGGTGTAGGTACACCCACAGTGCTGTTAGGGAGGGAGTTCCAGGATTTTGACCCTGTGACAGTGAAGGAACGGTGTTATATTTCCAAGTCAGGATGGTGAGTGGCTTGGAAGGGAGCTTGCAGGTGGTGGTGTTTCCATGCATTTGCTGCCATTTTCCTTCTAGGTGATAGATGTTATAGAACGTGCTAGGCCAGAATTCTAGCAAGGAACAGCTGTAGGCGTATCAGGGTATCTATTAAAAGACTACCCTATTTACACTTTTCATAGTATGTACATAGTGAGCTATAGGGAAGGCACATCTTCTCCCAGGGCTACCAGTCTGCTCCCTACAGCACCTCTCACATGACTGCCTGACGTCAGTACCACATCATCATGTACCCCGTAGATTAGTGTAGCCATTCTGTTAACCCTTTATACTACAATAGAGGTTGCAGGTTTGGAAGGTGCTGCCAAAGGAGCCTTGGTGAATTGCTACGGTGCATCTTGTAGATGGTACATATTATTGTCACGATGTGTCGGTGGTGGAGGGAGTGAATGTTTAAGGTGGTGGATGGGGTGCTGGTGAAGCAGGCAGCTTTGTTCCTGTATAGGATTGAGCTTCCTGAGTACTGTTGGAGCTGCACTCATCCAAGCAAGTAGAGAGTATTCCATCACACTCCTGACTTGTGCTTTGTAGATAGTGGACAAGCTTTGGGGAGTCAGGAGGTGAGTTACTCGCCGCAGAATTCCCAGCCTCTGACCTGGAAAGCTCAGTGTTTGTAAGAACCCAGCCTTGCTTTGTGGAAGATGTTAATCAAAGGCAGACATCCATCTGGCCCATGGATAATCCTGTTGTAAAGTAATAAGATCTGCAAGAGATGCTAATTGAAGTAATGGTTACGAGATGCTGTAAATCCCCACAGAGCACGGTAGCATATTACGGGCAAGGATTCTTGCAGCTGTTAGCTCCACTCATTTATCACCTGATGGGGAATTGGAAGTTGGGAAGAATATGGGACTTCAGTTAAATTTCCATCTGTTTGAACCAGTTCCCTTGCTTTTGTGCCAAAAAATAATTTTGCACAGCAGTGAAATCTTCCAATTGATGAGGAGCTGTCTAATCAGGAGCTGGATAGATCATTGACCATAGCTGAACCTTCTGTAGTGAGTGGAATTTAGATACACCTACACCAGTTTTAAAACGAAGAAATGGCAATTGGTTATCTAAGTACACTTTATCAATCTGTGTCGCTTTGCTCCGATTGCTCATGTGAAGGAGGCATTAACCTGTTTACAGCAAATGGATGTGTGCTTATTTATACATAACATTATTATATGCACATTTCTTTTTTCAACTGTATATAACTCATTGTATTTTTCTGACCATTCCTCTCATTGCTGTCTGTGGGCCCTTGGTGTGCTTAAATTGGCATTTCCTGAAGACTCCATTAGCCATTTTGTGAATGCAAGTTTGTTCTTTCCCATGTTACCATCGTTTTTTTCATTACTTTAATGGTAGTAAATAAATGACTTGTGGCCAGGTGCTTAACATTTTAAAATGTATAACTTGAAAATGAGCAGCTTTTCAAATCTGAAGGAGCTGGGAAAATACATTAGGATAGTGTTTCTGCTTGGGGATCAATTGTGAAACTGTGCATAAATTGCTCTTGCAACTGCACTTATTTTTACGGTTCAAGTTCCTGCCCACGCTCGCTCGCGTCATCAGCAATGTAAAATCTTCCATCAACCAGTACCATCACTAATTGAATGTAATTTTTTTTGACATTAGAAACGATTCATTGATATATGTAAGAGAGCTAAACTGATGCAGTTTAATTAATACAGCTGAAAACGAGTCTCACAAGAAAAGCATTGTTGAAGTGTGTCTCGTCCTCCAGCCTGATTTTAAATCACTGAAAATGACTTAAAGAAAGCAACATGAATCATTTATAAGTTTTATAGATGTACACTGGTCAGTAAATTCTTAGTAAATTAAATCGCCTTTAATTTGCAAAAACTTCTAGAAAAAGGTGCCTGCCAGTGCCTGAAGTGACATGGGAACAGGATTAAGGCCAGTTAGTCCATCCATCTTGTTCCACCATTCAATGAGATCATGGTCCTTGATCTGCAACCTAGTTCTATATACCTGCCTTCGTCCCATTTCCATTTATGCTTTTGGCTAACAAAATGTCGTCAATCTCAGATGTAAAATTAACAACTGAACTAGCATGAAGCATCTTTTGCAGAAGAGAGTTCCGAACTTTTCCCTCCATTTTGTGTGGAAAAGTGTTTCCTATTTTCACTCCTGAAAGGTCTGGCTCTTTTTTTGCACTATGTCCCCCAGTCCTAGACACCCCAACCAGCTGAAATAGTTTCCCTCCATCTACCCTGTCTGTTCCAGTAAATATGTTGAAAACTTTGATCAAATTGCTCCTTAACCTTCCAAATTTTAGGAAATACTTTTTTTTTTGCAAAAATATACTTTATTCATGAAATATCTTCAACCACATTCCAAACCATTTCAAAAACACCATTACAAGGGTACAATCCGGTTCAACTTTTACAAAATGTATCACCAGGTGCATCAGTACAAACAATATTACAATCATTTACAGCCTTTCATTTTGAGCTGTACAGCCCGAGGGGATTTAAACAGTTCCCAGTCTCTCGGTGCGCTGTGGCAGAAAGATCTTAGACAGCGACCCTTCCCCATTGCGCCTTTGCGGCAGCTGCCCCAAGCTTTAGTGCATCCCTCAGCACGTAGTCCTGGACTTTGGATTGTGCCAGTCCGCAACACTCGGTCGGGGACAACTCTTTGTGCTGGAAGACCAACAAGTTTCGGGCAGACCAAAGTGCGTCTTTCACCGAGTTGATGATCCTCCAGCTGCAGTTGATGTTTGTCTCGGTGTGTGTCCCTGGGAACAGCCCGTAGAGCACAGAGTCCTGTGTCACGGAACTGCTCGGGATGAACCTCGACAGCAACCACTGCATCTCTCTCCAGACCTTCTTTGCAAAGGCACAATCTACAAGGAGGTGAACAACGGTCTCGTCCCCAGCACAGCCACCTTGAGGGCAACGTGCAGAGGGGGTGAGACTCCTGGCGTATAGGAAGGATCTGACGGGGAGAACCTTTCTCACCACCAGCCAAGCTACGTCTTGGTGCTTGTTGGAAAGTTCTGGCGATGAGGCATTCTGCCAAATGACTTTGACAGTCTGCTCGGGGAACCATCCCACAGGATCCACCCTTTCCTTTTCCCTCAGGGCCTCTAAGACGTTACGTGCTGACCACTGCCTGATGAACTTGTGGTCAAAGGTGTTTTTCTGCATAAATTTTTCCACGAGGGACAGGTGGTGCGGCACGGTCCAACTACTTGGAGCGTACCGCGGCAGCATGGCTAGACCCATCCTTCGCAACACCGGGGACAGGTAGAACCTCAGCACGTAGTGACATTTGGTGTTTGCTTACTGAGGGTCTACGCACCGCTTGATGCAGCCACACACAAAGGTGGCCATCAGTATGAGGGCGATGTTGGGCACGTTTTATCCCCCTTTATCTAGAGGCTTGTACATCACGTCCCTGCGGACACGATCTATTTTCGACCTCCAGATAAAGCGGAAGATGGCTCGAGTGATCGCCACCACGCAGGAGTGTGGAATGGACCAGACCTGCGCCACGTACAGCAACAGCGAGAGTGCCTCACACCTGATGAGCAGGTTCTTACCCGCAATGGAGAGGGAGCGTCGCTCCCACATGCCCAGTTTCCTTTTCACCATAGACACTTGCTCCTTCCAGTTTCTAACGCATGCCCCGGTCCCTCCGAACCATATCCCCAGCACCTTCAGGCCGTCAGCCCTGACGGTGAAGGGGACAAAGGATCGGTCAGCCCAGTTCCCAAAGAACATGGCCTCGCTCTTCCCACGATTTACCTTGGCTCCCGAGGCCAGTTCGAACTGGTCGCAGATGTGGATCAGTCTGCGCACCGACAGCGGATCCGAGCAGAAGACGGTGACATCGTCCATGTACAGGGAGGCTTTGACCTGAGTGCCTCCACTGCCTGGGATCGTCACTCCTCTTATGCCCGGATCCTTCCTGATGGACTCGGCAAAGGGTTCTATGCAACACACGAAAAGAACAGGCGAGAGAGGACAGCCCTGCCTGACTCCAGATTTAATAGGAAAGCTATCTGATTCCCACCCATTGATTGAGACTGCGCTACTGATGTTAGTGTTGAGCAGTTGGATCCAATTTCGAATCCCCTCCCCAAACCCCATTTTGGAGAGCACATCCACCATGTAGGTGTGCGATATTCTGTCAAAGGCCTTCTCCTGATCCAAGCTGATGAGGCAGGTGTCCACACCCCTGTCCTGTACAAACAACCCCAGTTTGTTGAATCTCTTGATGTAATTTAACCCTTGGAGTCCAGGTATCATTCTGGTAACCCTACACTGCACTCCCTCCAAGGCCAACCTACCCTCCCTAAGGGGTGATTCCCAGAACTGCCCATTTTCAGGTGTGGTCTGGCCAAGGCTTTGTGTGGCTGAACCGTGACTTCTTATTCTATTTTCCAGGCCTTCAGATATAAAGGCCAACAATCATTTAACTTTTTGACTATTTTAATAATTTGCATACCCGCCCAACTCCTCCCCCCTGCCCTCCCCGAGCTTCCTTGGGCCTCCACTGTTTCTAGTGTATCACCATGTAAAAGGTACCCTGCTCTACCCTTTTTAGGTCCAAGTTGGATGATCTCCCATTCGCCTACATTGAAATCCTTCTGTCACAGTTCTGCCCATTCACTTAAGTTATTATCAGGCCGGATTTTGCGGTCAGTGGTGCAGCAAGGCTGTTTGCTGCTGACAAATGAATCAAAGTAAACACTTCCCTAACACGATCCTCATGCTGAGAATTTCAGTTTTGAGGGGGGCGGATTCCCTCCCGATGTTGACCTCAGCCAGCAGTGCTGCGTAGCCCAGGCGAATGTGACAGGTAGTTGTGGGTGTGGCTTCCAGCTACCTATAAACCAGAATGATTCAGTGAGAAGGCATTGGAACAAAGGATGAAATCAGATTTATTTGACATGATTCATTTTCCAAAATTTTCAAAAGCGCAATAAATTTGATCAGAATCATTTTATGCATAATCTCAGAAAGTCTGATAAATCATGCTAAAATATCATAGATATTATTTTTTAACATGATTTATCAGACTTTTCAAGTGTTTCATGTTGACCTTTTAACAGGTTTTATCTGATTTGTTTAAAAAGAGATTTGCATTCCACAAATAACAAGCCTGATGATGGGATATGCACAATCCAGAAGTTGCTAGACCATTCAAGTCCAATTATGACAAGTGCTAAACATGCTGCCAGAAATGGCAGCACAAAATCCAGGCCGATATCTATTTTTAATTTTATGCTTCCATCAACATTGCATACAATGCTGTACATTACAATATTTGTGTCATCTGCAAATTTGGATGTGTGGCTTTCTATCCCATCATCTAAGTTAATTAACATGGTGAATAGTTCAGGCCCTGACACACATCCTGTGGGACACCACTAGTCACATCCTTCCAATTAGAATACCTGTCCATTATTTCTACTCTCTATCTCCTCCACCCAACCAATTTCCCGACCAGGTGAATCGTTTACCTTCAATTCCATGAGCTTCAATTTTAACTAAGTTTCTCATGGGGCAAAAGTCCATATAAATAACATCCAAAGACATTCCCCTGTCCACTACTTTAGTCACCTCTTCAAAAGATTTGATCAGATTCATCAAGCATGACCAATCCTTCACCAATCCATACTGGCTCACTCTGATCAACTGAATTTTCAAGGAGTTAATTCACCCTATCCTTAATTATAAACATTAGTATTTTCCTGACAATTGATGTTAGGCTAACTAGATAATTCCCTCTGTATCTTTATTAAATAGCATAGTGACATGCACAATTTTCCAATCTGAAGGAATGTTTCCTGAACTGAGAGAACTTTGGAAGATTACATTTAGGGCATCTAGAAAGTTCTCATCTGCTTTCTTTGAACCCTGGGTTGGAAACCATCTGGTTCTGGAGATCTGTCATCCCTTAGTGCCATTGTTTTTTTCATTATTGTTATTTTCTGATACTAACTTTGGTGAGACCCTGTCTCTGGGGAAAAGGTGCCCCTTTGGAGCAGCGGTGTCCTGCTTGGCATGGCCGAAGTGCTGAACTTGCGCTTGTAAGTTGATGCTTGGGTGTACTCGGTAACCCAGGGGAACATAACCTGAGAAGACGAGATTGAGCCAGTCTGGTCACCACATGACAGGAAAGATGTGATCACACTGGAGAGGGTACAGAGGAGATTTACGAGGATGTTGCCAGCAATGGAGAACTGTAGCAATGAGGAAAGATTGGATGGCTGGGGTTGTTTTCCTTGGATCAGAGGAGGCTGAGGGGAGATTTAACTGAGGTGTATTAAATTGAGAGGCCTAGGTAGAGTGGAGAGGATGGCCCTATGCCCCTTAATTAGCAGAAAGGCCAGTTACAAGGGGGCACCGATTTAAAGTAATTGGTGGAATGATTAGAGGAGAGCTGAGGAAAAATGAGCACTAGCATTATTCAAGGTGCCTGATACCTTCTCAGCAATGCCAGGTGAAGGGTGGGTGACCTCTCAAACATTTCCCAACACACTGTCCATTGGAGCATTCGTGAGATCACAGAGGCCATCTATTCCTGAAGAGTAGAGCACATTCTCCTCTCCCTCAGCAGGGATAAGCAGGATGATAGGGCACAAGACTTTGTCAGGAAAGTGGGATTCCCTTAACTGCCCACACATGGCTCTGCAGAACCCCCCCCAACCCTCCACTATGTCAACGGATAGAGGCACATGAACTGCAAGGGCTACCATTCTGTAAACACGCAGCCGCATTGTCGACAGTGAGGAATGAAATCAAAGGCACTTTACAGCCTTCTGGACTTAATATTGAGCTCAACAACTTTAGATCATGAACTCTCTTCTCCATCCCACCCCCTTTCCGATCCCCCTTTTATCAATAATTTAAAAATTTTTATATTTTTTTTAATATATATTTTTCTTTTCCCACCTATTTCCATTATTTTTAAACGTATTTCCATCCATTGTTTTATTTCTACCTTTTAGCCTATTTCGATCCCTTCCCCCCAACCCGCCCCCACTAGGGCTATCTGTACCTTGCTCGTCCTGTTTTCTACCCTTAATGTCATCATTAGCACATTCCTTAGATAATATGACCACCGTCAACACCTCTTTGTTCTTTTGTCTATGACATCTTTGGCAATCTCTTCTTTGCCTCCACCTATCACTGGCTCTCTATCCAGCTCTATCTGTCCCACCCCCCTTCAACCTGCTTATATTCCACCTCATTTCTATATTTCTTAGTTCTGATGAAGAGTCATACGGACTCGAAACGTTAACTGTGTTCCTCTCCGCAGATGCTGTCAGATCTGCTGAGTTTTTCCGGGTATTTTTGTTGTTGTTTCACATTTCCAGCATCCGCAGTATTTTGCTTTTATGAAATCAAAGGAGTTGAGTTAAAGTAGAAGATTGAGGGCAGTCCGAGCACTGCTCCAGTTGTCAGCAATGAGACTTGTAAAGCACAATTTTGTCCTGTTGCACACCTTCCTAGCGGGCGAGGGAGGTCAGGGGTCGGGGCGGCTGGTGTCAGGCCCTCACTGCCTGAAAGGGTGGTAAAAGCAGAAGCCCTTATCAAATTTAAAAGGCCCTTGGATTGGCATTTGAAATGCTGTAATCTACAAGGTTACAAACAAAGGGCTGGGAGGTGGGATTAGATTAGATAATTGGATAACTTTTTTTGTTCAAGGACACAGTGGGCCGAATGGCCTCCTTCTGTGTTGTAGATCTTTGTGTTTCTATAATAGATCATTTATCAATTCCAGAATTAGTTTAGTTCAGAAATGAAGCTTGTTTGATCTGAGCATAGGTAGGTAGGCAATTAGCCATCGTCCACGAGGTACAGTAGGTATCTCTCTCTCTATGAGAGGGACAATTGGTTATATAACTTGAGGGGCCCACTCCACGTCAAGGCAAGAAGGCATGTCCCAATGCTACCTCAGTTGGAACAGGAATTGAACCTATGCTTTTGCCGCTATTCTAACCATCTGATCGACTGAGCTAACCAGTCCCTTGATCCGAGCCCAATTATTTCCATATTGGTATGTAATAGAATAAACAGGCTCTCAATCTGAGACACTATAACAAGTTAATATTTTACAGTCGGACAACTAGGTAAAGGTTCGAACTGATGAATAGCAAACTTATGACTAATGCCAGGAATGCCAGTCAGGGAGTTTTACCCTCATTTGTAACAGTTCCTGCTGTTAGAATAAGAATTCCTGTCTTTCCTCTAGGAGATAGTGTACAAGGAAAGGTTGAAGAGAATTTTTCAGGGGGAGTCCTGCCTGTACCTGAGCTGAGAGTTATATAGACACCCCAATGCCCACCAATACCCACTTAGATTGCTTCAAATAACCTGGCTGAGGATGCCAGAAGTGATGTGCCTTTGTCAGCTTTGATCAATGGGGGAAGCCTCCTAGCCCACTGTGCCCTTGATTGTCCATCCAGTACCAGCAGTCTTCAGAGGCTGAAATTTACAGAGCAACAGACATGCACAGTTTGTACAACAAACTGTGTTATCAGTAAGTGATTGTGCATCATGCAGCTCAGCTGTTTTATAACAACTTGAGGTGTTAATGGCCTTGGAAGGTGTGAGAGTGACAAGGTTTACAATGATGAAGTTGTAACCTACTGTGGTGGAGGTGGGAATGAGATGCAAAGGAAGAGCTGTAAGTCTGTGGCATGGTCGAGGAATACATGTGGTACAGGTTGACAGGCAAAGTTTTATGGCATTCATTCAGAAGATATGTGATGCTGTTGGCTTAATGCTCCTTGCTTCCTTTAAGACGGCTGCCGTCTAATCCCAGCTCCTGCATATGTGGTACACAGTGTTTAGCCTGGTTACCAACTGCTGGTAGGACTGGAACATTGCTGCTCTTTGAGAACAGTGCCAAGCATTGCTAAATTGGACATAACTCTTCGCACCCACCTTCTGAAGCTCTGCATGTCTGTTTGGCGATCCATCAGACAGGTAGCAAGTATTATGCCTTGGCTCAATGGGTAGCATTCTCACCCTGAGTCACCTGGTTCAGGTCCCAATCTAGACACATGAGCAGAAAATCTAGACTGACATTTCAGTGCTGCGCTGTCAGAGATACCGGGTGGAATCATGCCAGAATTACGCTAAAGGCAGGATTTTGCCCTTGGCGGGGCTGATAGGAGGGGACAGGCAGGGGTGGTCAGGAAGCTGCCCATGATTGGCACCACACCGCGATTTTACGCAGGCGGGCCGATAAGGCCTGCCCGGTGTGGAATGCAAGCGGCAGTGCTGAGCGCTGCCTGTGCGGGCAGGGGGAGGAGGGTGAGGGGGCCTAGTGCGAACTTCACGCATGTGCGCGAAAGAGCGCTTCAATCTTCCTGAGGCCCGGAGATGCCTAAGGGAAATGAAGCGCTGTTTAAAAAAACTAATGAACAAAATGAAAATGTCATAAAACATGTCCCCTCATGTGACTGTCGCATGAGCAGGGATATGTTTTTAATTCAAGTGTAAAATTTTTATTTTATTTTTATTTGCTGTAGGAAACCTCATCCCGCCCTAAAAAGTGCAAAGGCCGCTTGGCATTTTCACCTGCTTGGCAACCTTAAGGTTGGACAGGCAGCATAAATTTGAATTTATTTACCTGTTTAACGGCCTTGATAGGCCTGTTAATTGTCAGCGGGCGCGCTGCCAACTCCAGCGCACGCCCACCGAACAAAATATCGCAGGATTGCACAATGACGTTGGGATGTTTGCCCGATGTCATCACGCATCATTTTACATTCGGCCGAGTGGGGCGAGCTCAATGTTCTGCCCTAAGTGTGGTAGTGGGTTTGAAAAGCAATGTTTTACCCACCGGCCGCAATGGTAGATTTTCGTGCCGTTGTCCCCTTCCCATCTCATTAATGATGCAGCTACAGGAAACACACCATCTCGCTGGCGGGCAGCCTCTGAATCACCCGCCACTCGGTTACCTCACCGTTCCCTCACTCCAGGTGCCATATCTAAACTGCACACAGTTCTCAATGCTTGTAGCCCAGGACTACTCCAGTGAAGACATGGCCCTGAAGCCCAAGAAGAGTTCAGTGACCCATCACTGGAATTCCTTTTGGAGGCCTGCTGCGATGTCCTTCACCCCCACTCTGGCCCCAGGAAGTCCAGCAACCTCACCACTCCGGCTTCGGAGGGAGTGGCAGTGGTGATCAGTGCCAATGCTGCACAGAAGAGGTTGGCCATCCACTGCAGAAAGAGGATGAATGATCTCATCTGTGCTGCCAGGGTAAGGCAGCCATCTCATCGCTCTAAACTCACGCACTCACAGGGCCATCACACATTCACTGGCATCTCACTCACTGCCAGCTCAAGGGACATCACCACTCACTCTCTCACACACACACCCTCACATCTCCATCTGGCCTCACCTCCTCTGGAGACTGCCTCCTCAGTCATCACCACCCTGAGGCCACTTGCACAGATCAACAAGTGCCCCCACACACACACCCTGGGATACCCCCCTTCCCCAGCCCTTGCCCTGCAGACTCTTCCCATGCCTGAGACCACTTCTCCACCTTCCCCAAGCAAGCCCTAGCCCTGCAACGTTGAGAAGCCTTATGGCTGGTCTGGTAGGTAGAGACCTGCCCGTGAACCCCCCTCTAAAAGTGATGTGGTGCTGCCTGTGAAGCCTGGCACTGATGGCCGTGAGTGCTGACAGAAGCGAGGTAGGCAAACAAACCTCAAAACCCCTAGTGAAGTGCAGCTCGCCAGGAGCACGTCGCTTATGTACATTCATGAAACATGTCAGCGTGCAATCACACCGACATGCCCGGATGATTCAGCTTGGGAGCTGATTCCAGCGAGCAGGGCTTATAATGAGATGCTGAAGTATTGGAATTAGGTGCCCAACGTGTGGCAGCGGGAAGATGACCCGATATTGAAAGGTAAAGCAGACGATCGCAAACTGGTTTCACAATGGCATAAAACTGATTTTTGTCCTCCCTTCTCGCCAGATTGTCCGCTGACGCTGCCAAATACGCCCGCTGACAACAGGAGTGGAAAATTCCGCCCACCGTCTTTTGGATGAGATGTTAAACTGAGGTTGTATCTGCCCTTAAAATACCCTAAGGCACTATTTTGATGAAGGGCAAGGGTACTGTCCCTGTGTTCTGGTCAAATATTTAAAGCTCAACCAAGGTCACCAGAACAGATTGGGTTAAAAATTGATCTGCACTGTTTTTGGAGGCAAGAGTTGCAACAACATCCCCACTTCCATTTTCAGTGAGAGACGCAGCACACAAACCTCATGCTGCCTTTTTGTTTCCATGGTTTCTGCATGCTGCCAGCACTACCCACGCTACCGACTGGCTGCCCGCTCGGCACAGGGTTTAACAGCGAGTGAGACTAACAGGTGCTGCAGCTAACCTCCAGCTCTTAAAGGCAGTCTGTCCCTCTTAAAGAGAGGCTGTACCGAATCACAGGAGGCTGTAGCTGTATGTTATTGTTGCAATTCTACAGAAGGGAAACAGAACACCAGGACATCGAGATCGCTGAGATGCTGTCCCGTGGGAGTGACAATAGATCCATGGAGCATGTATCTGCTGTCCTCTCTCAGGATGACAGGATTCATTTTCCACTGCCACTTCAAGTGCCCTTGTCGTTGTCTCTCAGTCCGTCCAGACATGCTGCCCATGCCTAGGTGGTGCAGTCCAAAATCAGGCCCGCAGTACCCAGAGCTGCTGGAGGGCATCTTGCAAGGCTATCTGCAGTCTCCCCCAGTGAAGGTCAGCAACCTTCCTCCAGCCTTGCTGTGGCTGCCTGGAGTAGCACCAGGTGTGGGAGCACCAGGACAGGCAAGGGCAGATGGAAGACAGGCACTAAGGGAATTTGAATACACAAGGGTGAATGGTTCATTTTTGTTTGTATAATTAGATGTGCTGTTGGTAAAGCTGTTCATGAAAATGTTTTTGTGGGCGGCTTTTATTGTTGGATGGTGGCTAAGGGGGGAGGGGTATCTCAGAGGGATTTAACAGAGGAGAGTGCTGGGTCCATGGCGGTCAAGGGAAGTAGTTTTACTGAAAGCAGATCTGAGAAAGTGCTTTCTGACAGCACAGCAAGAGTGCAAGGGCCCAGGACACATCCTCCATTCCTCCTCCTGTTCCTCCTCCTCCTGAGTTGGCCTCTGGATTTCTGGAGACAATGGCTGTGCTCCTCATGGTGTCAGGGTTATGGAGGATGCAGTAGGTTACCACCAACAGTGAACTGGAGGGCTCTCCACAATCGGTCATGGCAGCGGAACTGTTGCTTGAGTAGGCCGATGGCCTACTGCACCATGTTTCCTGTGACTTCCATTATCCACTTGCAGTCCTCGCATGGTCAGGTGATGAAAGGTGTTCATTAGCCATGTGGACAGGCGGTAACCTTCGTTCCCTGAGGAGCCAGCTTCTGGTTCTCCATGGAAGCCCGAAGATGATGGATATGGCTGACTGGATCAATGCATTGCGGCTACTCCCAGGATAGTGGACATTCACCAAGCTGATGTATTGATAATGGTCACACGACCACTGTGTGTTTATAGAATGGTAGCCCTTGCGGTTCGAGTACCTCTACTCAAGGACATGGGGTGGGGGGGGCAGGTATCTGCAGAGCTGTGTGTGTGCAGTTAATGGTGCCTTGCCTTGCACCACTGGGAGTCGCACTTTCCTGACAAAGCCATGTGCCCTCTCATCCTGCTTGTCCCTGCCGAGAGAGAGAACAGTGTCCTCTACTCTTCAGGAATAGATGGTCACTGTGATCCCCCAAATGCTCCAATGGATGGTGTATTGGGAAATGTTTGAGAGACCATCTTACATCCGGATTTTCTGAGAACATTGAGGAATTTTGTATGTTCCTGCCTTATTTCACCTACCTAACTCCCAGCTCACCCTCACCCTGCTACCTGAAACGATGAACAAGCTGCTGATGGTGTGACCATGGACCTCTTGCTTACCTCCTCACTGCCCCAGTACCTGTTGCAGCTTTTGTGTGGACAGGTCACCTAATCCTCTGTCCTCCCTGTGAGATGCAACAACACTCTACAAAATCCAGGAATCACCGCAACACCTCTCAAAAACACTCCAGAGTACACCCAGGCACTTTACAGTAGCGGAAGTTGTTCAAAATGACCTTATCTGCAAGTTGGGTACCTGGCCCATATTTTATTTAGCGAATGCAAATCCCGGAGCCAACTGATCACCTCCTCATTAGCTGAATTTAAGATGGTTATTCGCCACTTAGTCTGTAGAGTGGACACTCCTCAGCAACGTGCAGCATTGTTTGTGTCTTTCCACAAGTACATCAGGGTTTGCACTGAGGTCCCAACAGTGGAGGTTGGCTACACAGGGACCCTGACTGTTCCTGGACCTGTTTAGCAAGGGCCACTCCCACCGTGGTAGATCAAAACCTGCCATTGGCACAAGCAGCTTATTAGTGACTTCTCGTGTTACCCATTGCTTGGTCCAAAGGATGTCCGCTGGTAGACCTTGCTCAGGGACATTACTCCATATGGGGCAGCGAGATGGAAGGCGGGTAGTAGGTGGATAGAATTTATCATTGTGGAGTGGTCAGTGAGGTGCATCATGGATGTTTTCGATCAGCTTGTGGTTCATTGCTCCTAGGGGAGCAAATGATCCTACTAGCAGACTGAATTCCAAAAGAAAATTAAAGGACTCTGAAAAAGCCCCCTTGTGGAACCCCAGTTACTCCAGAACCAACAGTCTCAACATTGAGCAGCCCCCTGGCTTTGTGGCAATAGGGCATGGTCTCCGAACCTTACAACTTAGCATTGAGGCCCTATTGGCCACCGAGTGAAACCTGGCCCTTTAAGTCATGTTGGTATTGGGCCCCTCTTATCACTGAATGTTTGGCCTTTGGTGACTGACAAGAGAATTTATTGAATGGATTGAGTGATCCATATTTTGGAAATAGCTGGTAGGGCTGTGTGATGTGACGATAGGACCAGCTCAGTCACTTCCTGTACATGCAGTGGATGCCCATAGGTGCCATTCTCCGTAATGGTGCGCCAATGTAGAAAGTGGTTGGCACTGCAGCGTACAGCTCCAGGGGTGGGGGGCCATTGACCCTAACACCATCTCCAGCTGCAACACGGAACCAAATGTTGTGCCCACTAATCTAACAATGGCAGTACCCTTTTCATCCGGACCTGCCGGCCAGTTTGTCTCATTGGCCCCATTAAGTGAGCTCCCTGCTCAAGCCCAAAGCTGCATTGGCAACAGTGAAGGATGAAATCAAAGAGCACAATTTTCTGTTTGACGCACGTGGGGGGCGTGTAAAATAATGCACGGTGACGGTGGGCGAGCGTCCTGACATCACCGAGCGCCATCGCGGTATTTCGGCGGGCGCGCGATGAAGTTCGACGCGTGCCCACCATTAATTAACGGGTTAGTTAAGGCCCTTAATTCATCAATCGGCGATTTTCATGCACATGTTTGATCTTTGGGTTGGCGCACGGGCGCAACGGGCAGGTGGGTAAGAGACTTTTCTATGAACCTCGTCCACGGGCGGGATAAGAGGGCTCAGTGGGGTCGTCAATTTGCTTTGTGAAGTATTTATTGGAGAAAGTATTTTAAACTTGCCTGTATGATCTGCAGCAGTTCAGAATGAATTCCAGCAGCTTTCTGTGTACTTTGAACCTTCAGGTCAGCTCTCTGCAGTCAGTAATCTTTATCGGGCCTGCAGCTTTCCAGAGGCCTCCATTTAGCCTGGTTATGGGTTCTGACATGTCCCCTGGAGGCAGCTCCTCTGAGGAGGAAGGGAGGGATAGAATAAGGAGATCAGGAGTGCACAATCAACCTCCAGGGGAGCCACCTTTGGGAAGCCAGGCGCAGGCACAAGGGGCACAGGGCCAAGAGGCTGTCCAAGGTGGAAGGGGCCGCAGAAGACGCCACTATCCTGCTGCCAGGGTTTACAGGCGGCGAAGCAGCTACCTCAATATGTCTGAGGTGCAGTGCCGAAGGAGGCTCCGACTGTCAAGGGGGACAGTCAATTATATCTGTCAGATGATTGGGCCTGAGATCTCCCCTAACTGTGTCGGTGGACACCCCATGCCAGCGGCTCTGAAGGTCACAGCTGTCCTCAACTTCTAAGCATCTGGCTCCTTCCAGGGCTCGGTGGGTGATCTTTGCGGTGTCTCCCAATCAGCTGTCCACACTTGTGTCAAGCAGGTTACAGACGCTCTGTTCAGACAGGCATTGACCTTCATCCACTTCCACTGTGACCAGGCAAGCCAGACACAGTGAGCCAGAGGCTTCACGGCCATTGCTGGCTTCCCCCGCGTCCAGGGTGCTATAGACTGTACACATGTGGCCATCAAGGTACCAGCAGGTGAGCCCAGTGCCTTCATCAACAGGAAGGGCTTCCACTCCATGAACGTGCAGATAGTGTGTGACCACAGGATGCTGATTCTACAAGTCTGTGCAAGGTACCCTGGCAGCTCCCATGACGCCTACATCCTCAGACACTCCCAGGTGCCGGGGCCCTTCAGTGCTCCAGCTCGGCTGGATGGTTGGCTGCTGGGTGACAAGGGCTATCTCCTCAGAAGGTGGCTCATGACGCCTCTCCGCCATCCAAGAACAGAAGCTGAGCAGTGGTACAATAGGAGCCACGGCACCACAAGGGCTGTGGTGGAGAGAACCATCGGTCTTCTCAAGATGCGCTTCTGATGACTGGATCGCTCAGGGGGCTCACTCCAGTACCCCCCAGATTGTGTGTCGCCGATAGTGGTTACAGGCTGCACTCTCCACAATCTTGCGCTGGAAAGGGGGGACACAGTGGATGATGAAGATGTTGACGCAGTGGATGCAGCTGCACACGATGAGTCCAGCACTGATTCTGAGGATGAGGAAGCACAGGGGAATGCTGGAGGGCTAAACACTGACCCGGGGCTACACCAAGGAGGCAGGGACACCCGGGAGACCTTAATCCAATGAACCATCAGCTAGCTCCACACAAATGGATCAGGAGGACCAGCCTTGCCTGGCGCTTCCATACTCAGCACCTGAGTGCAAAATCTGCCAGGTCATCAGCTGCAACTAAGGGCCTTGGACATAAACTCGAATGTCCACTCAAACACTCATGACATTTATCTTAAACATACACATGCAGAACAAAGGAGCCGCCCTCAGCCATGGTCACACATCTGATTTTTATTTTAACCATCAGATGTTCTCACAAATCCAAAACAAACCGTTAATCAAGCAGAAAAAAATTATAAGGACCTAATCTCGGGCCAACGCAAAAGCACCAGTGAGAAACCCGTGGTGTGCCTAAGGTACCTTATGCTTTTGTTTACGGGTGCTACGTCTTGGTGCTGCCCCATCGCTCAGAGTGGCATCTGAGCCAACCTGCTGACTCTGCTGTCCTGTTGACCTCAATGACCTTGGCGACTGTCCTCTGGCCCATGGAGCCTGTGCTGGCCCTGCCTGGGAGGGATCTGCCAGTTCCACAGCTGGCATCTCCCCAGTCATTGCAGCCTCACCCGATGAAGCGATCAATGGGAGAGGGGCAGAGCAGGTGGTGCCCTCATCCACAGCGCCCTGAGAGGAGCCCGCAGATACGACAGGCAGCTGCTGCGCCAACATAAGGTCATCCTGGACCTCCCTGCTCACTGTGGATGGGTGGGCAACGAGCTGGGAAGCTTGATGCCCACATCATCTCCCACATTGGCACTGACCAGCTGTGGCCACTGGCACTGTGAGGGCTTGCAGGCCTGAGCATATCCCCGTGAGAAGCTGTTTGTTCTCCTGGAAGCCCCTCTCCAGGAGAGTCGCCACTCTCTCCATGGAGGAAGCATGACGCTCTGCCATGAGGCTCATTGCATCAGTGATGCTCCATGTGGACTCCTCCATCACGGACACCAAGCGAAGCACAGCCTCACGTATCACTCCCAGATGCTCCCGTACACCCGGCCACATTTCCTGCACCTGCTGCGTTGTGGACGGCTCCAGAAGTACATCATCAGGTACCGACTGGTCCCCTGCAGTCCCCTGGCTGCTGGCACCATGGGCACTCTCTGTCTCTGCCAGCTCCTCCAGCAATTGTGAAGTGCCCTCTCCACTGTGCCCCAGGACAATAGCCAATGTTGCAATGCCCACCGAGGTGCTAGTATCTGCGCTGGTGCCTGCCTGGCAGAAATGGTGTGACGCAGGTGACAGTTGAGGGCCCTCAGGTGTGAGACGGGCATCTGGAATTCCTCCTGTCGGCCAGGCTCTGATGATGCTGAAATGAACAACAAGGACAGTGGGTCAGTTAGCGTCCACACTGTGACACACTTCATCCCTTTCCCCCTGGCTCATTATGCCTATGGACACAAACATTGGTGGGGTGGTAAATAGTGAGGAGGGTAGCCTTACATTACAGGAGGATATAGACGGGCTGGTCAGATGGGCTGATGAATGCCAAATGGAATGTAATGTGGATAAGTGTGAGGTGATGCGCTTGGGTAGGACAAACAAGGCACGGGAATACACGAGGAATGGTAGGACCGTGGAAAGTAAGGAGGATCAGAGGGGCCTTGCTGTACATGTCGACAGGTCCCTTAAGGTAGCAGGACAGGTACATATGGTGTTTAAGAAGGCAAATGCCATACTTGCTTTTATTAGCTGAGGCATAGAATATTGGAGCAGGGAGGTAATGTTCCAAGTGCAGGAAATGCTGCGTAGGCCACAGATATAGTTCCCCGTGCAGTTGTGAAATGCGCTTTATAGGAGGGATGTGATTGGAGTGGAGAGAATGCAGAGGTCGTTGACCAGGTTGCTGGCTGGGCTGGAAAGTTTGACTTATGAGGAGAGATTGGATAGACTGGGGTTATTTCCCCTGGAGCAGAGGAGATTGAGGGGTGACATTATTGAGGTTTATAACATTATGAGGGGCATAGATAGGGTCGACAGAAAGGAACTTTTCCCCTTGGTGGTGGGATCAGTAACCAGGTGGCATAGATTTAAGGTAAGGGGCATGAGGTTGACAGGTGAGGTGATGATTTTCACACAGTAATGTGGGACGCACTGCCTGAAAGGGTGGTGGACGCAGAAACCCTCCTAACATGTAATAAGTATTTGGACGTGCAGCTGCGATGCCATGACATAGAAGGCTATGGGGATAGTGGTCGGAAATGGGAAAAGGCGATTTTGGAAGTTGCTTGACACGTACATCTTTGAAGGGCCTATCGACCTTTTTCTATGATCCACACGTCTGACTCTATAACTCTGTGACCGAGCAATGTTGCAACAATAATGAATCAAACAATTATCAGTGCTATGGATGTTGGGAGGATGTAGCGGATCTCACTGTTGACCTCAAATACCTGGCTGTTCCACCCCAGCCTCACTGACACCAGTTGACCTGGGTGCCTCTCAAGCTCCAGGGCCTCCTGCTCGAAGCGGCTTAAAATCATCAGCTGGACCTGGTGCCTCCAGTCCTCGCACACTCCGAGGCAAAGAAGACCATTCATTGCGGTAATTTGCACATGGACTCTGCACGCGCACGCCGCACCCTGACAATAGTGGCCCAAATCAGGCCTCCAGTGCCTCCTCTCCCCGCTATTGCTGATCACTCACACAAAGATAGTACCCCTGCTTCAAACACCCCAACAGCCCCTTGGACACATTCTGCGTCCATCACTTTAGGAAACACGCGGTCTTAGCTCCCATAGCAAGGAGGCGCAACTACGTGCAGCGCCGAGGGCAGCAGATGGCTCTTGGCCACGAGACCCTGAGGTTCCCCTTCCACAATCTCATCACCGTGTACAGGACATGTGCTGGAGTTCTGAGTGTGCGCCGAGCTGCATCTCCTGCAGGTTGTCCCCAGACTAGTCATGTGTGACTAAGAACAACACATGGTGCGGGGGAGACCTCATCTCCTCATGAACCACTCAGGCTGATGTAAGCATGGGCACTATCTGCTTGTCCATCCAGCGAAGGGAAAATGCCCAACATGATTCAACACAGTCACGACAGTGAGACTTGGGGGGGCCCTCAAAGGCTAAGGCTACCTGCTGGGCTAAATGCCCAATGCCAACATGGTACTCACCCTTCCAGAGCGCAACAAATCGTTGAAACGCTTACAGCATGGATCCAGGTTCGTCGCACCACATCACGGGAGCTCACCACCTCCGCCAACTCCTCCCAGGCACGCTTGGTCATGTGGGGGGGCCTCCTCCTCCCATCCTGGGGAACCAGCAACTCCCACCGTGCAGCCACCTCCTGGAGGAGGGCAGCAAGACAGTCATCAGAAAAGCGAGGGGCGCGTTGGACCCCTGCTGGCCTAACCTGCAGCCGGGCCTGCTCCTGTGACAGACCCTGCAGCCTGGCCCTGCTCCTGTGACAGACCCTGCAGCCTGGCCCTGCTCCTGGGGCAGACCCTGCAGCCTGCCCTGCTCCTCTGCCCTTCCCTCCAGCCTGACCTGCTCAGCCGACCCCCTGCGGTGTGATCTCGACATGGCCATTGTCACCAGCCTACAGGAGGCTGCCAGGCCTTCCTTTAAACAGACTGCCAGGTCACCATTGGGCCCGGTGGTCTGTGCACGCCCACCGCAGCCCCCACACTCCCACTGTGCACGGGAGTTGGCAAATACGCTGGGCGGGCCTTAATTGGCCTGTCTGTGTAAAATGGCGGCGCGGACCTGATCGTGGGCGCCGATCGGGTCCGCGCCCACCCACGCCCGCTCCAGCTCCACCCGCCCAACAGGCAGAAAATTCTGCCCAAAGAAGTTGAGTTAAAGTGGAAGATCAAGGGCAGTCAGATCACTGCTCCAGTTACCAACAATGAGACTCATAGGGCACAATTTTGCCCTGTTGTACACTTCCCTGATAAATTATGCAATCCCAGCTGGGCTAATATTGAAATAAAGGCAGCACAAGAGAGAGATTCTATGCTGCCAACAGAACACCAGCAGCACAAGAGAGAGAAGAATAGACGTGCATTTTATCCAGCGTTTTCAATGACATCAGGACATCTCAGTGAAGTACTTTTGAAACCAAACCATTGTTCAAGGTTAGGAAAAGGATGGTCAAATGGGGGACGAGTAATTTCAGAAACTCTTCCAAGCTTTTCAGGTTGCATTCCAAGCTGAATTTATCCTCGACTTTAATAAGGAATGTTAAGATAAACTCAGGCCTCCCAGTGGAGAGTTTGCAGGGAGTGTGGATTGAAGAATTAGACTTATGGTTCTGGAGGCCTGTCTTTGATCTTCACTCCCTTCAATGCGATTTCTTGCAGAGAGCTCTGAATTTCCCCTATGGGTATTTCTGTTGCGTGAAACCCTATGTGGTTTGTTAATGTATTGAATCTTCACTGAAAGTAGGTTGACTGTTTTGAACTTCCAAAAATTATGAATATCAAAAAAAAAACCTATCTTAATGTGGTGGCACTATGTTAAAATTAGGATGAGCATATTTTCTAAACAGAATCCAGGGAGAACAACACCTGTATACGCATAAGTGCAGAGCCATGTTTAGCCTCTGCTTGGCATTGTCATTGCATTGAGTGGGACTGAGGGACTGAGCCCTGTCTGCTGGATTACAGAGACACACACTAAAACCCTTCCACACCTCCTCAATGTTACCTGCCCCCAGGCTCCAGCTCCCACAGTCAATACCACCAACACACCACTCACACAAACACAGTCGCCCCACTGGCCAACACTCATCCCTCATGCTGCCCTTTCATTGGCCCAAACAGAAGCCAGTCCAATCAAAGCAATTCAGACAATGCATAAAGTGATCCACCCTTTCATTGCTCAATGGGCAGAGAATCTGTCAATTGACAGTGGACCCTGGTTGTTTGGCCCCTCTGAGTGGGGATGTAGATTGAAGCGGGCTGCCTTTAGGATGAATAGAGTTTCCTTAAATAAAATGACAGCTTAGTGTATTTGGCAATGCGTTTGATGAACTGAGGACTCTTCCAGAGATATTGTTTGCCCAGGGACACAGTACATAATCCGAGGAATATGCCTGGAAAACAGGGACACAGGGTCACCCAAGTTAAAATGTTGAAGTACTATTTCACAAATCAGTCCAGCATCAAAGTTAAAATTATAAATGCTATCGGGTTAATTTTCCTGCACTCCTCTGGCCGGACACTGGACAGGTCTAGTATGCTCAAGGAGTGCTGTGCCTGTCCAGGCCAAACCATGTCTAAATCTGGTGGTAAAAGGGAAATACTGCGGAGGCTGGAAATCTGAAACAAAAACAAAAATTGCCGGAAAATCTCAGCAGGTCTGACAGCATCTGTGGTGAGAAAGAGTTAATGTTTCGAGTGCGTATGACTCTTCTTAAGATCTAAAGAGAAGTAGAAATGTGGTGAAATATATACTGTTTAAGGGTGGTGGGACAGGTGAAGCTGGATAGAAGGCCAGTGATAGGTGGAGGCAAAGGAGAGATGGCAAAAGATGTCATAAACAAAAGGTCGAAGGGGTGTTGATGGGTATGGTTGATGGTGGTGATACTGGCTAAAGGAAGTGCTAATGGTAACATTAAGAGTAGAAAGCCAGTGACAGATGGCTCTAGTGGGGGTGGGGTGGGGTGGGGGGAGGGGATAGTGTGGGAAAAATAATTGAAATAGGCTAAAAGGTGGAGATAAAACAATGAATGGAAATAAATTGAAAAAATAATAATGGAAATAGGTGGGAAAGAAAAAAAATATATATAAAAATTAAAAATAAATATTGAAAAAAAGGGGGATCGGAAAGGGGGTGGGGATAGATGAGAAAGGTCATGATCTAAAATTGTTGAACTCAATACTCAGTCCGGAAGACTGTAAAGTGCCTAGTCGGAAGATGAGGTGCTGTTCCTCCAGTTTGCGTTGAGCTTCGCTGGAACAATGCAGCAGGCCAAGGACGGACATGTGGGCATGAGAGCAGGGTGGAGTGTTGAAATGGCCAGCGACAGGGAGGTCTGGGTCATGCTGAGTCATGTCTGAAGAAGAGTCATACGGACTTGAAATGTTAACTCAGTCTTTCTCTCTAAATCTGGTGGACCAGGTCATCAACATATTACATCAACAGTAATGTAGCCTGTCTTTTGACAGAGCTTTGCACAACAAATCGGGAACAGTAACAGTAATATAGTTGTCAGCCTGAAAGGGCCGGCCTGTTGCTGGGCTCCTAGCTCTGGGACTTGAGGCCCCCAGCTGCCTCTGCATGAATAGGTGGGTCACTCTTGGATTAAAGTTTGACCTTTTCCTTTGGGCTTCTCGACCCAGTGATGCTGGGTTGCCTCGGTCTCTCTGTTCTAAAAGGGGTCATTTGTCACCTGTACTGAGTGCTCCATAATTGCAATCGCTAGGATGGAAAGCCAGGAATGTTCCCATTGCCTCCGTAACCAGGGAACCTGGATCCACTGGTCATAGTTATTGGGGTGTGGAGGGGGGCGTTTATATAGGTGGGGGGTGGGAGGGAAAGGGTTTCAAATGGGAAATTTGGAGATGGAACCCCTGAAAGCTGGGTTTCCCCACAAGTTTGAAGTTTTAATTCCGCACCCTGACTCGTTCCCCACCCAGATGTCAACCTGATGGACAGGCTTGGCTTTCAGTCAAACAGGGGGCACTCTAGACCAGTCTGTTGAGGGGAGTTTGTGTGACTGGGAGGAAGTACTCGTGGTCCTCCTGGCCCACAAGCAGTGCTATAAAGTCATTTGCCTTTAGTCCTCAGCTGTTCATGCCTCCCTTCATCTGCTGTGTTAATCAAGGCTTGGGAAATCCGGCTGCCCACCATTAATACTGCAAGTGCCAATCTGCCTCCTGGGAGCAGGTTGTCTCCCTGCCCCCTTGTTCTGCCTCCGAAAAACCTGGAAGCTTGCAGGTTGGAGCAAGCTTCCCAGCTCTGAATTTTTCCCGATTTTAACTCTTTCCCCCCACCCACTCCACACTTGCACCCAATCCCACACACTCGCCTATGTTAAAATTTCCCCCATGGTCTCTGCCCCTTTTGCCTGAGCTTTGCAACCAGGGGAAGGAAGGCCAGGAAAATGCGTACCCAAGATTAACAGCATTTATTTTTGTGGCAAATTAGCAATGATGTTTTGAACTTCAAGTTGCAACAATATTTCTGAGGAGGCTGGGGTTGAATCTACAATGATGTACTCTTCAGAAACTTGGCCTTACAATGGACTGACACATCTGTGAGTGGCCAATGCACTAACATTGTATACAAGGTGCCATTCGGTTCACCTTATGGTAGTTTGGTAATACTATGGCACAAGGACTGGTGGCATCTCCGAATACACGCATTAGAGTTACTGCAGAACAGAACAGAACAGAATGATGGCAAGTGTAGAGTATAGTCCTTTGGAAGTTAAAATGGGTGACACTTGAGGAGGCACCTTTGACTTTGGGAGACAGTGTAAACCACGTGATATTGGATCAGCTGTCCACTGTACATCTCTCCAGAGAATCCCAGATATATAACAGGCATCTGATCCAATATTACCCATTTTACAGTGTCAGCCAAAGTCAGAGCCGCCCCCCCCTGTGCTCCCTGGATGCTTCTGAAATAGTTAAAAATGAAGTTGAGAGACATCTAAGAGTTTGGGTAGACTCAATTCACCCTGTCCAACTAATGCAGGGCAGCAGTGACAAAGCCTGTAGAATGATGAGATACACAAGAGAAGCAGTGGAATCCGCTGGAGGGAATCCCCGTTTAAATTGTATTTAGTCAGGTCCACCTGGAGTCCCGTGTCCAGGTCTGGCCGCTGAAATAGAAGGGAAAACATTTGAGTATTGGAGGCAGTTCAGAGAAGATGAAGGAAGCTGATTTTGAGTGCTGGAAATTATAGGGTATGGGGAAACTTGGGCATTTCAGCCTGGAAAGGAGGCAACTGAGAAATGATTTTAGTGAGATAGAGGAAACCCTGGAGAAGGTACAAAGAAAAGCTGGAAGTTTCCCTTGCATTCTAGGTGAGATTCTTCCCTCCACCAATACCACGCTCACAATGAATTAGCTGATCATTCATCTCACTGCTCGTTTTGTGGGACACTGCTGGTCCAGAGTGACTGCTGCTTTATTGATTTTACAGTCATCAATGTACTTCCACAGCAAGTCATTGCATAAAGTGTTCTGAGATGTTCTGATTTAATGAGTCACCATACAAATTCAAGTATCATTTTATTTCAGTCCTCAGTACATCATCCCTTACAAATAGATCTTTTGGCAATGGAAGTCCGTGGGTAGGCAATCTCCCACAGGTAGCATGAGCATGCAAGGTTTTTGTACAGAAGTACATTGAAGAGGAGGAAGATTTTTTTGCAAGGTTTTGCCATCTGCTGATGAGTTGATTTTTGTCTGCCAGAGTCTGTAGTCAATGGTCTTAAAAATCAGGAATGGTCAGTCTGCTGCCCCTATGGTCTATTTTACACTGTCACACAAAGGCAAGATTTTTTAAAATTCACTTACGGGATCTGAGCTTCGCTGGCTGGGCCAGCATTTATTGCCCATCCCTAATTGCCCTTGAGAAGGTGGTGGTGAGCTGGCTTCTTGAACCGCTGCAGTCCATATGGTTTAGGTACACCCGCTGTGCTGTTAGGGACCACATGTGAAATAACTAATGCTAGTTATTTCACATTCAAATCAGCTGGCTGCTAAACTAAAGTTCTGATGAAAGGCCTACCTTTCCTAAAAATATAGTTACCTTGTTTAGCAATTCTTGAAAAGTAAAAGTTAGTTCCAGGATTTTGACCCAGTGACAATGAAGGAATGGTGATATATTTCCAAGTCAGGATGGTGAGTGACTCAACTTGAGGATGAGGTCAAGTAGTTTCTCCCTCTTGTTGGTTCCCTCACCACCTGCCACAGACCCAGTCTAGCAGCTATGTCCTTTAGGACTCGGCCAGCTCAGTCAGTAGTGGTGCTACCGAGCCACTCTTGGTAGTGGACATTGAAGTCCCCACCCAGAGTACATTCTGCGCCCTTGCCACCCTCAGCGCTTCCTCCAAGTGATGTTCAATATGGAGGCACACTGATTCATCAGCTGAGGGAGGGGGAGGTACGTGGTAATCAGCAGAAGGTTTCCTCACCCATTTTTGACCTGATGCCATGAAACTTCATGTGGTCCGGTCAATGTTGAGGACTCCCTTTGGATGAAATATCTCGTCCAAAGGACCGCAACTGTGACAGTGTAGCACTGCCTCAATAATGTACTCAACTGTCAGTCTAGATTTCCAGCTGCAGTTCCTGGAATGAGACATGAACCTTTTAGCTCAGAGGCTATAGCCCTACCATTGAGCCAAGACAGCTTATTCGGCCTTGCAGAATTCACTGGAGGGTGAGTTTCCTGTTCCTTTGATCCCAATGTGCAAAGGGACCTGGAAATGTGCAACCAGGCGCCATTAATACCACTATGTAACTGATAGTATCTGCTGGGTCCATGTTAATGATGCATTAAATTTAATCAATTTTAAACTGATTAAATTTAATGCATTAAATTTAAGAAATCCTCTGCTTCCAAATTGGCAGATAGGGTAATTCCCATTGCAAAACACATTAGTTATTAATTGTGCTTGGGGGAAAAAATAGTTAACTTACCATAATTACTCAAAGCTATCAGCAGCAAAAGCAACATGAAATTAAAGGTTCAGAAATGGCCAAAATACACTTACCTTTAATTTTGATTGTGTCTTTTTTAGGGCCTTTATATACTCGCCATCACCTGGCAATGGTAGTGTAGTGGCTATGTCACTGGACTGGTACCCCAGGCTAATGTTCTGGGAGCAGGGTTCAAATCTCACCATGGAATTTAAATCCAGTTAATAATCTGAAATTGAAAAGCCAGTCTCAGTAATGGTGACCATGGCAACCATCATCGATTGTTGTAAAAACCCACCTGGTTCACTAACACCCTTTAGGGAAGGAAATCTGCTATCCTTAACAAAAACAGAAATACCTGGAAAAACTCAGCAGGTCTGGCAGCATCGGCGGAGAAGAGCAAAGTTGGTGTTTTGAGTCCCCATGACCCTTCAACAAAACTAAGTAAAAATAGGAAAGGGGTGAAATCTAGGATTTTTAAATCTGCCATCCTTTCCTGGTCTGGCCTACATGGGACTCCAGACATACAGCAATGTGGCTGGCTCTTAACTGCCCTCTAAATGGCCTAGTAAGTCACTCAGTTCAAAGGCAATTAGGGATGGGTAACAAATGCTGGCCTTGCTAGTGACAACTGCACCCCAGGAAAGAATAAAGGAAAAAAAAAATACAGAATGGTGTGATGTACCTTCTAGGAAGAAAAAGCCCACTCCATTTAAATGGCATGTTTGCCTGACTGAAATTCAGGGTGTAAGGTGGAAAGGATAAGGCTGGGTGCTGGCCCATTTTCCGGTCACAGACTCCAGAATCCTCAAAAATCTGAGCTGCTTTGTTTTCAATGAGAGCGTCTATTTAAATACATAATTAAGTAATCACAGTGCAAACATGAGCGGGAGCATGTCAAACTCTGTAAAAATCTAATGGAAGCCCTCTTTCTAAATTTTTTCTCTCTGTTTCTCACCTGGAAGCTAGGAAAGGGAAGGGCGGAGGCTGGTCAGATTGGTAATTGAGAGGGAACAGGGACTAGGGGAAGATGCACGGAGGGGTGTCGGGTCGGTGCGGTGCCCCAGTGACAGTTGGGAGGAGAGAGAGGGAAGGAGCGATCACTGTCAAGCAGGAGATGGTTGGAATAGCAGTTGCGAGGGAGAGAGAGAGGGAGAAGTGCCGGACAGCAGGGATGGTTGGAGTGATAATTGGGAGGGAAAGAGGGGAGGAGAGGTCATTGTCCAGTCGGGGATGATTGAACTGACATTTGGGAGGGAGAGAAGGAGGGAGAAATTGTTGGGCAGAAGGCGGGGATAGTCGTTGGACAAGCAATTGGGAGGGAGAGGGGGCTGGGTGAGATCATGAGGCAGAAAGGTCAGGGTTGTGGGTTTGGCACGGGAACAGTCAGCTGGTCACAGCAGCAGATTTGCTTTGGGGGATTGGACAGTTTGCTCACAGGCAGTGCTATAAAAGGTGCCAACCTACGTGACCTGGCTGCTGTTATCTCCATTTAGCTTGGTGGGTGTGTAATTTAAATATTATGATGACATGCCATGCAAGCTGCCAACATAAAAATGACAGCAGGTGGGATGGGTTGAGGTCATGATGCGTCATTTTTAATTTTCCCCATGTAATTATTCCAAACGTGTTACGCACCTAAAAGGAAATTACTCAATAAATGCTAGGAAGAATTAAATAGTGATAAATTATATCAAGAATGACAACTAAATTTACATTAAAAGAAGTTATTTAGAAACATAGCTATCATTTATACAGAGAGGGTAACTTTAAGTGTGTTCATGTAAATAACCTAGACGGATTAAATTCACTGAAGAAATTAAGGTACAAGAGAGGGAGAATTTGAATTTCAAATGTTTTCCTCGGGGACTGGAGATAGTATAGTATTAATGCAACAGTAGATGTGATTACAATTAACTCATCTGATAGTCCCTGGATTCTCCGAGGGAAAATTATGAGAATTGATTGTGAAATATTCCCACCCCAGTTTTCCGTTTTAAGTGTGTTCTGCGGACGCTTCTGTAGTTTTTGTGTCTGTTTTTTAAACTCTGCTGCCCCCTCCCACTTTCTTCAAGTTATGTGAACAGTTATTCAAGTAGAAGATTTTCCAAATGTGGGCACTTCCCTTGTTTCAAGCTGTTTTGTATAATTGGTAATTAATATAAAACCTTTCTGTCTCTAGGCAACAGAAGAGTGAATTGGAGTAAGGAGCTGCAACAAACAAAGCATGCAGAGTTATTCATGGGAACACTGGCAAGTTCATAGAGGAGCCTGAATAGAGGAACCAAAGTATGCCATTCAGCCCCTCAAACACGTTCCTCCATTCTGTCAGATCATGGCTCATCTGTTATCTCAACTCCATTTACCTGTCATAGTTCCAAAGCCCCTGATACTCTTCCTGAACAAATATCCATCGATCTGTCTTGAAAGTTTCAATTGACCCTGTATCTCGAGATTGATTGAGGCATGTGGATGTCAACAACACTTTCCGTCACTTTGCTGAATTCTAAAATCCTATCAAAACCCCCAAAAAATTCATTCAAATCTCCCTTTAATCTTTCACATTTCAGGGAAGATGGGCCTTGTTTATGTAATGGCTCCTCATAATTTAACCCTTGGAACCCTGGTAATATTCAGGTGTTGCACTCCTTCCAGGACCAATATAAAATTTCTAAGGTTTGGTGCTGATGTGAAAGGGTTAATAAGTGTACTCCAGAAACAGATTTAAACCTGTTGGGCTGAGTTTTCCCAGTCCCGTGGAGATGGGGTTGGAGGTGGGATGGCCGGGAAAATGGTGAGAAGCTGCACTGAGACAGCAGCTCGATGCATTCCTGCCCCTGGGGCCTTTCTCAGGGGCAGCCTGGGTCCAGGGCTGGTTTCCCTCTCCATGGAGACGGACAACCAATTATTGTAATTCAGGCCCCACTTAGGGCCCATTTTGCGACAGCGCTGATGTTGTAAGGGTTTGTTCAGTAGGTCTCACGAAGAGGTCCAGAGGTTTGTAAGGTTGAACAGTTGTGTTTATTGGTAACACATAACTATATACATATGTATAAAGTATAGCCCAGGCTAGGAGCTAACTTCATGCTGACTTTATGAGTCGCTCCATACAACTCTGTCCCATGTCTACTGTCATGGGACTCTCTACACCATTCTGTGGGTTTGCTCGGACTCCATGGGGTTGTCCCGTTCCTTCTGGGGGAATGTTCACCCCGTTCAGAGTGGTCTCGGGGTTTCCTTTTTTGCAGGATGCACTTTGATCTTCCTGGGAGTTGAAGGTGTATCTCTCTTACATTTGAATGTCCCTCGCCCATGAGCTCAATCTGAGGCTTGACTTTCAATGTCACACTGTGTTCCTTCCTGCGCCCTTGTATCTCACTGAGGTGGGCTCTGGTGAGTTGATGGTGGTTACTCTCATGCTCCAACATCACCTTGCTGCTGGAAATTGCAGTTTCTTTGCCATGGCGTACCCTGGCTGTGTGACAGCAACCGTTGGACCCTGCTCTAGCGAGAAATGAATTTGTATTGGATGACGTACAGAGTTTTGAATGTTTGCTTGTCACCATATCGGATTGGTTCTGGGGTCATCCTATGACCGGAAGTCAGATTCCTCCAGGGCTATAGAGTGATGTGTCTATCATTCGTAGCCAGAGGTCCTTCAGCCATGGTTCCTTATCCAAGAGGAGCGTCACACTGGCCTCTGTGTCTAATTTGAAATTGGTGAGGTGACCGTTTACAGAGATGTCAGCGTTCCAAAAGGAGAATCCGGAATACTTGATCTCACCCAGGAAGCACAGTTGGATTTCTTCCTGGTGTGGTACCTCAGTCTCGTGGACTGTTCTGGGATCCTCCACACATCTCGATGTCTTAGCCTTACACAGCTTTCCAAAGTGTCCCTGCTGGATGCAGTTGAAACACTGTACAGAGATTGCTGAACATTGCTGTCACCTGTGTGGTCCTTTGGCGCCACAATGCTGACATGGTCTCCCACCATCTTGTGGACTGTTTTGGTATTGCCTTCCTTGGCCTAGAGTCTCTCTACCCTTTTGTTCCTTTATGAGCTGGACAGTTGGGGTTACTCTATACCATGGCTTAACCCTCGCCATGTCTGATTATAACCTCAACTCTACGTTCCCACCTACCTCCGATAACCTTCAGACTGCCTGACTATTTGAATGGCTGTTTTGATCGTCAGATCTTCTTTTGCCTGTAGTATGCCTGAAAGGGCATCATCACTTACTCCGACTACTATTTGGTTTCTTATGAGCTCTAACTTAAGGTCGCCATAGTCACAGCCTTCAGCCAATCATTAATGAAAGAGTCAATGGGTTCTCCAGGCTGCTGGGCTTCTTTGTTGAATTTTGCTCACTCCAAGATTTAATTACTTCTTAAATTAAAATAGGTGTCGAAGGACTTCAAAACATCTTCAAACTTATCTGAAGATTCATTTATTCCTTGCCTCGCAACAATGACATCAGCTATCAGACCTACTGAGTATAGTAGTGTATTCACATGTTCAGGCGCTGTCTTCTTATCTAATCCTGGAGCTATCATGTATCTTCAAAACCTTTTTTGTCAAAGCCCCCATTTCTGCGCCAGGCCTGGCCCTTGTAGCAGGTTGATTTATTATCCACAGCTATTTTACAGCCCAGGGAGTACGGCTTTAAATGTTGTTCCGCTTTTAAAGATGGCGTTGCAGTAACTATTTTTTTCACTACTTCTTCCCACGCTTGTCGGGTTTTGGTGGGCTCCTGCTGCAATCGCAGACCCGGTTTCAAAGGGATCAATGTTTGCAGCAAATCTTTAAATCAAAGGGTTTGGGCAGCTGGTATGTTTCCAGAGTTTATTAACCCGATTGAAAGGCGATTTACATCCCTGGCTGTTGTTTTATATCTCCACTTGTTTTCTTTCAGCCGAGTTCAGCTGCCATTTGGTATGGCACCAACACTGGACCCGGGCTGTCTGCGGTGATTAAAGAAATCGGATTGCTGTGCCTGGTTAGTGTCCCCATTACTTTTAAAGGTTAGGTCAGCCTTTTGTACTGAATTTTACTCACCCTTCCGATCTGGTTAGGTCATCATGACCAGCTCACCACCACTACCCGGGAGATGTGGTCAGCAAAGGAAAAAAGACCACACCTCCCCCTCCCCCACCGCCCCGGTTTAATAACGAGTCTGTCGAGGGACTGCTGGATGTTGTGGAGGCTCGCCGGGATGTCCTGTACCCCGACTCTGGCCACAGGACGGGCAGCAACATGACCAATCCAGCTTGGGAGGCGGTGGCAGTGGTGGTCAGCGCCAACACCCTTCAGAAGAGGACAGCCACCCAGTGCCGCAAGAGGATGGATGATCTCCTCCATTCCACCAGGGTAAGTCACTCTTTTCATCATTCTCAACTCACACACTCACAAACCCATCACACATCCACAGGGCCCTCACTCACTGTCAGTTCAAGGGACATCACCATTCACTCTCTCACACACACTGTCATTGTCCTCATCCATGGCACCACTCACCACCCGCACAAGCTAGGCATACTTATCATCTGGCCCAGCAGGTGTCCTGCTTACACTATCTCCATCTCTATCCATGCAGGACCAGATGGCACACAACAAGAGGGAGAGGTCTCAGACCCAGTGGAGAAATGCCTGAAATCAAGGTCCTCATGCACTTTGAAAACAGAGCCATCCAGCTGGCCGGCGAGGATCTGGGCCAGTCCTGTGCTGATGGTGAGGTCAGCGCTGCTGTACCAAGTGAGGATCCAGCAGTGCAACATCCACCAGACAACCATGCTGTGAGCGATGTGTCCTGTTTCACAGGCCACTGCCATGCATTAATTATCTCCCCTTGCTTTCACAGGCACATCTGCCAAACAGCCGACAGAGTCCGTGACCCAGGGCCTCCAATCAAGCCCCAAAGAAACCTCTGGAGAGGAATCTGGAGGCACCTTCATTGAAGTCCCGTCACAGCGTCACCCACACCCTCCACCAGCGCAGAGACACACACCTCAATGGGACCTAGCTCTAGAATAGGCACAGGAACACAATCTGGTGAGCACAGTGCACAATACGATCCACAGCAGACGGAGGCAAGGACTTCCCAGGTGTCCGGCACTCGGAGGACTGCTGGAGGCCAGAAAACTGTTGAGTCCGAGTCAGACGATGAGCAAGTGGTCTTGGTCATGTCACAGTTGCTGGAGCTGCAAAGGCAAGCTCGGGAACACCAGGAAGGGATGTCCGCTGCACTCCTCAGATTGCAAGGCACGATTGAGTAGTCCATCCATCTTCAGGCTGAGGTGATAGCTCCGGCATTGCAACACACCGAGGTCAACACTAGTAGGATGGCGGCCGCCATGGAGTCCTTGATCCAGGATGTCGCTCCGGCACTGCTGCGCGGGCTGAACTCCATCGCTGATGCCATATTTGGCCTCCAACAGTGTGTATGTGAGAAGGGTGCAGGACAACTTGATCTCACTCCAGCTACCCCTTCTCCTCAAGGAGTCAGCCAGAGGCTCTTGGACACCCATTGGGAGGAGGATCAGCAGGTGCACACTGCGGGGTCATCTACCCAGGCGACTTTGGGAGTGACTGGCCCATCCGAATTCCCTCTTCCTGTGACCCCAGCAGCTCCTGCTCCACAGGTTAAGGAGGTGCCACTGCCACACAGCAGGACCCCGAAAGCAGACTGGGGTCCTACAAGTCCTGGCCCTCCAGAGGACGCCCACCAGTCATCACAGACAGGGCGTAGCAGTCAGCAGGCTGCCTCCACCTCTGCTGTGGATGTCCGGGGAGCACCAAGACATAGTGATAGGATTAGGAAAGTTAAGGTAAAGTAGTTGCACAGCCTGGGCACGGGTGTTAATCACTTGTACATACTGTTCACTATTGTCAATAAACTCCTAAGAATGTCTCTCTGCCAATGGCTCCTTGTTCTGATGAGCAGTGTTCTTGTCACTCAGATGTGAAACCTTTCTGCACAAGATAAAGGCAGGTGAATCAGTCCAGGGTCTCTTCCCTGTGCTTTGTGCAGCCTTCAGACCAAAGTGATGGTCCAGCCTCACACTCCCTGGACACATTACTGATGCCTGCACCTCGATGGTGCTGGTCATTGCTGCCAGAATGTAGTGGGCAGGCGCCACAGAGTTCTCTCATACTCTCTGTCCACTCTCAGCATCTTTAAAGTGGGGCTGGCCCCCATCACACCAGCATCTGTGATCAGTGATGCTGTGCACCAGCTCCTGAAGGGCTGAGGTACTGAAGGCGGACACAGCATCAGATCTGTCTAAGGTTTCATGGCCACGTCTCTGAGATGACCCAGATGACAGAGCGCAAGCGAGTTGCCCTCGGCCAGACAGGAGTCAGACATTCTCAGAGGCTGTGTGAAGATCTATGGAGTGTCCTCACTGCATGTTGTCATCATCTTCCTGCAATTGAGCGACCATTAGCGTCTCCACTGTGTCTCCATGACAGGAGCATTCTCACAGAGGGTATTGGCGCTGCCACAAGCCAGACTGGAGTCAAATGTTCACAACTGTGATGTGAGGATCTATGGGGACACCTCACTGCATGTTGTTATCATCCTCCATGAATCTAGCAGCTATGAGGGCCTCCCAAGCGTGCTTGCCTCATTTAGCCAGTGCGAGAGACTCATCCCCGTCATCGTCACCACCGAGGACCCCCTCACCCTCATCCCCGTCATCGTCACCACCGAGGACCTCCTCACCCACATCCCTGTCGGCGTCCTCATCAGAGGAGACATCCAGTCCTCCATCTCCTCCTCAGCCACCTCGTCACCCTGTTGCAGTGCCAGGTTGTAAAGGGCACAGCACGACGATGTGTAACACCCTCTGCGGACTGTATTGCAGGCTCCACCAGACCGGTCCGGGCACCGGAACCTCATCTTCAGCATCCCGATGGTTTGCTCCACCAAGTTGTGAGTTGCAGCATGAGCCTCATTATAACATTGCTCTGCTGCAGTCTGAGGCCGCTGCACGGGTGTCATCAGCCATGGCCTCTGTGGGTAGGCCTTGTCCCCGAAGAGCCAAACCTGCAGCTTCTGTGGACCCTGGAAGATGTCAGGAATCTGTGAGCGACTCAGGATGTAGGTGTCGTGCACACTCCCTGGAAACCTGCAGGATGTGTTTCTGGTGGTCACATACCAGCTGCACGTTCTGTGAGTGGAAGTCCTTGTGGTTGATGAAGTCCACCGTGTATAGTGATGGAGATCTGAGCACCACATGAGTGCAATCAATAGCACCCTGCACCTGTGGGAATCCCGAGATCTGGTCGAATCCAATGGCATCCTGGCTGTCCCGGTTCCGGGCGAAATGCACAAAGTTGCGTGCCCTCGAAGATGGCACTTGTGATCTCATGGATGCATTTGTGGGTGGCGGATTGTGAAATCCCACAGAGGTCACCTGTGGAGCCCTGAAAGGAGCCACTGGCGTAGAAATTGAGCACCGCAGTCACTTTCACAGCCGCTGGCAGTGGATGTCCTCCATGTCCCCTTGGCGCCAAGTCCTGCAGTAACTGGCAGATGTGAGCCACCAGGTCCCTAGACATGCGCAGTTGTCGGTAACACTGGTTCTCGGTCACCTGCAGGAATGGCAGGTGGTGTCTACAGACCCTGGGTGTCACTAGGTGTCGACCAGCAACGGCTCACTGTGCGGGAGCCCCTGCTGCCCCTTCTTCATGAGCTTGCTGCTCCTGCATTTGTGCGGCCAGGTGCCTCAGTCGCTCTCTCCTCCGTCTTCTCCGCTCTCTGTAGGCCACCAGGCATACAGCTAGGTCACTAGGATCCATGATCCTGACGTGGTCCTCCTGCAGCATGAAAGAGAGAGAGAGAGAGAGACGTGGTTATCATGGATGAACTTAGCTCCTTTCCTGTGTGAAGGACAGCCCCTTAACGCTTCCCGGAGAGTGCTGGCCACCCCTCGGATGGCCAGAGATGAGTGCACTGCATGGCTGCCCTGTCAGCCTGCGACATGGAGGACACTGGTCCAAACCGTGATGCTGAGATTGCAAGGGGCTGTGAGCACCTGCAGCAGTGACTACTACATGGCCAGCGTTGGCGAGGAGATTGTAGCACGTGTGCAGCCCAACTACCCTGCGGTCCAGTAAAGTGGTGGTGGGGGGGGGTAGGGGGGGGTGTAAGGTCTGGAGAGCTTGGTGGCCCTTTGGTGCCTCTGCGTTGCTTGCATGGGCGGGCAGGCTAGGAGCCTGACCCCAATCATATCACCGTGGCTGTGCCTGAACTGTCTCAGTTGTAGAGGAATGGTCGGTTTATGCAGGTGTCCCTAATGCGTGGCCACTTCCCTCACTTACCCTGCCCCCCACCTCGATTTCCTGTGCACGGGATCCAATGCCAGGGCAGCAGTTGCCCCCAGTCACCACCCTGAGTACAGTCATCTCCATGGCAGGCCGGCACGTCACCCTGGCCCCCTGACGTCCCTGCAGCCTGTGAAACAACAGGCGACCCTGGCGAGCTCTGCAGAACGATGTTATTCATTCACCTCCAGTCCCCACAAAGTGAAGGCCGCCAAGTGCATGTCACCTTTGTTGCTGTTGTGAAACGCGTCGATGAGCTTTCCCGCTGACATGGACGGACGATCCGGCAGGGTCTAAGAGCCTGGCGGGATGGCCTTTTAATGATAAACTGATGTATTACAATGAGCTCCCTGACGACTGTTGGCGGGAAACGTGGCCTGCCGATGGTGGGCTGAGCGGACAATCACGACCTGCCTTCCCGCCATCGTTAAGCAGATCGCACCATATTGTCCGTGCCCACCACCTATCACGCCCGCTGCCAGCCGACACAGTAAATCCCACCATCAGGTTCTTTAGTTTTTCATGCCTTGACATTCCGGGCCCTTGCCCAGCTACTTTGGGATTCTGGGTTCTTTCATTAGCTGCCACCATGTTGTAAAGGTTTGATCAGTCGGTCTCATGACGGGGTTCAGAGGCTTGTCAGGTTGAACAGTAGTGTTTATTGGTAACATATAACTATTTACATACGTACGAAGTATGGCCCAGACTCATTGCTAACTTCATGCTGACTTCTACACAAGTCTCTCTATATAACTCTGTCCCATGTCTACACTCATGTGACTCTCTGCTTCATACTGTGGGCGGTACTGTACGCCAATCCCACATTAACCCTTGCCATACTGAACACCCTCACACTACAGCTGATACTTTCCCACCTTCGGAGCAGGCCTGCCCTTCACCTCTGCTGCGTGTGGAGGCCCCCAACTCATTTGAGGTGGCAGGCCAGAGGCCATTGATGCCTCATTAAATTGGCCCCTCCCTGGAGCCACATGGGGCCGCATCCATGGCCACAGGCCATCCTGTGGAGGGATCAGTCTCTTTCCCCCACATTCAACAGTGGCTTTTGCCGCAACCCCACAGCCCTTCCACCACTAACCTGGGTCAGTCACTCACTCTTCACCTTTAAACCACTGATCAAACACAACTGGCCCCACACCTCTCCCCACAAACCCCTCGATCTAGGTCAGCGCTCTTAGTACTTCTGAACACTCGATATTTGGGAGCAAAGAGCTGGATGTGATTTGGAGAAGTGGCATCTATTGTCAGCATAAATGAACCATGAACAATAGCTGAAAAAGAAAAGACTATTATCCAACTAAGCACCATTACTTCAATGTTAATCATCTGGCTGTGTAGACAAGAAAAAAAAACGTTACACAGGAACAAATAAGTATTAAAAACAATCTAGAAAGGAAAATGGAACTTATTTTTGATACCATTCTCCAAAAAGGGGCTCTATCCCCACCCCCTAGGAATTCCCAAGAAGGTTTCATGGGGATTAAAGTTATTACAGGGAACGGATCTTGCTTTGTAAATGGGAAGCCCTTTCTCAGAGTTCCAGAATTAGTTACATAAGACATAAGACATAGGAGCAGAAATTAGGCCATTCAGCCCATCGAGTCTGCTCCGCTATTCAATCATGGCTGATAAGTTTCTCAACCCCATTCTCCCACCTTCTCCCCGTAACCTTTGATCCCCTTACCAATCAAGAACCTATCTATCTCGGTCTTAGATACACACTCTGACTTTGTCTCTCTCCGGCTGTAGGAAGCTTTTCTTTTGAAGACTTACCAAACAGCTATAATTCTCTTGGCGATCTTCCCCCAATCGCTAGAAATATCCTCAGCAAAGCTGTTGGATTGTTTGATACTCAAACACAAACCCTTCCCCATGCACCCATTCCCCCCATGCGATATTTACTCTTCACTATAAGTTTATCAAAATCCATTCACTCCTGCTTCTGAACAAAGAACAAAGAAGAGGACAGCACAGGAACAGGCCCTTCGGCCCTCCAAGCCTGCGCCAATCATATTGCCTGTCAAACTAAAACATTTTGCACGTCCGGGGTCCGTATCCCTCTATTCCCATCCTATTCGTGTATTTGTCAAGCTGCCTCTTAAACATCACTATCGTACCTGCTTCCACCACCTCCTCTGGCAGCGAATTCCAGACACTCACTACCCTCTGCGTAAAAAACTTGCCCCACACATCTCCTCTAAAGTTTTCTCCTCTCACCTTAAATCTATGTCCCCTAGTAATTGACTCTTCCACCCTGGGAAAAAGCTTCTGACTATCTACTCTGTCCATGCCACTCATAATTTTGTAAACTTCTATCAAGTTGCCCCTCAATCTCCGTCGCTCTAGTGAGAACAATCTGAGTTTCTCCAACCTCTCCTCATAGCTAATAACCTCCAGACCAGGCAGCATACTGGTAAACCTCCTCTGCAATCTCTCCAATGCCTCCATATCCTTCTGGTAATGTGGCGACCAGAATTGCATGCAATATTCCAAGTGTGGCCTAACCAAGGTTCTATACAGCTGCAGCATGACTTCCCAGCTTTTATACTCAATACCCCTGCCAATGAAGGCAAGCATGCCATATGCCTTCCTGACTACCTTATCCACCTGTGTTGCCACTTTCAGTGACCTGTGGATCTGTACACCAAGATCCCTCTGCCTGTCGATGCACTTAAGGGTTCTGCCATTTACTGTATAATTCCTGCCTGTATTAGACCTTCCAAAATACATTACCTCGCATTTGTCCTTTTTTTTTCTGCTTCTGTCTAAGCTTGCTTTTCACACGTGCCTGTTTTTATCAATCACTTTGGGAGGGAAACAAACAATTTCCCATCCTCCATTTATTCATTCAGCTTACTGCCAACCATTTCCACATTTTATCACCACTGACTTTTTTTTGTTTTAAGAATCCTAACTTGCGAGAATAAAAAGTCAACACTGGGGCCAAGCTGAATAAACTTGTAAGTTGGTTCTAGATCTTATTTCCCCAAAGTCCAGCGGCTTGTTTTTTTTTCCTTAGATTAAACAGCCGCCTCTTTAACTCATTGGGTTTTCTCTTTCATTACTGCCTGATTAATTAACACCAGCAGCTTTTCCTGAGTTTGTATTTGTATTGAGGCCTGTCCATTAAACAGTCAATTTCATATAAAATATATGGAGGAGAATAAAGATAGGGTGTAACAACTAATACAATGTCAGGTCTGGTCCAGGAGCTCCTGTCTTGATGGGGAGTCTATATAAATGGTTTTGAATTAATTTGCCTTCATAAATGCATGTGTGTGTATATGTGTTGGACATATATTTTTTTCATAATCTTAGTCACAAAAGTCAAAGCTGATTTGTTGTAACACTAACCAAAGTAATAAATGGCGATACGGGATGCCTACATTGGCAGTGTGTGTTGCACAATATATTTAGATATACAAAGCAAATATATAGGCCTCCATTGATGAATCACTGGGTAAGTACACTAACTCAATGTGTAAACTAACACAGGAGTGTTCGGGGTAGATCCCTGAGGTGGTAGACATATAGTGTTCCCCAAGGGTCAGTGCTGGGACTGCTGCTTTTTTGATATATATAAATGAATATTTATACATACATGGAATACAGAGTAAAAACTTCGAAATTTGCCAATGATACCAAACTTGGAGGAGGGGCAAATAGTGAGGATGATAACAATTGACTGCAACAGGACAGAGATAGACTAACAGAATGGGCAGCTGGAATTTAACACAGAGAGGTGTGAGGTGATCCATTTTGGCAGAAGGAATAGGGAGAGGCAATATAGACTTAATGGCACAGTTTGAAAGGGTTTTCATAGGCAGAGGGACCTGGGGGTGCATGCGCACTGATCTTTAAAGGTGGCAGGATATATTGAGAGAGTGGCATAAGGCATTTGGGATCTTGGGCTTCATAATTAGAGGTATTCAACATAAAAGCAGGGAAGTTATGCTGAACTTTTATAAAGCTCTGGTTAGGCCACACTGGAGTGTTGTGTCTACTTCTAGCTACCACACTTTAGGAAGGATGTGAGAGTTCTTCAGAGGGTGCAGAGGAGATTTACCAGAATGGTTCAAGGGATGGGGGATTTTAGCTCCAAGTTTAGGTTGGGGAAGCTGGTTTTGTTCTCCTTGGTGCAAAGGAGAATGCGGGAAGATTTGATCGAAGGACACTAGATTATGATAGGTTTGGATAAGGTAGACAAGGATAAAGCTGTTCCCATTAGCTGATTATACAAGGACTAGACATTTTGGGCAACAGATGTGGGGGGCGGAATCGGAGGAAGACATTTTTTATGCAGCGAGTGGTAATGACCTGGAACTCACTGCCCATAAGGAAGTGGAGATGATCAGTGATTTCAAGAGGACATTGGATGGGCACTTGAAGGAAATAAACTCGTTGGGTTATGGGTTTAGAGCAGGGGAATGGGACTGACTAGATTGCTCCACAGAGAGCCAGCATAGACTCGATGGGCCAATGGCCTCTTTCTGTCTGTGAATAACTCTGACTCTCTGTGCTCAGTTGGTCATCCTGAGTCAAACAGCGGTGTGAGTATTTCCAATGTGTTGGAAAGTAAATAAAGTCAGCTGGGGTTGCCATTCCTGATCGCCGTTCAGTGACCCTCTGTACATGTGTGCAGACATCACATGAAGCAGGATCATGTTGACTATGGTGCAACTGAATACAGCACAACTTCTTTATACAACCTACTTAAGTAAAGTTGGATTCTCTACAACAACATCAATGTAAGCAAAATACTGAGCCAGAATGGACATTGACTCTAAGAACAAAAGGGATAGGAGCAAGAGAAGGCCATTTAACTCCTTGCTCTGACTTTCATTAAGATCATGGCTGATCTTCTATCTCAGCTACATCATGCCTCACTATCCTCAAATGTCTTGATTCTCTTAGTATATAAAAATCTATCAGCCTCTGTTTTGAATATACTTAATGACTGATTATCCACAGCTCCCTGCGTCGAAGAATTCCAAAGATTCATAACCTTTTGAGTGAAGGAATTTTTCCTCATCTCCATCCTAGATGTCCAACCTCTTATTCTTAGACTCTGATTCCTCTTTCTAGATTCTCCAGCCAGTGGAAACATCCTCCCAACATCTGCCCTGTCAAGCCCCCTAAGAATCACATATGTTTCAATGAGATCTTCTAAACTCTAAGAGATATGACTTGTATTGATTTATATATTGCCTTTAAAGTAATAAAATATCCCAAGATCCTTTACTGGAATGTCCTTAAACAAAATTTGACATTATTAGGCCAGAAAAGATGTGTCCAAAAGGAGGAAAGAGAGATTTAGGGAGGAAATTTGAGAGCCTAGGGCCTAGGCAGCTGAAGACACGGCTGCCAATGGTGGAGCAATTAAAATTGTGAATGCTCAAGAGGCCAGAGTTGGTGGAATGCAGTGATTCTGAGGGTGGCTGAAAGAACGGGGGGTGGGAGGGTGTGGAGGGGTTGTAAGGTTGGAGGAGATTACAGAGATAGGGTGAGGTGAGGCCATGGATGCATTTGAAAACAACGATGTGAATTTTAAAAACGAGGTATTGGTTAACTAGGAGCCAATATAGACCACTGACCACAGAAAGATGGGTGAACGGGACTCGATGCAAGTTAGGACCATGGGTAGCAGAGTTTTAAATGTTCCCCAGTTTAGGTTGGTAGAATGTGGGAGGCCATCCAGATGTGTGTTGGATGGAGGGGTCTAGTTTCCTCAATTTTTCCTAATAGGACAATCCTCTCAACCTAGGAACCAGTCTAATCTACCTTCATTGCACTCCCTCCAAGCCAAGCATATCCTTCCTTAGATAAGGGGACTAAAACTGTACATAGTGCTCCAAGCCCGGTCTCACCAAGACCCTGTACAATTCAGTAAGACTTTTTTACTCTTAGTCTTTATTACAAAGAGATTAAAGTTTAACGCGCCATTTGCTTTCCTAATTGGTTGCTGTACTGGCACTATCTGCGATCCATGTACAGGGACACCCAGGTCCCTCTGAATACCAACATTTCCCAGACTCTCACCATTTAAAAAAATATTCAGTTCTGTGTCAACTAGCAGCTGTTTATACCTGTTTAATTGTACAACTAATTCCTGAACAGAAAAAAAACACTTGTACTGTAGTACAGGGGTTCCATAGAGGGAGGGGCACAACAGAAGCGAAAAATTGAAGAACTCCTGCTCAAAAATGACTTCCTTTCCGGATGATTTGCTTTCCAAGAGCAGAGATTTTTTAAAAAATTAAAGCAGCTGGCATTTCTAATGTTGACTCGGGCAGCCTGAAGATTCCAGTACCTGAAGCAACAAAATAGGCCATGCCTTTGAATGCGCCCCTTTCACACTACAAAGCATTATGGCTTTCATTTGCAAATGACAGCTTATTAATATGATGGACCACACATCCCGAAGCGATTTTTCTGATTTGGACACCTAGCCGCAATTCCTGTTGCAACCCAGCCTCCTTTATACTGCAAATAGAGTTTCTTTTCTTAAAGTCACTGTGAATATTTTCATGCAGCGACTGTGGAGGGTCCAGGCAGTCAACAGTAACACAGACACTTCCCTCTGCCTGTATACAGGTGGGCTGGAGCCCACTTAACCCACTTGTGGCAGATTTTGATTGGTCGCCCTCCAGATAAGGGTCGCCAACCCTCCAAGATTGTCCTGGAGTGAGCAGGAAAAAAATTGACAGGGGCATGAAAAATTTTTTTTAGATTTTCTTTGAAAATGTTAGTCTCTAAGTTATAACAGTAGTGGGGGAAACATGCTGTTTGACCTGGTGGCTGGAGCTGGGAGTCACGTGAAATACCTCCAGGAGTATGTCCAACCAGAGTTGGCCCTTACCGCCACTTTCTATAGTAACACTGACACTGCAGTGCCCTGACAGCAGAGCCATCATAGCTTAGTTGAGTACTGCCTCTAGGCAGCTAATCTATTTATTCAACATGTTTGTCATCAATTCTGGAGGTACCATCTGTGGCAAAGTGCAAATATACCAATTAACATAGCATTACTTACATGGCTGTTAGATCCTGGTTAAAGTGTCGGCAAAATGTTTCTTCACTTCCTTCCAGGCAGGCTAAGTGACTGCCCTGTTGGAGCAAGAGGAGGCCATTCAGCCCCTCGAAGCTGTTCCACCATTCAATTAGATGGCTGATCTGCAGCTCAGCTGCATTTGCCCATCTTTGCTGCATAGCCCTTGATACCCTAACCACTAATATCTATCAATATCAGCCATGAAAATTTCAATTGATATCCATAGCCTTTACGAGGTGGATTGTGCAACATTTCCACTACTCTTTATGTAAAAAGCGTTTTCTGAATTCTGATTAGATCATCCCCCAAATTTCTAAACTGTGGAATGTAAGCAACTTTATGCAACCTGTCCTCATATTTTAAACCTTTAAACCCCATGCTCATTCTGGTGAATGAGCGCTGTACTTCCTTCAAGGGACTTCATCATAGGGTCTTAAAAGAAGTGGTTGCTGAGATAATAGATGTATTGGTTTTATTTTTCCAAAATTCCTTAGATTCTGGAAAGGTCCCATCATATTGGAAAATAGCGAATGTAACGATTCGGGAAAGGAGGGAGACAGGGAGTCGGAAACTACAGGCCAGTTGGCTTAACCTCCGTCATAGGGAAAATGCTGGAATCTATTATTAGGGAGGTTATAGCAGGGCACTTAGAAAATCTCCATGTAATCAGGCAGAGTCAACATGGTTGTAAAAGGGAAATTGTGTTTGACTAATTTATTAGAGTTCTTTGATGAAGTAACAAGCAACGTGAATAAAGGAGAACCTGTGGATGTGGTGTACTTGGATTTACAAAAGGCATTTGACAAGGTGCCACATCAAAGGCTACGGCACTAAATAAGAGCCCATGGTATTAGTTAAATTTGCTGATGACATAAAGATAGGTAGGAAAGTAAGTTGTGAAGAGGACATAAGGAGTCTGCAAAGGAACATGGACAGGTTAAGTGTGTGAGCAAAAATTTGGCAGATGGAGTATAATATGAGAAAATGTGAACTTGTCCACTTTGGCAGGAAGAATAGAAAAGCAGCATATTATTTAAACAGAGAGAGACTGCAGAACTCTAAGGTACAGAGGGATCTGGGTGTCCTGATAAATTAAATGCAACAGGTTAGTATGTAGGTACAGTGACGGATTAGGAAGGCAAATGGAAATGATCATTTATTGCAATGGGAATGGAATACACAAGTAGGGGTGCCTTTCTGGTGAGGCCACATCTAGAGCACTGTGTACAGTTTGGTCTCCTTGCTTAAGAAAAGATAGAATTGCATTAGAAACATTTCAGAGAAGGTTCACTCGACTGATTCCTGGGATCAAGGGGGTATCTAATGAGGAAAGGTTGGACAGGATGGGCCTGTATCCAGTGGACTTTTGAGGATTGAATGGTGATCTTATTGAAACATATAAGATCCTGAGGGGACTTGACAGGGTGGATGCTGAAAAGATGTTTCCCCTTGTGGGAGAGACTAGAACTAAGGGCCACAGTTTAAAAATGAACTCTCTCATTTAAGACAGAGACGGGGAGAAATTTTTTCTCTGAGGGCGATGAGTCTTTTCTCCAGAGAGTGGTGGAGGTAGGATAATTGAATAATTTTAAGGCAGAGATAGATGAACAAGGGAGTCAAAGGATACAGGAGGTGGGCAGGAAAGTGTTGTTGAGGCCACTATCAGGTCAGCCATATCAAATGACAGAGCAGGCTCGAGGGGCCGAGTGGCCTAATCTGGCTCCTAATTGCTGGCACTCTTGAGTCTGAATCAAACCCTATACCAGAGACTTGAGCACATAATCCAGGCTGACCCTCTCAGTGTGGTGCTGTCTTTCAGATGAGACATTAGCTGAGACCATGTTTGCTCTTTCAGGTACGTGTAACAGGGCCTTTGGCAGCTCCTTCCTCCTTCAAAATCATTTTCCAAACTTGTGATCTCTATCACCGGGAAGGACAAGGGCAGCAGATGCGTGGGAACATCAGCGCCTGCAAATCCAAGTCACACATCATCCTGACTTGGAACTACATCACTGTTCCTTCGCTGTCTCTGGGTCAAAATCCTGGAACTCGCTGCTAACAGCACTGTGGATGTACATGGTCCGCAGCGGTTCAAGAAGGCAGCTCACCACCACCTTCTCAAGGGGATTGAGGCATGGGAAATAAATGCTGGCCTCGCCAATGATGTTCACAACCCATGGATGAATTACAACAAACTATTTTGAAGAAAGGCAGGGGAATTTTCCCTGATGCCCGAGCCAATATTTATCCCTCAATCAACATCACTAAAAGCGATGATAACATTGTTGTTTGTGGGAGCTTGCTGTGCACAAATTGGCTGCTGTGTTTCCCAAATTTCCAAATTTTTTAATTGTGAAGCATTTTGTGACCTGAGGTTGTGAATGGTGCTATATAAATGTAAGTACTTTATGCTTCCTTTACAACAATGGGGCTGACTGCAGCCATTCAATTGCAGCTATATCAATGCCTGTGTAGGATTCCTGTGACATTGCTGAAATCATTGCACGTACACTGAAACATTTCTCAATGATAATAGTTCACTGTCACTTGGTGAGAAAGAAACAGAATTGTGAAGGATTTGAATCTTAATTTGGCCAGAAAATGAAAATTGGCTGTCGAGCATTTTGGAACACCCTGAGGTCGTTAAAGATGCTGTATAAATGCAAGTCCGTCTTTCATGTGTAGACGTTGTAAGCTCACCCCTCACCCATGTGTAGTTGACCAGCATTCAACGCCACTCAGATTTGATGCTGGAGGTGCTGGAGATTGACTTTTGCAAGTTGAATGTTGTCTGGCGAGGAATCCATGGCTTGTCGTTCTGCTCCACCCTCTTCCCCTCCCCCACCCCCCTCCCCCCTCCCCACCACCTGGGCACAGGTGCCAATGGCACTGGTTTTTGACAATTTTTGAACAGGTTTTTCCTTCGAGACAAACTGAGGATTCACTGGCCCCGAGATGGCCCCCAGACAGAAAGTATCAGCAAGCAGTTTAAGACAGCAGAAAATCAGCAATCTAAATAAAATACTTAAAAAAAACCCCTGTGGACCTGATAATCTTTTCCATTGTTTGATGCAGTATTGGTGTTATAGGAGGCAACTCTTGTGGCACATACTGTAAGAGAAATGAGATGGTCCGTGCATCTCCAGTTATTACTTCCCATTGCAGCCAGTGACAAATGCAAGTTGCCATCTTATTTTGGAACCAGGTGGACTAACTTAAAGGGGGTGAATTTGGCGCATTGGTAACATCAGCATTGGGGGACGGTGAAACAGGGCTCCAGCATTAACTGTATACATCCGGGCAGGGAACATCTTCCCCTGCTCGTTGTATTTAGTATAAATGTAATTTCCATTTAAGTATCGCCTAACAGCTTAATACAAAAGGAAATACTGCAGATGCTGGGAATCTGAAAGGTCTCTCTGCACAGATGTTGCTCAACTGGCAGAGTGTTTCCAGCAATTTTTGGTTTTTATTTCACCTGAGAGTTTGACCATTTTTCTCGCTCACCGTTATATGTGCTGATCTTGGGGTTCAAATGAAACAGTCATTTCAGACATCCGGGATGGAGGGGGCAGCTCTGGCATGAGGTGGAAGCTGATCTTTGGCAGCCTAGTTGAAGGAACGTTGGATCAATGCACCCCTCGTGTCTCTGCTCCCCTGGAGGATACAGAGATCTGCCTCTCAATATTCACCTGACTGGGCTCCTCTTCTGACTCACTATTGGATTCATCCTCTGTGGCCTGTGCAGCTGTGTCCAGATCCTGCTCCTCCAGTGGGTCCCCCCTTGCCAGAGTCACTATCAGTGACACCCGCTCTGGGGGCATTGTAGTGCTCCCCTTGAAAGGTCCAGAGAAAGGAAGCGCATCTTCAGAAGACCTATGATCCTTTCTATTACCACCCATGTGGAGGCATGACTCCTATTATAATGCTGCTCTGCCTCTGTTCTTGGGTGGCGGAGAGGCGTCATAAGCCCTTGTCACCCAGCAGCCACCCATCCAGTCAGGCTGGAGCACTGAAGAGCCTTGGCATGTGGGAGTGTCTGAGGATGGAGGGATCGTGGAAGCTGCCTGGGTACCTTGCCCAGACTTGCAGAATCTGCGTCTTGTGGTCACACACTATCTGCACGTTCATGGAGTGGAAGCTCTTCCTGTTGACGAAGGCATTGGGCTCACCCGCTGGTGCCTTGATGGCCACATCTGTGCAGTCGATGGTGCCCTGTATGTGGGAGAACCGAGCAATCGCTGCAAAGCCTCTGGCTCGCTCAGCCTGGCTGGCCTCATCCGTATGGGAAAGAATAAAGATGATTACCCGCCTGAACAGAGCTTCTGTCACCAGCTTGATGCAACTGTGGACAGGTGATTGGGAAACTCCACACAGATCCACACTGACCCCTGGAAAGAGCCGGAGGCATAGAGGTTGAGGGCCACTGTGACTTTCAGAGCCACTGGTATGGGGTGTCCACCCACACAGTCGGAGGTGATCTCAGGCCCAATCACATGACAAATGGAGGCAGAGCCTCCTTCGGCATTGCACCTCAGACATATTGAGGTAGCTGCATCGCCACCTGTAAACCCTGGCAGCAGGATAGTGGTGTCTTCTGTGGCTCCTTTTGCCTTGGACTATCTACTGGCCCTGTGCCCATTGTGCCTGCGCTTGTCCTCCCACAGGTCGCTCCCCTGAAGCTGCATTGGGACACCTGGCCTCCTCTCCCTTCTGCCCCTCTCTCCCTCCTCAGAGGAGGTGCCACCAGCGGAGACCACAATCCCCATTACCATGCTTATTGAAGGCTATCTAACTGCTAGGGTCCACATGTCAAAATCGTCCAGGGGCCTTGGAGGCACCAATAAGTTTTCTTATTCATTCATGAGGTGTGGGCTTCGCTCACTGGGCCAGCATTTATTGCCCATCCCTAGTTGCCCATGAGAAGGTGGTGGTGAGCTGCCTTCTTGAACCGCTACAGTCTGTGTGGTGTAGGTACACCCACAGTGCTGTTAGGAAGGGAGTTCCAGGATTTTGACCCAGCAACAGTGAAGGAACGGCGATATATTTCTTAGTCAGGATGGTGAGTGACTTGCAGGGGAACTTCCAGGTGGTGGTGTTCCCCATCTATCTGCTGCCCTTGTCCTTCTGGATGGTAGTGGTTGGGGGTTTGGAAGGTGCTGTCTAAGGAGCCTTGGTGAATTCCTGCAGTGCATCTTGTAGATGTTACACACTGCTGCTACTGTGCATTGGTGGTGGAGGGAGTGAATGTTTGTGGATGGGTTCAAGCGGGCTCCTTTGTCCTGGATGGTGTCAAGCTTCTTGAGTGTTGTTGGAGCTGCACTCATCCAGGCAAGTGAAGAGTATCACACTACTGAGTTGTGCCTTATAGATGGCGGACGGGCTTTGGGGAGTCACGAGGTGAGTTACTCGCCACAGGATTCCTAGCCTCTGACCTGCCCTTGTAGTTATAGTATTTATATGGTTAGTCCAGTTCAGTTTCTGGTCAATGGTAAACCCCAGGATATTGATAGTGGGGGATTCAGTGATGGTAATGCCATTGAATGTCAAGGGACGATGGTTAGATTCTCTCTTGTTAGAGATGGTCATTGCCTGGAACTTGTGTGACGCGAAAATAACTTGCCACTTGTCAGCCCAAGCCTGGATATTGTCCAGGTGTTGCTGCATTTGGACGTGGACTGCATCAGCATCTGAGGAGTCGCGAATGGTGCTGAACATTGTGCAATCATCAGCGAACATCCCCACTTCTGACCTTATGATGGAAGGTAGGTCATTGATGAAACAGCTGAAGATGGTTGGGCTGAGGCCAATACCCTGAGGAACTCCTGCAGTAATGCCTTGGAGCTGAGATGACTGACTTCCAACAACCACAACCATCTTCCTTTGTGCTAGGTATGACTCTAGCCAGTGGAGAGTTTTCCCCCTGATTACCATTGACTCCAGTTTTGCTAGGGCTCCTTGATGCCACACTCGGTCAAATGCGACCTTGATGTCAAGGGCAGTTACTCTCACGTCACCTCGGGAGTTCAGCTTTTTTGTCCATTTCTGAACCAAGGCTGTAATGAGGTCAGGAGCTGAGTGGCCCTGGCAGAACCCAAACTGGGCTTCAGTGAGCAGGTTATTGCTAAGCAAGTGCCACTTGATAGCACTGTTGATGACCCCTTCCATTACTGTACTGATGATGGAGAATAGATTGATGAGGAGGTAATTGGCCAGGTTGGATTTGTCCTTTTTGTGTACAGAACATAGCTGAGCAATTTTCCACATAGCCAGGTAGATGCCAGTGTTGTAGCTGTGCTGGAACAGCTTGGCTAGGGGCATAGCAAGTTCTGAAGCACAAGTCTTCAGTACAATTGCCGGAATATTGTCAGGGGCCCATAGCCTTTGCAGTATCCAGCACCTTCAGCCATTTCTTGATATCATGCGGAGTGAATTGAATTGTCTGAAAACTGGCATCTGTGATGCTGGGGACCTCCGGAGGAGGCCGAGATGGATCATCCACTCGGCACTTCTGGCTGAAGATTGTAGCAAATGTTTCAGCCTTATCTTATGATGTGCTGGGCTCCCCCATCATTGAGGATGGGATCATTTGTGGAGCCTCCTCCTCCAGTGAGTTGTTTAATTGTCCACCACCATCCATGATTGGATGTGGCAGGACTACAAAACTTAGATCTGATCCATTGGTTGCAGGATCGCTTAGTCCTGTCTATCACTTGCTGCTTATGCTATTTGGCACGCAAGTAGTCCTGTGTTATTGCTTCACCAGATTGAGGCCTCATTTTTAGGTATGCCTGGTCCTGCTCATGCATGCCCTCCTGCACTCTTCATTGAACCAGTGTTGATCCCCTGGCTTGATGGTAATGGTAGAGTGGGGGATATGCTGGGCCATGAGGTTACAGATTGTTTTGAAGTATAATACTGCTGCTGCTGATGGCCCACAGCACCTTATGGATGCCCAATCTTGAGTTGCTTGATGCGTTCAAAATCTATCCCATTTAGCACGGTGATAGAGCCACACAACACGATGGAGGGTATCCTCAATGTGAAGGTGGCATTTCAGCTCCACAACGACTGTGCAGTGGTCATGCCTACTGATACTGTCATGGACAGATGCATCTGCAGCACGCAGGTTGGTGAGGATGAGGTGAAGTGTGTTTTTCCCTCGTGTTGGTTCCTTCACCACCTGCCACAGACCCAGTCTAGCAACTCTGTCATTTAGGACTCGGCCAGTAGTGGTGCTACTGAGCCACTCTTGGTGATGGACATTGAAGTGTCCCACCCAGAGAACATTTTGTGCCGTTGGTGTTCAGCATGGAGGAGCACTGATTCATCAGTTGCAGGAGGGCGGTATGTGGTAATTTGCAGGTTTCCTTGCCCATGTTTGACCTGATGTGATGAAACTTCATGGGGCCAGAGTCGATGTTGAGAACTCCCAGGGCAACTCCCTCCCGACTGTATAACACTACCTCTGCTGGGCCTGTTCTGTCCGTTGGAAGGATATACCCAGGGATGGTGATGGTGGAGTCTGGGATGTTATCCGTAAGGTATGATTCCGTGACTATGACTATGTCAGGCTGTTGCTTGCTAGTCTGTGAGACAGCTCTCCCAATTTTGGCACTAGCCCCCAGATGTTAGTAAGATGGACTTTTCAGTGTCAACAGGGCAGAGTTTGCCGTGGCTGTTTCCAGTGCCTGGGTCAATGCCGGGTGCTTCATCTGGTTTTATTCCTTTTTTGAGATTTTGTAGTGGTTTGACACAACTGAGAGGCCATTTTAAGAGTCAACCACATCTGGAGTCACATGTAGGCCAGACCAGGTAAGAACTGCATATTTCCTATAGGACATTAGTAAACTAGATGGGTTTTTACAACAATGGTCATCATTTAACTTTCAATTCCAGATTTTTATTGAATTCCAATTCCACCATCTGCACAGGATTTGAACCCAGGTCCCCAGAGCATTACTCTGGGCCACTAGTCCAGCAACAATACCACTCCCCCATCTCCTCTCCCTGTCCTTAAATGAGTCCTGAAATAGAACCTGGAAATGCTAAGAATGAAGCTCAGAACTGAGATGAAGCTGTCAAGTTCCAATAAGCCACCAGCAGCAAACTATCTCCTAAACTCCTCACTACTCACACTGGCAATGCTGCTGACCCTTTTTATCCCACCCTTGGATGAGGGTTTGCAAAATGTGGGCTGCCTGTCTGCCCGTTTTGTCCAGGTAACGAGTGTGAAATTGCACGGGCAACATAAAATCTGGCTCAGTTGGCTTTTTAATGACCTTTGAATTGATGGCGGGCGCAGCTCCGACACTCGCACGCGCCCTCCGACCTGAAGATTGCGCGCATGCGGGATGACATCGGGATGCTTGCCCGACGTCTTCTCACGCTATTTTACACCCGATTGGGTCGGGCGCGTGCCCGCCTGTGAGAAGTAAAATTCTGCCCCAGGTCACAAAAGCATTAGCCTGGGCCTTTGGATTACTAGTCCAGTGACATTACCACTATGCCACCACCACCCAGTGAAACTGTAAGATTTTAAGTTCTGGATTGTTAATTTCTAATACTAGAGCCCTCAGTTGTGTCTGTCCTAACAAGGTACAAATAACTAGTATTTATGAATCAAGTAGAATTCATTAAGCAAGATTTTACATATACTTAACAAAAGACAACATGGAAGTCTCTCATTCCTCAATTTCCTAAAATTCCTAGAGCATTGCCTGCACAGTTGATGTTTTTCTCTTCTTCTGTCTCTGAAGTGATGTTGAACTGTGTCCAGAAGAATCATACCACAGAAGCCATGTGTGCCAACAAAGACTCCGATTTTCCAACTTTTATCCCCACTTCTCATTATTCCGGAATCCTTTGTTTGGAAATAGTCCAAATTCACCTCTTCCATTGGCTTAGGGTGTGGGTCATCTGATGTCACCCCACCTCTGTAACTGGAGTCATGTAGACTGAAGACAAATGTCCATCCCTTGTCCCCTGGGCCCCAGAGTTTACATTCCATTATGAACAAATGACACATTGCCTTCAGTTACAGAACAGTTACAAATAATGTCACATCCGGATAGATGGGACCACCACCACCTGGAAATTCCCCACCAAGTCACTCACCATCCTGACTTGGAAATTTTTGCTGTTCCTTTACTGTCGCTGGGTCAATATCCTAGAGCCCCCTTCCTAACAGCACTATGGGTGTACCTACACCACATGGACTGCAGCGGTTCAAGAAGGCAGCTCACCACCGCCTTCTCAAGGGCAACCAGGGCTGGGCAATAAATGCTGGTCAGCGAAGCCCACATCCCATGAATGAATTTTTAAAAACCCCCTTGAACATATTTTCACCCTGTCATTAAAAGCTGATTACAACTACAAATTACTTATAGGTACATTGAACTTTTTAAGGAAGAGATGTGTGCTTTTAAAGAAATACAAACAAGGACACTGAGCCAAAGATGGCTGCTAATGTAAAGTGACCACTTTCTGGAAAATTCCTATATGGATTATACTGATAGACCTGTCCTGAGAGAAAATGGAATCTTGCACCTGAAAAGGTGTCATGGCTTTCTTCAAGCATGCAGTCCTTGTGATGTAGGTACATCCACAGTGCTGTTAGGAAGGGAGTTTCAGGATTTTGACCCAGCAACAGTGAAGGAACAGCGATATATTTCCAAGTCAGGATGGTGAGTGACTTGCAGGGGAACTTCCAGGCGGTGGTGCTTCCATCTATCTGCTGCTCTTGTCCTTCTAGATGGTAGTGGTCATGGGTTTGGAAGTTGATGACTAAGGAGCCTTGGTGAATTCCTGCAGTGCACCTTGTAGATGGTACACACTGCTGCTATTGTGCGATGATGGTGGAGGGTGTGAATGTGGAAGGGGTGCCAATCAAGTGGGCTGCTTTGTCCTTGATGGTGTTGAGCTCCTTGAGTGTTTTTGGTGCTGCACTCATCCAGGCAAGTACAGAGTGTTCCTGACTTGTGCCTTGTAGATGGTTGACAGGCTTTGAGAAGTCAGGAGGTGACTTACTCGCTGCAGCATTCCTAGCCTCTGACTTGTTCTTGTAGCCACAGTATTTATATGGCTAGTCCAGTTCAGGTTCTGGACAATGGTAACTCCCAGGATGTTGATAGTGGGGGATTCAGTGATGATAATGCCATTGAATATAAAAGGGTAATGGTTAGATTCTCTCTTGTTGGAGATGGTTATTGTCTGACACATGTGGTGCGAATGTTGCTTGCCACTTGTCTGGGATATTGTCCAGGTTTTGTTGCATTTAGACAAGGACTGCTTCAGTATCTGAGGAGTCATGAATGGTGCTGAACATTGTGCCATCATCAACGAACATCCCAACTTCTGACCTTATGATGGAAAGAAGGTCATTGATGAAGCAGCTGAAGATGGTTGGGCCGAGGACACGACCCTGGGGAGCTCCTGCTGTGATGTTCTGGAACTGAGATGACTGACCTCCAACAACCACAACCATCTTCCTCTGTGCTAGGTATGACTCCAACCCGTGGAGAGTTTTCCCCCTGATTCCCATTGACTTCAGTTTTGCTAGGGCTTCTTGATGGCATACTCGGTCAAATGCGGCCTTGACGTTAAGAGCGGTCACTCTCACCTCACCTCTTGCATTTAGCTCTTTTGTCCATGTTTGAACCAAGGCTGTAATGAGGCCAGGAGCTGAGTGACCCTGGCCGAACCCAATCTGAGTGTCAGTGAGCAGGTTATTGCTAAGCAAGTGCTGCTTGATAGCACTGTTGATGACCCCTTCCATCACTTCATTGATGATCAAGAGTAGATTGATGGGGTGGTAATTGGTCAGGTTGGATTTGTCCTGCTTTTTGTGTACAGGACATACCTGGGCAATTTTCCACATTGCTGGGTAGATGCCAGTGTTGTAGCTGTACTGGAACAGCTTGGCTAGGGGCGCAGCAAGTTCTGGAGCACGTCTTCAACACTATTACTGGAATATTGTCAGGGCCCGTAGCCTTTGCAGTATCCAGTGCCTTCAGCAGTTTCTTGATATCATGTGGAGTGAATCGAATTGGCTGAAGACTGGCATCTGTGATGCTGGGGACCTCCAGAGGAGGCCAAGATGGATCATCCACTTGGCACTACAGGCTGAAGATTGTTGCAAATGCTTCAGCCTTATTTTTTAGCACTGATGTGCTGGGCTCCCCATCATCGATGATGGGAATATTTGTGGAGCCTCCTCCTCCAGCGAGCTCTTTAATTGCCTACCACCTGTTATGGCACAGCCGGTGGTAAATGCTGAACTGCTCAAATCCCGAAGGGAAACTTGAAACAACTGCCCCAACTTGTTTTGCAATTTGTATGAATTTCGAGATGCGTGCCTTCAATTCAGTAGTAACAAGACCACTGAGTCTTATAGGTTTATACATAACTAAATTAAACCTTTATTAATAGAGGAAATGATTTGAAGCACATATAGATCTACAAATTACTACCATGATAACTTCTAAATCCCCTAGTTAATCTAACTCCCAGTTACACTTTTGTTAAGGCAACAGTAAGACATAGATTTTAAAAGACCCAGGCAAAGAAACACAATATCCTGAACAATCCAATTCAAAGTGAGTTTTCTTAACTTCAGTTCTTCAGTCTGTCCCCAAGCATTACCCAGACCTCCCTGTCGCTGGCCATTTCAACACTCCACCCTGCTCTCATGCCCACATGTCCGTCCTTGGCCTGCTGCATTGTTCCAGTGAAGCTCAACGCAAACTGGAGGAACAGCACCTCATCTTCCGACTAGGCACTTTACAGCCTTCCGGACTGAATATTGAGTCCAACAATTTTAGATCATGAACTCTCTCCTCCATCCCCACCCCCTTTCTGATTCCCCCCTTTTTTTCCAATAAGTTATATAGATTTTTCTTTTCCTACCTATTTCCATTATTTTTAAATGTATTTCCATCCATTGTTTTATCTCTTACCTTTTAGCCTTTTGTGATTCCTTCACCCCACCCCACCCCCACTAGGGCTATCTGTACCTTGCTCGTCCTGCTTTCTACCCTTAATTAGCACATTCCTTAGATAATATCACCACCTTCAACACCTCTTTGACCTTTTGTCTGTGACATCTTTTGGTTATCTCCACCTATCACTGGCCCTCTATCCAGCTCTACTTGTCCCACCCCGCCTTAAACCAGCTTATATTTCACCTCTCTTCTATTTTTCCTTAGTTCTGTCGAAGGGTCATTCAGAATCGAAACGTTAACTGTGTTCCTCTCTGCAGATGCTACCAGACTTGCTGAGTTTTTTCAGGTATTTTTGTTTTTGCTTTGTAGACTGCAGCTTGAGGCTTAGATGTTGGAGGCATTTCACACTTGTTAGATCGTAGAATGCCTCCCCTTGCAAACACCCTTTCACTCCTTTATACATGTTTTCCCCTTTGAATGCAAACTCCCATTGTTCCACTTTATATTTGGACTTTACCTCCTTAATAATAAAATCTATCATAGTACCAGTTTTACCAGTAATCTTTGGGGAAAATAATCACACTGGGCTGAATTTTCCCCCTATTGGGGGAGTTGTGCGGGGGTGCACCCCGGCATTTTATGTCAGCGGGCCAATTAAGGCCCGCCCAGCGTGACAGTTGCCTGGAAGCGCTGACCGCTCCCTGTGCGGGTGGGGGTGTTCCTGAGTCCAGGCCTGTGCTCTTTTGTGCATGCGCGTGAAAGAGCGCAGAAATCTCCCTGAGGCACAGAGGTGCCTTAGGGAGATTTCTTTAAGGTTCAAACATTTAAATAAAGAATTGAAAATATTTTAAGACATGTCCCCTCGTGGCATGAGCTGGGACATGTCAAGGAACATTAATTTAAAAATTTATTTAATTTACAAACACTCCATGAAACCTCATCCCGCCCGTGGATGAGATACCATGAAAATTACAAAGGCTGCCTGGGCTCTTCACCTGCCCGCCAACATTAAAGTTGGGTGGGCAACTCATTTAATTGATTTAATTAGTTTTAAACAGCCTTAGCAGGCCTTTGACAGTTTGTCGGGCGTGTAGCCGACTCGACTGTGCACCTGCCGATCTGAAAATCTAAATGACGCGCAGTGATGTCGGGACACTCGCCGACCGGAAAGTTCTCCCCACTGTTTCTTAACTTCTGCTGGCTCAATGATACATTTCACCCCCTTTACACCTATGTTTACCCACTTAACCTTAACTAGGCAGCACCTAGAGGAGAGTACAAGAGGAGGACCCTGGGCCAGCAGTCAGCAGCACCTAGAGGAGAGTGCGAGAGGAGGACCCTGGGACAGGCAGTCAGCATAACCTAAAGGATCTAGTCTACTTAGAGGATCTAGCATCTAGTCTATACTTAAGTAGGAGTAAGGGTAAAGTAAAAGCAAGTGTCCATATTCTATTTAGTTAAGGTGTGTCTGGGGGGGCTCAGTCCCGTGATTTATACATCCTGCACTATGTGGGAAATCCTAGACACTCTTGGTGGTCTGGATGACCATGTGCGCAGGAGGTGCCTCCGACTGGAGCAACTCGAGCTCCGGGTTTTGGACTTTGAGCAGCAGCTCGGGGCACTACAGCACATTCACGAGGCTGAGAGGTTTGTGGATAGCACGTTTCAGGACGTGGTCACCCTACAGCGTAAGGAAGTGAAAGCAGAGAGGGAATGGGTGACTGCCAGACAGAAGAAGGGGTCCAGGCAGGTAGTGAGGGAATCCCCCCCGAGTGCATCTCACTCTGAAACCATTTTTCAGCCTTGGAAAACAGTGAGAGTGACGGTTCCTCTGTGGAGGCCAACCATAGCCAAGGCCATGGGTGGTCCAGCTGCTCAGGAGGGCGCCAGGGTCAAGGATGTCACAGAACGGCTGCAGGGCATTCTGAAGGGGGAGGGTGAACAGCCAGAGATCATGGTCCATGTTGGGACGAATGACATAGGAAGAAAGAGAAATGAGGTCCTGCAAGCAGACTTTAGGGAGTTAGGTAGGAAATTGAAAAGCAGGACTTCAAAGGTAGTAATTTCTGGATTACGCCCGGTGCCACGCAGTAGTGAGTATAGGAACAGAAGGATAGAGCAGATGAATGTGTGGCTGGAGAGATGGTGCAGGAGGGAGGGCTTTAGATTCCTGGGGCATTGGGACCATTTCTGGGGGAGTTGGGACCTGTACAAGTTGGACGGGTTACATCTGAACAGGAATGGGACCAACATCCTCGTGGGGAGGTTTACTAATGTTGTTGGGGCGGATTTAAACTAAATTGGCAGGGGGATGAGACCCTGAAGAGGGGAGAGAAGCTGAGATGGAATTAGAAGTTAAAACACTAGTGAGTGAGTCTGGAAGGCAGAGAAACATAGACTAGATAAGAAAGTTTAGCAAGGCTAAATGGAATATGTTTTAATGCAAGAAGCCTGACGAGTAAGACAGATGAGCTGAGGGCACAGTTAGGCATGTGGGAGTACGGTATCACAGCCATGACCGAGGTTTGGCTAAAAGAAGGGCAGGATCGACAGCTCAACATTCCTGGTTATAGGGCATTCAGACAAGATAGAGAGGGAGATAGAAGAGGAGGGTGGGGGGAGGGGTCACAATAATCAAAGAATCAATTATAGCAGTGAGGAGGGATGATACCTTGGAAGGATCATCAAATGAGGCCATATGGGTAGAAGTAAAAAACACAAAAGGGGCAAACACACTGTTGGGTGTGTAGTATACGCTCCCAAACAGTCAGGGAGAGATAAAGGATTGAATAGGTAATTAAATTTCAGGGAATTGTAAGAATAATAAGGAACTAATAGTAGGGGATTTTAACTACCTAAATATTAACTGAGATAGCTTTAGCGAGCAAGGTAGAGAGGTTAGGAAAGCTAATAGAGTGCATGAGAAAGCATTGGTGGGTAGAATAAAGGAAAACTCAAAGGGTTTTTTTTAATATATAAAGAGCAAGAGAATAACTAGGGAAAGAGTAGAGCCGATTAGGGACCATAGAGGTAATCTGCGTGTGGACCCGGAAGATGTGGGTACAGTCCTCAATAAATACTTTACGTCAGTCTTCACAATGGAAAAGGACGACGCGGGTATCGACATCAGGGTGGAGGACTGTTACATATTAGAGGAAATTAACATAAAGAGAGAGGAGGTACTAGTAGGTTTAGTGACCTTAAAAGTGGATAAATCCGCAGGCCCGGATGAGATGCATCCCAGGCTGTTGATGGAGGAAAGAGAAGAGATAACAGGGACCCTGGAAGTAATTTTCAAATCCTCTCTGGCCACGGGTGAGGTGCCAGAGGACTGGAGGACTGCAAACGTTGTCCCATTATTAAAAAAGAGAGGAAGGAATAGACCAGGAAATTACATGCCAGTCAGTCTAACCTTGTTGGTGGGGAAGTTACTAGAAACAATTCTAAGGGACAGAATATATCTGCACTTGGAGAGACATGGATTAATCAGGGATAGTCAGCATGGATTCATTAGGGGAAGGTCGTTTTTGACAAATTTGATCAAATTTTTTGAGGAGGTAACTAGGAGTGCTGATGAGGGTCATGCATTTGATGTTGTCTATATGGACTTTAGCAACGCTTTTGATAAGGTCCCTCATGGCAGACTGGTCAAGAAAGTAAGAGCCCATGGGATCCAAGGCAAAGCGACACGTTGGATCCAAAATTGGCTGAGAGGTAGGAAGCAGAGGGTAATGGTAGAGAGACGTTTCTGTGACTGGAAGTCTGTTTCCAGTGGGGTTCCACAGGGCTCGGTGCTGGGGCCCTTGTTGTTTGTGGTGTACATAAATGATTTGGACTTAAATATAGGGGGTATGGTCAAGAAGTTCGTGGACGACACAAAAATTGGTAGGGCGGTAAATATTGGGGAGGATAACTGTAAACTGCAGGAGGATATCAATGGACTGGTCAGGTGGGCAGAGCAGTGGCAAATGGAATTCAACCTAGAAAAGTGTGAGGTAATGCACTTGGGTAGGGCTAACAAGGCAAGGGATTACACTATGAATGGCAGGACCCTGGAAAGTACTGAAGATCAGAGGGACCTTGGTGTGCATATCCACAGATCCCTGAAAGTAGCAGGGCAGGTAGATAAGGTGGTTAAGAAGACGTATGGGATACTTGCCTTTATTAACTGAGGCATAGAATACAAGAGCAGGGAACTGTATAAAATGCTGGTTAGGCCACAACTGGAGTACTGCGTGCAGTTCTGGTCACCACATTATAGGAAGGATGTGAGTGCACTGGAGAGAATGCAGAAGAGATTTACCAGGATGCTGCCTGGGCTGGAGAGTCTGAGCTATGAGGAAAGATTGGATAGGTTGGGGTTGTTTTCCTTGGAGCAGTGAAGGTTGAGAGGGGACCTGATAGAGGTGTGTAAGATTATGAGATGCATAGATAGGGTGGATAGGAAGGCACTTTTTCATTAGTAGAAGAGTCAATAACCAGGGCGCATAGATTTAAGGTAAGAGGTAGAAGGCTAAGAGGGGAGTTGAGGAGAAATCTTTTCACCCAGAGGGTGGTGGGAGTCTGGAACTCACTGTCTGAAAGTATGGTTGGGTCAGAAACTCTCATAACATTTAAGAAGTATATAGATATTCACTTGCATTGCTATAGCCTCCAGGGCTACGGGCCAAGCGCTGGAAAATGGGATTAGTGTAGTCGGATCTTTGTTGACTGGTGCAGACACGATGGGCTGAATGGCCTCCTACTGTGCTGTAAGCGCCTATGAGCCTATGCGTAGACATGTTACTCCTAAGGATGGTGTTACAACTCTTTCTCGAGTCTAACACATGACTGACTGACCTCAGTGATACATCTTCATCTACATCATACATTAGCATAGCCCACCCGTTAACCCTTTATATAACAGCCCCTGCCCCAATATACTATACAATTTTCAACAATGATATGAAACTATATCTTTAACTATTTACATTGCATTTCTGTAGCTCCCTTTTTACAACTACAGATTCTACCCAACTCCAACACCTACTCTTCCCCCTCCCCAAGTCAAAGTCCTGAGGGATTCAATCCCCCACAGTATTCTTGACCCTTAGCGAAGACGACTTGGAGTCATGTGAGTTTTCTTCTTTATCTTGGAAGACATCATCATCAGCAGAACGGGACAGCAACTTAGCAGCACTGCTGGAAAACAGAGTGTTGGTTGCAGAACTACCGAACTGCAAAGACAACGAGGACTTTTCAACGAAAGACTGATCCACGAGAGAGGACTGAAAAGCATCGATGTCTGGACCCTGTAGGGTCAGAAGAGAAGAAATCAGGACTCTCTGAGGAAGAGCTTCAGAAGAGGAATGTTCTTCAACTCCAGGGAAGACTGTCACAGCTGTATCATTCACTGATGCATCAAAGACTGAAAAGGCATTGAAGATCCGAGATTCCAATGAATCTGGGCAACAAAGGGAAAAAAACAACAACGCTTTTGGGAGCCTTTCAGAAAAAGAAGAGATGATTTCCCGATGAAAATTTGGAAGGACTATCTACTTTCTGCAGGCAGCGGTAAGAGAGACACACTGCTCTCTGTGTGAGGTTGCTCCACTCTGGGCAATGAGAAGAATTGCTGAGGATATGGAGACAAGACAGCAGCATCTTCTGTAATGGGATGCATTTCAACGATGAAATGAAGATGAATTCCCTGTAGATGAATAACTCAGGGACAAGATTGCTGTACAGGATCCTACAACTTCAGAAGTGCTAAAGATTCTGGTCCAGCTTCTGGGCTGACATACCACTCTAAAGGGAAGAAGATTTTCAGCTGGGACTGAAGTACAGGTGACACTTGACTTTCACCTTTGGAAGCCACCAGCTCTGTCGCAGTGTGATCTTGCATGGATTTTGACCTGGGCTCAGGCAGCACATTCTCTCTGGAAAACTCTTCATGGACAATGAGAGATAGACTAGGTAATACATTGGTAGGTTCAGTGGAATAAAGATCTGACTGCTGTTCAGCCTCTGGAATCACAACGCACGGCTCAAAAAGACGACAGAGACTTCATATGGTGCGTCAATTGACTGGAAAGATAGACCAACATCTAAGACCTCAACTTCCAACAAATCATACAGTGCTGCAAAGTCTTCTTCCTCATCACTTGCTGCTGGAAAGAGCCAATTTAGGTCCAGCAGGTCTCCATGCGGACGGTCACTGCAGTGCCTTCTATATCCACCACCTCTGGCCTAACTTCATGAAGAACTGAGGGATTCATAACTTCAATCTCTACCCGGTGTCTAGTGCATGGTGCCCCTGTGAAAGAAAGGAACTTGCTGCGGATTGAATAAACTTCCTCAGCTGCTGTAGGTTGAAGTTCCACTGGTATTAAATAAATTGCTGAAGATTGTTCCATGAACGATACTGAGTTGTTCAAATGCTGGGCATCACCTGGTTTTTCTAGCAGTATGCCAACATCGCCACTCAATAAGGATGTGTGTTGATTGTGGACAACATAGAGAGAATCAAAGATCTGCTGCTCAATGTAACAGAGAGGAACAATAATCCTGCCTTTAATTGGCAGGTCTGTGCTGCCTAAACCTTGTAATTTGATGTCTGATGGATGAAGGGGTATTGGCTCAAGCCATTTGAGATCATCTGCTAGTATGTTGATGCCAGCTGCAGTGTCAATTTGAAAGATGGTATCGAAGCCTTTAACTTGTACTGTAACTGACCAATAGTCCGAACTAAGACTATCAACTTCCCCTAGGAACTCTGTAATTTTATCTTTATCCTGATTTCCATTTTCTTGAATGGAAAGTGTTTCATAAATATTTCTTATCTTCAACCTCGATTAAAGTGTTTGGATTTGCAGAAATACTTGAAATGTCCAGTTTTGCCGCATTGGAAGCATTGTGTGCCCCCTGCTGGGCAGTCCTGGTGTCTATGTTGGTTCTACAGGCCACAACGTAAGCATCTCAAAACGGCTAGCAGGGTGGAGTTCCCCTCCATTGGTCTTTCTTACAGGTGGGCCCACTGCCCATGGGTCTACCCAGCCAACAGAGCCATGTGAAGTCTCTGAGTCGTGCCGAGTTACAGGCTGGTTAAATTCTCAAAGCGCGGCATGCCTCGCATACTGGCCCGCTTAATCTAAAGTACGGTCATCTTTGTCTGCAGAAAGTTGGAGAGTTTTTCACCTCAGACGCCTGTGACTATGCGATCACGGATTAGCTCCTCTTTCGGCCCCCCCGTAAGCACAAGAACTAGCTCGGCAATAAAGGTCGGTTAGAAATAATTCAATCGACTCCCCAGGTTGTTGCAACTTCTGGTTAAAATGTGCTCATTCTATAACTAAGTTTCACTTCGGGTTAAAATACTTATCAAAGACTCTGAGAACAGTCTCAAAGTCTGCGGTGATTCTTCCACCCCCTGCCTCAGGAGAACGTCGTCTGTTACTGGACCTACAGCATAAAGAAAGGAACTGACTTGGTTCTTCTGCTCCTTCGCTCGATATCGAAGGAAATGTTTCCATAACTCCCACTTTTGGCCTCTCTGCAGGCCCTTGAGATAGTCAAAGGGCAGGGTAAGGGCAGGGACTGCTCATCGAGTGTGGTCATCGTTACCTCTTTCTATTTTGACTCCTCCTTCTCATCGAGTTGTAATCATAGGCTGTCTGCAGGTTTTCCTTTACTCTGTGGCTCCTTCGATAACACCAATGTATTTCTTACATTGATGTCTCCACTTCTGCCACCATGTTCTGAGCTGGTCCTTCTTATCTGTGGACTCTAGGCGTGGTATTTGGTTACTGGACAGACTGTAGTCATACTCTGGTAATTGGTTAACACATGTTTATTAGCACTACGTCTAAAGAGGGTACAGAGTAGGCATGTTGCTCCTGAGCATGGTGTTCCAGCCTCTCTTTCGAGAGTCTAACACATGACTGACTGTTCTTAGTGACATATCATCTACATCATATATTAGCATATTCCACCTGTTAACCATTCAACAGAGGGTTTAACCCATTTCCAGCAGGCAAGTGACTCTCAGAGTTAAGATAATAGACAGGAGAAGACAAACACATTAGGTATTGACTTGCTACTATCACCGACAGTCATCTCTAGTCTGAAATCTTTTGAGTTCTTCCTCCACCTCGAAGGCTACATGTTTTTAAATAAAATGATTTTCCTGGTTCAGAATGTGCAGAGTAATTCCCAGTCTTAAACAGCATTCATGTCACCTCCTCCTTGCAAAAACTGTAACTCTGCATCCGCTGCCCCATCCCACATTCCTGGCTGGATAAGAACTGTGTGCTCATGTAATGTTGTGTCAGGAGAGAGTGGGTTCAAGAGTTGAGTCAAGAGGTTTCCAGCTACTTTAAAACTGCTTAATTACCTTTCCTTGTAAAAATATGTTTTTTCCAGGAATAGCAATCTGAGTCCTGCATTAACCCCTGAAGGGACAGTGTCTTTAAGAAAACACAAGTTCTTCCAGAATGTTCTTCGTCTTTGAAGATGAACCATTTCCTGTGATTAAAGTGTTCATGATGCTTCCTGCCTTGGAGAAATGAAACACCATGTTAAATGTGTTTCACTGCAGAACGTAATAAACCATAACCAAAAATACTAAAACACACCCACACACTCATTCATTCACTTCTGATACAAAGCTAACACTGCTATTCTCTGCATCATTTTGGCCTCGAGCAAATTTAAGGCAAAGTTAAATTCTAGACAAAAGACAAACAATTACATTGTTCATCCCCGCATTGTGACAATCTTTAAGTGATAAAGCTGTAATAAGAAACCCCATAGAAATAGTCTGGCATTCCAGTTCTTAAAGTTGTTCACAAAGGCTAAAGGGTTGTGATCAGTATATACCAGTGTCTCCCTGTATCCATGGGCGGTCATACAAAATATTTAAGAGCCAATAGCAAGCCCAGGGTTTCCGTTTCCACTGCAGAGTATCTTTTTTAGTCTCGATTCAGCTTTTTGGAAAGATATCCCAGTGGCCTTTCTATCCCTGATTCATCTTCTTGTAACAGGACCGCACTACCCCCAGGTTACTAGCATCAATTGCTACTTTGAAGGGTTTAGTGAAATTTGGAACAGTCAACCCTGGTTCATTGATCAAAATTGCTTTCGGCCTTTCAAAAGATGCTTGGCCCTTCCCCATTCACACTGTTTTGGCTTTCTTATGTAGCAAGTCTGTCAGTGGAGCAGCTATAGTGCTGAAATTTGGTACAAATTTGCGGTAAAACCCCCACATCCCCATATGCTTCATGATCTCTCGCTTATTTTTAGGGGCAGGGAGCTCTGCCTGTACAATGCCTGCACTTTGGCTGTTCTTGGCAACACTTGTCCTTGCCCTGCGATATGACCTGGATAAGTTACTCGCGCTTTCATGAATCCACTTTTGGCATAGTTTATTACAAAATCAGCTGACTGTAGCTTTTAAACAGGTAGTTTTTCCAAGTGTCACTATATATCAGTGCATCATCAAGATTAACCACACAGTTAGGAACACCAGCCACCACTTGGTTCATTAGCCTCTGAAAAGCTGCTGGGGCGTTTTTAGCCCGAATGCTTCACCCAGCATTGGAAAAGACTGTCCGGCATGACAAAGGCTGATATTTCTTTAGCTCGGGGTGTTAAAGGAACCTGCCAATGTCCCTTTAACAGATCTACTTTGGTAAGAAACATGGCACTGCCAACTCTGTCAATACAGTCTTCCAAGTGAGGGATTGGGTAGGAATCTGTTTTTGTTACTGTGTTGACCTTCCTGTAGCCTATACAGAGTCTGGTCAAACCATCTGGTTTAGGCACTGACACAACAGGAGAACTCCAGCTGCTTTGGCTGGGTTCAATGAGGTGATTTTCCAGCATGTACTGGATCTCTGCTTTCGCCTGAGCTTGTTTCTCTGGCCTTAACTGATAAGGGTGCTGTATTATAGGAGGGGATTCTCTTGCATCCACACCATGTATGACTAAGGTTGTACATCCAGGTTTGTCCCTTTACAATATTTGGGTGGTACAACTATCTGATAAACAACCACCCACTCCTCATCTGTAGGTCTGTGAGGAGGTCTCCACTTCCTCAATAGTATCCCATTTTCAATATAATAACATTTTTGCAGTCATCAGTGCCAGGCTTCACAGGCAGTGCCACATCACTTATAGGGGTCTTATGGGCAGGTTTCTACCTACCAGACCAGCTGTAAGGCGGGGGTGGCCTTTCAACGGCTGCAGGGCTAGGACTTGCTTGGGGAAGGGAGAGGAGTGGCCTCAGGCAAGGGAAGAGGCTGCAGGGCGAGGGATGTGTTGGGGAAGGAGGGTATCCCAGGGTGTGTGTGTGGGGGCACATGTTGATCTGTGCAAGTAGCCTCAGGGTGGTGATGACTGATGAGGCCGTCTCCAGGGGAGATGAGGCCAGGTGGAGATGTGAGGGAATGTGTGAGAGAGTGAGTGGTGGTGTCCCTTGCGCTGGCAGTGAGTGAGATGCCAGTGAATGTGTGATGGCCTTGTGAGTGTGTGAGTTTAGAGTGATGAGATGGCTGCCATACCCTGGCAGCACGGATGAAATCATTTTTCCTCTTTCTGTACTGGATGGCCAACCTCTTCTGTGCAGCATTGGCATTGACCATCACTGCCACTGCATCTCAAGCTGGAGTGGTGAGGTTGCTGGACTTCCTGCAGCCAGAGCAGGAGTGGAGGACATCACAGCGGGCCTCCAAAAGGAATTCCAGTGATGGGTCACTGAACTCTTCTTGGGTTTCAGGGCCATGTCTTCACTGGAGCAGTCCTGGGCTACGAGCAATGAGAACTGTGTGCACGGCTGCAGTTTAGATATGGCACCCGGAGTGAGGGAATGGTGAGGTAACGGAGTGGTGGTTGATTCAGAGGCCACCTCGCCAGTGAGATGGTGTGTTTCCTGTGGCTGCATAACTAATGAAATGGGAAGGGGATGATACGGTGCGAAAATCTACCATTGCGGCCTGTGGGTAAAGTGTCATTTTTCACACCGCTAACGCACTTAGTGCAATTTTGGGACAATCCTGCCCCTGGTATCTGTCCTTTTATCTGTTACCAATTATCATCACCCGCTGTTTGCATTTTAAAATCCTGCAAGACCCCCCAATATATGTTACGACCAGGTTGGGAGGAGTGCGCAGTTCATCTAGCCCCACTACTCCACCGGTTCCAACATTAGTTTAAAGGTTTGATTCACTCACCAAAATGGCTAATCATTTACCTTTGCTACTGTTACCCTGAATAAAACAGACTTTAACCGGGCTTCTTTCAATAAACAACAAGCTTATTAGTTTATTATAAAATATGTCTTGTCGAAAATCAATTGTTCAAGGGAAAAGGAAAGATGATGGAGCCCTTGAAATGGCATCTGGGTCGTATAACCAGCTTATATTTCACCCCTCTCCTAACTATACTCAGTTCTGCTGAAGGGTCATGAGGACTTGAAACTTCAACTCTTTTCTTCTCCACTGATGCTGCCAGACCTGTTGAGTTTTTCCAGGTAATTCTGTTTTTGTTCTGGGTTATACGTTGGTCTCTCAGCACACATCTGCAAAACAGTCGATGGCTCTTGCACTGCTTTTCAGGCGGACTTGAGGAACACTTGCAGGTACTCTGTTGTAACACGTAGCAACTTAGGAGCAGCTTATATTCACTTCCAACTGTGGACTGGCTCTGGAATTCAAAAAGGCTGCTGTCTTCCTTTCACAAGCAGTTGGTCCTTTCTCTTCTCAAAGCAAAACCAAAGCCAACTTTTAATCATAGTTTTCCAGGCATTTTTTTTTCAGAGCCATAAACTACCATGTGACCTCTTTTGTAAACGGTCCACCTTGGCCAAGAGGTTTCCAGCTTCTTTAAAACTGCTTAATTACCTTTTCTTATAAAATCCTGTCTTTTACAGGAATAGCAATCAGAGTCCTGCATTAACGCCTTAAGGGACAGGGTCTTTTAAAACACAAATTATTCCAGAATGTTCTTAATCTTTGAAGAAGAACCATTTTCTGTGATTACAGTGTTCATGACAGTTACATTGGTTGATCTAGTCGGCCATGAACTACTTGGAAGTGTTTCCCAAGGTTAAAAGGCTGTAGGACATCCTGTTCACAAGTCACCTTGGAATTCCAGCTGGACAAAATATACAAACTATGGGAAGAAAATAAGATGGAGACAGAAAAAGCAGAAGGACGCTGAACTAAATAGATATTGCGGAAACTCAGTCTATAGCCAGAATTATTGGTTTCTAACTCCACAAGGAAAGCATGGAGGATATTTGGACACATTTGTAGACTGTTTAATACTGACCTTTTCAGGCTATTGTGCTGTAAATTTTTAGAAGTGTCAACAAAACTCTCTTAATTGTGTGTAACAATCTGTAATACTACATTGTATCCATTAAAGAAAGAAGTGTATCATGCCTTTCATGACCTCAGATTGTTGCAAATCCCCTTGTAACCAATGAAGGAAGTGTGACAGCTAATTTTCACACAGCAAGATCCTGCAAACAGCAATTTGATAATGACCAGATAATCCGTTTCTTAGTGAAGTTAAGGGCCAGTATTGGCCAGAACACCGGAGAGAACTACCCTGCTCTTCTTTGAAATAGTGTTGTGGGATCTGTAATGCCCACCTGAGAGAGCAGACTGTGCAGCACTCCCTCTGTACTAGTGTCAGGCAAGATTATTTGCTTAAATCTCTAAAGTGGGACTCGAATCCACAACCTACTGACTCAGAAGTGAGAGTGCAATCACTAAGCCTCAAAAACCTCCCTCCAATTTTAAAATGTATTCCCTTCTTTCTTCGAGGATGCCTTTCAGAGTGCAAAGCAGGGAAGCAACAACATTCACCCTACCTGTCCCACTCTGTCACTAGTTGGAAGGTAATGTTCAAAGTGTGACTTTCCTGCCGACTTCTCCTCCCTTTCCTTTGGGGAAATATCTGTCTGACATTAGCAAATCATCATGCAGCAGATCACATCTTTCCAAAAGATGAATAGCCATTCAGAATTGTTTTCGTGATCCCTCAGCTGTAGTGCTGAGTTTGAATGGTCTACATTGAATGTTTCGACAACAGGAAATGCTGCCAGCACTCAGCAGATCAGGCAGCGTCTGCGGAGAAAGGAATTACGTTACATAAAACCAGGCCATTCGACCCACAGGCCTATGCTAATGTTAGTACTCCACATCAACCTTCTCCACTCTAGGTTGCCTGCTCACCCCTGGGAAACTCAGCCAGAGGCAGGTCCACGCCAGTGAGCCTTCCAGCTTTGGGTTTTCTGCCACTTTCCCCCACCTCCAAACCTGCCACTCCAGGGCGGGGAAGACCTTACCCCTTACTTCATCTCACCCTATCAATATATTCTATTTCCTTCTTTCTCACGTGCTTATCTCACGTCACCTTAAATGCATCTATGCTATACACCTCAGCCACTCCTTCGGGTAGTGAGACTCACATTCTCACCAATCTCGAGGTAAAGAAGTAAAAGTCAGATTAACATTCAATGAACTTTTGTCAAATCCCTCTATCGCATGCTTTGCTCTTTCCATAACAAGACATTCTGATGCCTGAGCTGGAACAACTGGCGCACTTATGCAGCTACAGTCACGCAAGGAGGTCCAAGAAGGCTCAGCCACTACCCCCCACCTCCCCCTCCATCTCTCATGGCACCCAGGCCTTTCCAGCAATGCCCAAAGTCTGTGAACCACATAAACAGTTTGGAATAATTAATTTTTCATGATGATATTTGCTCGACAGTTATTTCAGCTCATTCTTAATATTCAAAGAGTGCCTGCTCATGTCAAGGCAAGAGTAAATCACCAAGCTTAATAATACAAGATTTGCAATAATTAGAGTCATAGTTGGGAAACCTTTTTAGATTTAAAAAGCAAATTAATATGCAGGATAATATTTTCCCATCTTTCTCAATAAGCAAATTAAATTGTTCAAATTTTGTGTTCTATGTTAATTATTTGAACATGACAATTAGTGTTACATCTTTTAAAGGAATTTATTCAAATTTCTACTTCTCTGTTGTTTGTGACTCTGTTTGCCACGGTCAAATTTTGATGAGCTAATTGTAAAGCTCTCACAAAGTGTATTATCTTAAAATGTGGATGATTAGCCATTGAAACACTGATAAATCTGCTTTTACCCTTAATTCACCTGAAAGAGAATGTTTCAAGGAACTCAGTGTAGCCCTGGTTTCCTTCACATGGAGGTGGTGTCTTTCAGATGTACCCTTGGATTTCTCTGCAATCATACCAAAGTGTGTGGATGTTTGTGTCTCAGTCAGAGATCCATGAGCGTAGGAGGCTGAACTCATGGGTGCCCATGAAGTTGGGAATGGAGGTGGGGAGTTGGTGGGGGCCAAAAATACCAGCGTCAGCAGAGCATCAGACGCAGGACACTGTTTCCGGTGCTGGTCACTTTGGGGAGGTGAATTAGGGGCCCAGGGAGGCTGCCCGTCCCCCCCAGGAGGCAGGCAGGCAATTTAAAGATAGGTTCAGGATGCTGACTAGGATTTCCCATTTTCCCGACTTGACAGGTACTGCCTTGAGGTGGGTACCCAGTGGCGGGCTGGATTGGCAGCTTTCCAGACAAACCTACAGGCTCTCCTTGCCTGCCCTGGGGCGGTGTTGGGGAGTGGGCGATTACAGCCAAAGACCAACCTATAGAGGGATTCCTGCCCTCAGGTGATGGCCTAAAAGTTTTTTAAAAAGTGGCTGAGAGGGAACCTTCTTGTGAAGCTCCCTCTCAGTTACTTACCCTATACTGCAGCCAGGTGCCTCTCTGAAGCCGGAAGGCATCTGATTGGGCCTCCAGCTTTGAGAGCCTGCCCGCCACCCTTAATCGGACAGGAAACCCGTCTCCATGCCAATTAAGGGCTCGGCCACCTGAAAATCTTCAGTTTCACCCTGGAGGTGGGTTTCTGACTTGAAAACAAACCCAGTTCCTGTTTCTCGCTCCCATGGAGTTGTGTCACCCTTGGTACTGAGGCTGTTTGATGTAAGGAATGTCAAAGTCGTGGGAGCACCGTTACCTCTAAGTTTTCCTCAAAGTCACATGGCATCCTGACTTGGACATGTATTGTCACAAATCCTTCGTTGCCGTTGGTCCATATCCTCAAATTCCCTACCTAAGACCATTCAGAGCACTGTCATGACAAGCAATGCATGTTCAAGAAGGTCCACTGGCACTCTCACAGGGCACCCAGCGTTAGCAAAACGTTAGGCCTTGTCAGCAATTTTTTGCTTTTTTGTTTAATATTAATGACTTGCCTTTATTGCTGAGATGTGGCGAATTCAGTAGGAGATGCCTGGGAAGAGGGTGGGTGACACCTGACTACAGTTTCTATGAATGAGTATCCAAAATTTTCCTTATCTATTCTCAGGATCTAAGTGTCGTTGGCATGGCTGGCATCTATTGCCCACCCCTAGTTGCCCTGGGAAGATGGTGGGGTTGCTTCTTGGACCACTGCAGGTTATTCTTTGTAGCAATTTGATACAACTGTGTAGAAAAGGCATTATCCTGGAAATCTAGCCTCGCAGAGCTTATTCTTGGATACCAGGTGGCCTCCTAAAGCCTCCAAGAAGGTGGGCAGGAAGCCCATGCTCATTATGAGCTGGAAGTGCGATGCTGGCATATCGGTAAAGATCAAATAAAAAAATCAGCGTGCAACGTGCACACCAAAGGCAGGTGCTAATCCCGTTGCTTCCCCTCCCACAGCCATCACTGCTCTCTGCTGCCGTCCCCATCCCCCAGTTACGGCTACCTAGCCTTCCCCAGTCATCATTACCTCCGACCCGGGTATCCACCCACACTGATGGTATCACAGCGGAGACTGATCTTCAGTCCTACTACATCAGCCAGCTGCCTCTTACTGTCTGCAGCTCACCAGATCAATGACAATGAAGCCCATGATCCAATATCGATCTGCCTCAAGCCTCACTATTCAGTCGTGGGAGTCGTTCCGTGCCTACATTTTTAGGCCACTGAAGCTCAAGTCAGCTATGTGACAATGAATAGAGAACACGCCCAGAAGCCAGTGCAGAAGATACTAAGCACTCCAAGGTTTGGCAAAAGACGAGAGAGCACTTTAGAGACACCACTCTAAGGGGGCTGAGAAAGCCATACTGTTGTAGAAAATCGCTACAAGTGGAATCATTTGGGCAACAGATACCAGCCTTGCTAACGACACCCGCATCCCAAGAATAAATATGATTATTTCTCAATAGTTGCAACCTGTTGAGGTCTGGAAACAACCGTAGAGGAGAAAGACAGATCCATTGAAAATTATGCAAAGTAACTTTGTGAGAAGGCCAATGAATAATAAAATAAACCCATTATTTACAAATATTATTGGTGGCCAGTGTTAGCATTCTGGGCAGCAGGCAGAGTTTAAAGAAAAACTTGGCGGGAAGAAATGCAATGCTATTCTCAGTCACAGACATATTGTGTGTCGATGAAAAATGGAAATGAAAAACACTGAATCATGCAGATTGTTTATTCGAAAATTAATTCAGAACTGTGACGTTAGCTTTAAAAGGGTATTTAATTTTATTGGAACAAAGCCCATATTTAGACGCATTAACTAACTAATCTTTAGAATTTTGACAGGACTTTAGCTTTTAAACTTAAAAGGGATTGTGTAATTTGCAGTTTGCATTCTCGACTGGGAGAAATAGAATATCGTATATGGACAATACACTATTAAACCAACTGAGCAGCCAATGCAAACTGAATTGTGCACAACCCCTGGCTCTGTAGAAGCACTTAGGGATAGATTTTAACTCTGGACAGGATTCAGATGGATGCCTGAGTCATTCAGCCAAGGGCCCAGTGAATACAGAGGCAGTGCAGGAATGGGTGTTACGTGGTGCACAGTGATTTATTTGCCCTGTTTCTACTTTGGGTGTGGAGATGGGGCGATGAGTTATAATTGGCCTTTCCATGTTAAGATAATGCGTGGAGTGCTCTGGAAGTGGGAAGGAGGAAGATTGCGGGCAGATTTCAAAGCAGTACAATTGAGCCTTTTGAAGAGGGTTAGTGGCTAAAGTAGGTAATTTAATATAGTGAGGCAAGTTAAAAGTCAAATTAAGCAAAGAGATTCTGCCAAAATATAAGATTTAAATTGCGTGCCTAAGCTCCTGGGGGACTGAAGGCATTTGTGAAATAGCTTTCAGTAATGCACGGTTACTTAATTACAAATGGATTCAATGAGAAAAATAGGTAATTGAATGGATTTTTGGCACAAGTATTTTTAGATCAAGAAATTAAAATGGTAACAATGCAAAAGTTGGTAATGACTAGGATGTAGATATTGCCACATGTTATCCCAAACATCTAATCTAGCAGATGTAGTCAGGATATAAAATGTAATATATTGATGGTGAATTTGGACCGCAGGAATTAACAAACCCTGTGCCAGCAAGACATCTCCCATTGGATCTTCAAGATGTGCTGCGACTGCAGAATGTGCAGATGTCACATTCGGGAACTGCATACGCTCATATGAATTAAGAGCTGGAATAGGCCACTCAGCCCCGAGCCTGCCCTGCCACTCAATAAGATCATGGCTGATCTGAATGTAACCTCAACTCCACGTTCCCGTCTAACCTTGATAACATTTCACCCCCTTGCTTACCAAGAATCTATCGACTCTGCCCTAAAAATATTTAAAGACTTTGTTTCCACCGTCTTTTGAGTGAGGAGTTCCAAAGACTCACAACCCTGTGAGAGAAAACAATTCTCCTCATCTCTGTCCTAAATGGGCGACGCCTTATTTTTATAAAGTGGTCCCTCGTGCTAGATTCTCCCACAAGAGGAATAAGTCGAGGGCCCAGCACTGATCCCTGTGTCACACCACTCGTTACATCTTGCCAACCAGAAAATGACCCATTTATGCCTACCTCCTGTTTCCTGTTAGCTAGCCAATCCATGCCAATATGTTACCCCCTATACTATAAGCTTTTATTTCTCGCAATAACCTTTGATGTGGCACCTTATCAAATGCCTTATGGGCCAGAAACTTATCTGCGTCGGGTGGGCTAGGCTGGGTGGGAGCAGGCAGGGGCGGGGGCAGGGGGGGGTGCGGAGTTGATCGCCGCCCGCGATTGGCTGCGTGCCACCATTTAACGTGGGCGGTAAGGCCCGCCCAGTGTGACGCGCGGCCAGTAGCGCTCAGTGCTACCTGTGCGGGCGGGGGGAGGAGGGAGAGTCGGGGCCTGAGCTCTTTTGCGCATACACGCGAAAGAGTGCAGCAATCTCCCTGAGGCACAGAGCTGCCTCAGGGAGACTAAGTTGATAGTACAAATTTTTAATAAATGACCTGAAAAATTATTTAAACATGAGCTGGGACATGTTTGTGCATCTCGCAAATTTTATTTAATTATTTTATTAAACTTTCAGGAAACCTCATCCCGCCCGTGGATGAGGTTTCCTGAAAAACACGAAGGCCGTTTGGGCTCTTCGCCTGCCCCCCAACCTTAAGATTGGACAGGCAGCGATGTTAATTAGCTTAATTAGTTTCCTAATGGCCTTAATATGCCGCTGACAATTCGGGCATGCAGACGCCTCCGGTGTGCACCCACCGAACAAAATATCTAAATGATGGGTGATGATGTCGGGTGTGCATCCCGACATCATCGCGCATCATTTTGTGATTTGGTATGTCGGGCCCGCCCCTGCATGCCAACGGCAATATTCTGGCCATGGAAATCTACAGTACATCCACCGGTTCCCCTTTATCCACAGCACATATTACTTCTTCAAAGAACTCCAATAAATTGGTTAAACACAATTTCCTTTTCACAAAACCATGTTGACTCTGCCTCGTTACCCTAAATTTTTCTGAGTGCCCTGCTATAATGTCTTTAATAATAACTTCCAACATTTCCCCTATGACAGATGTTAAACAAACTGGCCTATAGCTTCCTGTTTTCTGTCTCCCTCCCTTTTTGCATAAAGGAGTTACATTTGCTATTTTCCATTCTAATGGCACCTTCTCCAAATCTAGGCAACTTTGGAAAATTAAAACCATTGCATCAACTATCTCACTAGCCACTTCTTTGAAGATCTTAAGATGAAGTACATCAGAATTTGGGGACTTGTCAGTCTGCAGCTGCAACAATTTACTCAGTACCACTTCCCTGGTGATTATGATTTTCCCGAATTCCTCCCTTCCATTTCCTGATTTAAAGCTATTTCTGGAATGTTACTTGTATATGTCCAATCTTCTGACCTGCCACCCATCTTTGCACAATTATATGCTTTTCCTTTAAGTTTGATACTATCTTTATTTTTTTTAGCTAATCACGGATGTCCTCCCCTTGAAATTTTTCTTTCTCGTTGGAATGAGTCTATTCTGTGTATTCTGAAATATCCTCTTAAACGTCCACCACGGCATCTCTATTGACATATCCCTTGACCTAATTTGCCAGTTCACTTTAGCTAGTTCTGCTTTCATGCCCTCATAACTGCCCTTATTTAAGTTTAAAATACTAGTCTTGGACTCACTCTTCTCTCCCTCAAGCTGAATGTAAAAATCAGTCATATTATGATTGCTGCTACCTAGGACCTTCACTATGAGGTCATTAATTAATCCTATCTTGTTGCACAATACCAGGTGTAGTATAGCTGCTCTCTGGTTGGTGCCAGAATGTGCTGTTCTAAGAAACTATCCCAAAACATTCCATGAATTCCTTACCTAGCATACCTTTGCCCATATGATTTTCCCAGTCTATATGCAAATTAAAACCCCCATGATTATCGCCATACCTTTCTGACAAGCTCCCATTATTTCTTCCATTATACCCTGTCTAACTATATGGTTACTGTACAACACTCCCACAAGTCACTTCTTGCCTTTATCATTTCTCATTTCTACCCAAACTGTTTCTACATCCTGCTTTCCTAAACTAAGGACATCCCTCTCTAATGTGCTAATACCATGATTAACTAACAGAGCCACCCCTCCAACTTTTCCCAATTTCCTGTCCTTCCTAAACGTCATGTACTCTTCAATAATCAGGTCCCAATCTCTGTCATCCTGCAGCCATGTCTCTGTAATGGCTATCAGATCATACTTACTTATTTCTGTTTGCGCTCTTAAATTATGTTTTGTTTCGAATGCCGCGTGCATTCAGTTACAGTGCCCTTAGTTTTGTCCTTCTATTATTTTTGTAAGCTCTAGCTTTATCTGCTGATTTACCCTTGGATTTGTATTCCATGCACTCTCTCTGTCCCTTCCTGACACAGTCTGTTTATCATTTCCCACATTAAGACCTTTCTCTCTTCTTTTTTCTCTGCTCTTTGATTTACCACATCTTGACAAGTTTGCTCCCTTGCCCCCACTATTTAGTTTAAAACCCTCTCTACTTCCCTAATTATGCAGCTCGCAAAGAAAGGTACAACAATGGTTCAAATACAGTGGCTAAGAAGTGTATCTTAATGCACAGGTGGGAGACTTGTTTACTCTTGTCCTGATTATTATGCAGAGAAAAAGCGATGAAGAAAGAAATGGTGCAGAGAGCAATTTTGTACCTTTACAAGGTAAGGCTGATATGTGAATTAGAGAATATTTTATGATGCTGATGGAAATGAAATGTCAGTTGTAAACGAGAGGGCTTATGGAGGCTAATGCAGAGGAAAGAACGTACTGTGCTGAGGTATTTAGTTATCTGGGCGTTTCCTGATTGCTCGACCTAGTCCTTATTCAGATTCAGAGGTTGCTTTTTTTTTTGGAAGGGAGTATTGTACTTGGAAGGCGATATGGAGGAAGAGGAAACCTTGGTGACACTGGTTTCTAAGTGTGCAACAGGTTTATTTATGAGTTTTAAAATATCTCGCAATTGCAAAATGTCTGCACTCATGCTTATCTCAGCTCTAGCTTCTAGCAGCTTCTCTGTTCACTTTGCTCTGAGTCCACTCCCAGGCTTAATAAATCAAGCACAATGAGCATAGGTCAGTTACCAGGCTCACATTATCAAACATAGAACAATTGAACGCTACAATATGAATGGTTCATGTGGACTCTGAGGGAAGTACTTAAGAATAACATACATATTGACTGAATGGAAGTTAGTCACAAAAGACTTTAACAGCCTCAGAAGATCTCCCTTGAGCACTGACGTTTGCTAATAAGCCAGCTTCAGTATCAGGAATCTTTTAGGATGTTGCCAAACTAGACTCAACGCTCTTTTGACCTGTTGTGTTGTCACTAGCTTCTAAAATGCTTCTGGATGCTTCAGCAATGCTGCCAACAGGAGACCCAACTGGTAAACCCCTCAGTACTTGACACCTTCACATTACCTAGTGTTTGTACATTACCTTTGTTGTCACATTGTTTAATGATTCACTAACGGAGTCTAGCAACATTAGGAACAGAAGTTTTAGGAACAGGAGTATTCTGGAGGAATGCCACGAGGTGCATTGTTCATTTGGGGAGCTGGCATAGACATGATGGGCCGAATTGCCTCCTTCTGTGCTGCCGCAGCTCTGTGATTCTGAGGAGTAGGCCATGCAGCCCCTCAGGCCTGCTCCTGCATTCAATTAGATCATGGCTGAGCCATAAATTGACTCAATTTTCCTGCCTTAGATATGTATCCCTCAATCCCCTTACCCAACAAATATTGATCAGTTTCAGTCTTGAAATCTCCAATTGATCCAGCATTCACTGTTTAAAAATAAGGGGTCACCCATTTAAAACGGCGATGAGGCAAAATGTTTTCTCTCAGAGGGTCGTAAGTCTTTGGAATTCTCTTCCTGAAAAGGTGGTGGAAGCAGAGTCTTTGAATATTTTTAAGGTAGAGGTGGATAGATTCTTGGTAAGCAAGGGGGTGATAGGTTATTGGGGGTAGGCAGGATACAGATTTGAGGTTACTCTCAGATCAGCCATGGCCTTATTAAATGGCAGAGCAGGCTTGAGGGGCCGAATGGCCTACTTCTGCTCCATGTTCATATGTTCACAGTCTTTTCAGGAGAAAGTTCTAAATTTTTACGCCCGATTATGTGGAAAAAACTGCTTCCTGGCTTCCCTCAAGAATATCCTGGCTTTGACTTGAAGCTTATGTTCCCCTGTCTTTATTCTCCCAGCACAGGAAATCCTTTCTCTGTGTCTACACTATCAATTACTTCTAACATTTTAAACATCTCAATTAGATCACCTCTGCTACACTAAACTCTGCCCCATGGGTGGCTGTTGAAATGGGCACAGCCATGGTGACCTAGCAGAATACTTCACCTCAACATGGCCTGCCCTCCAAATAATACTATCGTTCTCTACAGAACCAGCTGCCCTGGGATCTCCAGTTCCTGATTACTCACTGGGGTCTTTCTGCTCTCATATATTTTTGATGCCCTTTCTGAGCTGCTGACACCAGAATCCTGCACCCTGACCTGGAAGTTCCTAGTTCATGGTGGGTAAAGTGTATTATGGTTCCTTGTTCAAATCTCATTCACTCATTACCCCTGTGCTTGCCGATCTACACTGGCTTCTGGTCCACCATTGCCTCAGTTTTAAAATCTTTGTTTTCGAATCTGTCCCCCATGCTCGCCCTCAGACTCCCTATCTTTGTAATCTCCTCCAGCCCCACAACTGTCTGAGATCCCTGCATTCCTCCAGTTATAGCCGATTGCTTAACCCCAGTTTTATTCTCTCCATTATTGGTGGTCATACCTTCAGCTACCCGGGCTCTAAGCTTTGGGGTTCCCGCCATAAACCTGTGTCGCTACCTCTCGCTCATCCTCGAAGGTGCTTCTACCTCTTTGACCAAGAATTTGGTCATCTACCCTGACATCTCCAAATGCGGCTTAGCATCAACAACATTTTTAGTTGATAGTGCTCCTGTGGAAGGCCTTGGGACATTTTATTGTGTTAAAGCTGCCATATAAATGCAAGTTGTTGTTTTTATTGGTGTCATAGCTGCTTAGAATTAATGGAAGGTTCTAGTGAGTTCTGGCTGATTTGCTTCCTCCTCCATTGTCTCTAAGTCTGGATGTTGCTGATGCCATTGGCTGTCATTCATGTTGAGCAGTTAGCACGAGGGAATGTGGCACTCTTGCGGAAGAGAGCACTCCTTCTGTGCCAATGATTTGAAACCTGGTTCCCAGTGAAGAGTTCAATAATGTAAACCATCACCTGCTGCCCCTTTAAACTGCCACAGACCTTTCTGCCCGACAGTAACATATGATTTCCTGCTTGTTAATGGGTGAGCCCCCAGCGCTGGCTCAGCAAACGCTGCTGGGCCCAAAACTGTCTTGTTGGCCAGCAGCAATGGATTGAATAGACGAACGAATGAAAAAGGGCTTGCATCCATACAGCAGCATTTCACAACTTCAGGATATCCCAAAGCCAAGTGCTTCACAGGCAATGGAGTACTGTTGAAGTGGTAATCGCTGGGGTACTATAGGAAACAGGGCAGCCAGTTTTCACACTGCAAGTGCCCACAAACTGCAATGGCCAGATAATTATTTTTTAATAGTTGAAGGATACATGTTGACTAGGACACTCAGGAGAACTTCCCTGCTTTTCTTCAGAATAGTGCTATAAGATCTTTTATGTCCACCCGAGAGGGCAGATAATGCTTCCGTTATCTGAAAGGCTGCACCTCTGACAGTGCAGCACTGCCTTACGACTGCACTGAGGTATCAGCCTGGATTTTATGCTCAAATTTCTGGAGTGGGTCTTGAACCCATTCAGAGGTGAGAGCACGACCATTGAGTCGTAGCCCACAAGATTCACCTCTGACACTTCTCAGTTCTGTTCAGGCTCATGCCCGATTGGAAAGTCTAAGCTGATATGTCTAATAAAACAAAATACATGTTTTTCACATCAGCTGGTGGAAACTGAAATAATTAGTCAAAGCAATCCTGTCTTTCAAGCTGTGAAATCTGTGTTTCCTTGAAACCTCAGTGCTAAGTGCTCATCAGTGCATACTGCAATAAAGCAGAAGAGGAGAGCCTTTCATTCAAGTCAAACATTACAAAACACGGCCAATTAAGCAGGTATAATTGCAGGTTAGTTTCTCACAGGCTAACTTCTTTATTTGAAGCAGATTCTATTTGAATTTTACAATAATTGACTCTTTAACTATTTGTCTGTTAAATATGCCTCCCATTTAGGTTACGGAACTTGAACTGTGCGAGGGCTCTTCACCCATGTCATAGTTTCAGAGGTGAGCGCTTGACCCTTGGGCTGGATTTTCCAATGTTCCCGGAGGTGGCTAGGTAGTCTTGCCGGCATCTTCCTGCCCCTGGGCCATTTTCGAGGAAGCTGGTTCAGAGGCACAGTGGTGACCTGTCCACAAGCAGTAGGAAGCCAACTGAAGCACTTAATAGGCCCGTCTGCCGTGCCGATTGGAATTCTGCAGTCTGCAGGTGGGGCGTCCAAAACACGGCCAGTGAAAGGAGGCAACCATTCAATGGCAGTGGGGGAGGGGGTAGGGAGAATTCAGAGTAATTTAAAGCACCCCCTCCGTACAGAAAGATAGCTATTCCTGCGGCCACAGGCCTCCCCGTGGAGGGACTTCCCCCTTCCACAATGGCCAGGCTGGCAGCTTGGGCCATTTTTATATTTAAAACTTTTCAAAATGCTGAGTCTCCATCTTGAGGTGCTCTCTCTCTTCCTTACCTGCATCCTCAGGCTGCTGCTGTCCCAGTGCCTAAGGGCCTCCTATTGGGAGGCTGGAGCCTACCCACTGTCAGTAATTGGAGAGTGAATGCATTCTCTGGTCATTATTCGACCGTTCCATGGAAAATTAAGTCAGGTGATTATTTCCAACACAGTGTGGGATGGGGACTGGCGTTTGACCCTGGCATCAGGGTCCTGACCCCAAAACTAAAATCCTACCATTAATGTTCTGGGCAGTATTTTGCTCTGTTTGGAGAGAAAAGAAAAATGGTTATTTTTACAATTTACAATTTGCAAATTAAATTGTGGGACTGGAGCTTTTCAAAAGAGGCTTGCAGAAACACACATTTCAAATTTAATAGCTAATGCTTCTTAAGCAGCCAATGAGTCCTTTAACCCATATAAATGTTCATTAATCCAGCCTGAAATTTTATGGCAAATGGCATAACAAAAAAAGGTTTTAAAATATAGAAAAAGTGAAAAATAAGAAAAGGCCATTCAGTTTATCAGAAACATTGTAGGATAGACTTTCGACTTGCTGCTTGAAAGTGAAAATTGTGTGGTTTATACAACCTGATCCACAACACTAGTTGTACTGTAGGGGGTGGTGATGTGTGTCAGCTTCACCTCTGATTCCTGAGCGGTCCGAATTGCTCCCACTCCCTGGGTTCTAGACCTTGGACTTATTTGGGGGTTGTGACAAAGTGCAGCAGACAACTGGTTTTGGTGCAAGAGAAAAAAAAACTGGGTTTATTGAAGTCACAAATGAACTTATAACATTAGGATTACACTGAGATCATACAGACTTACAAAGTACACTTAGTTAAGAATGGGGAACACACGGCATAACGAGGGAAAATCACGCTACTAATCCCCTTACCCTTGTTCCACCCCCAAAACCTAACTAAATTGAACTAGGAGAGGTCAGGGATCATGCTCACCAACCAGGGTTCCTTGACAGTTCGAAATCCACCCAGGTAAGCCGGTTGCAGTTTTGGGGTACGCTCTTTGTGTCCTCTGGGGCCTGCCGTCCCCACGTGGTCCTGGTCTGTGGAATCTGCAAAGGTTCTTCAGTTGAGTGGAGGACACGGTTGTGGGTGGTTGATCTTCATGGAGGGCTGCGGTTGCGGCCTTGTTGTCTTCGGTTGAGCTTGCCACCCCATGCCCCTCGCCGTAATGTTGCCTGCGGGCCTGCAAACCTCCAGATCTCCTTCCTCCGCTTGGCCCAGTTATACTGTTTTTCGAATTTCTTATCTCAATCCAAATTAAGGTTAGTTCTTTGTATGATTTTGGTGGGCTTCTTCAGGTGATTGTTGTCTCGTTATTTTTAATAGGCTCGCATGATGTTTATCGTTGTCTTCCTGCCCCTGTAACTAGTTTTGAACTGAAAGCCATTGTATATGTGTAGTATTGATGGGTTCGCATAATTGCATTGATTGCTGCCTTCCTGCCTTAGTAGTTAGTAGTGATTATTTATGCAAGATTTTGATGGGCTTTAGTTTCATGTAAGATGAAGTCTTTCTCTGAGTTGATTGTTTTAAAGGGAAGAATGCGTATTCTGTCTCCTCTCGTTGTCTGGTTTCAGGTAACAATCCACACTGTACTCAACAAGCCTGGGCATGTCCAGTCCCAGGCCTTCATGGGCCTAGCCTCCTGTCTGCAGGGTTCTACACTTAACTCAGCAGTTGGGTCCTCTGCCATAAAAGTCCAAAAGTCATATCCTTGTTGATGATATGAAAAATGTGGGAATTTTGAAAACCCTTCAGAACCCCCATTTGGTGCTTGAAAAACCACTGCCTTGTGAAACAACTCAGCTCGGTTTCTCAATAAATCAACTAGAGGCAGTGTGAATATGGGACTTTGTCTCCACAAGGGCTGTGCGATGGTCACACCTAACAACGCTGTTATGGATGATGCATCTGTAGTAGGTAGATTGAGGAGGGCGAGGGCAAGTAGGCTGTTCCCTTGTGTTGGTTTTCTCACCGATTGCCAGAGGCCCAGATTATCAGACTTCCCTACATTCATCCCTTCATTCTGATGAAGGGTCAAGTACCTGAAACATTAACTCTGTTTCTCCCCTCAGATGCTGCCTGACCTGCTGAGTATTTCCAGCATCTTTTGTTTTTATTTCAGACTTCCAGCATCTGTATTATTTCCCTTTTGTTTCATTGGAAGATATGTCCCTCAGGACTTGGCCAACTTGGTCAGTACCGGCGCTAGCGATGTTGACATTGAAGTCCCCCACCCAGAGTACATTTTCTGCCCTTGCTACCCTCAGTGCTTTTCCAATTGGTGTTCAACATGGAGGAGTACTGATTCATCAGCGGAGCGAGGGCGATAGGTGCTAATCAGCAAGAGGTTTCCTTACCCATTTTTGACTTGATGCTGTGAAACTTCCTGGGGTCCGGAGGCAATGTGGAAGATCCCAGGGTCTCCCTCCCCACTGTATACCACCTTGTTACTACCTCTGGAAGGCCTGTCCTGCCAATGGAAATGCACATACCCAGGAATGTTGATGGAGGTGTCTGGAAAATTGGCTGTAAGGTATGATATGGTGATAATAACTGAATGTCAGGCTTAACTAGTCTGTGGGACTTGGACAAGATGGCTTCTAGCTACATTACAGCATGTCTAACAACTTCATCTCAGTGATTGCCCTCAGTTTCTCTGCAACAAATTGGACTGCCTTTGTCACCTTCCTGTAACCAAAATCCTTTTTCTTGTCTCCACCTTTCTTTCATTTTAATCTCCCTTTGTTCACAGACAGAGAGTAAAGGACTTTTCAACTGAATAGGCATGAAGTTTTTTTGATTACCTGGACAAGCTAAGGATATGCTTGTTGCTTAGTCTTTGCGCAAACAGTTGTATAATTTTGGTCTTACTGCTTTTGAGATGGTGTACTGTGTTAAAGTTGCTATATAAATGCAAGTTTTTTTTTTAGTTTGTATCAGTTTCAGGATAATTCAATATTCTTCACATTTCCCTTTTAATAAGGATGCAGTTTCGTTCTAATATGTTGTCCATCAACAGATGCATCTCAATATCTGGGGAAATCTTTAGATGCCACATCATTAATATCAAATTTTTGGCCAACATTATGCTCATCAAATCAATCATTCATGTCCCAGTTGGAGTATCAGATCAGTTGCAATTGTGCTCAGTGGAGTTCTTGAGCTTTTAGCCATTTGCAAGAACCGAGCTAGATTCAATATCTGAACCTAGTCTAAAAAGCAAGGAAGACTTGCATTTATATAGCTGCTATAGAGTTGATTTTCCAGGCAAATTTTCTTGGTGGACACATTTAACTTTATTTGCAAGACAGTAGCACCAAATACATGTGTGCATCAAACTCTATAACTAAAGAAGAACTCTCCTGTAGAGACCAAAACAAAAATTGCTGGAAAACCTCAGCAGGTCTGACAGCAACTGTGGAAAGAAAGACAGAGTTAATGTTTTGAGAGGAAGAGTCATACAGACTCAGAACATTAACTCTGTCTTTCTCTCCACAGGTGCTGTGAGACCTGCTGAGTTTTTCCAGCAATTTTTGTTTTTGTTTCAGATTTCCAGCCTCTGCAGTATTTTGCTTTTACTCTCCAGTAGAGGCTCCCCGTGCTGCTAACTCATTGGTTTACACAGATCATGTGATCTTACACCGCAGGATTATTCTCATAGCTACAGTCCTACGTTTATCAGAACTATAATTACTACATTCCTTCCCCTTTAACTTTTCTGTACATTTTGTATTTACGAGGATACTTACCTCATGACATTACAATATTTACACAGGTCATGAAATTACAAGTTCGGTCTTTCAGTTGGTTTCCTGATCCGTGTGGAACGTCATAGCTCCACGACTTTTGAGTCTTTCGCAGGAACCACATTCTCTGGAGCCGCATTAACATCAGGTACCTCATTAGGCACAGGCAGTTCAATGTCATCCACTCCGGCAGAGACATCGGGCATGTCTGTCCTTGCTTGAGCAATTTCAACAGGAACCACAGGTTCAGCAATGGCTACAGGCGGGACATCATTTTGTTGGGGTATCTCTCTTCTTCTTAAATGATCCACATACTTACGGGTGATCCAGCCCTCCACTTCCACGTGGTTTGACAATGGTCCGGTCAGAGAGCTTACTTTGCCAGGTAACCACTTCAGTCCTCCAACTTCTCCAACAATAAATTGTCTCTCGCGGCTATGCAAATCATGAGTCACTTTTTGGTTTCCTTGACTTTTCTCCACCTTCCCCCCCCAAATTGGGAAGTATTAGGCTCAGTCTTGTCCAAAGACAGCACCCCATCAGTAATTCTGCATCCTCTTCCTACGTATCTTCTTTTTACCACAGAGTTTAGTCTCGGCCCTCTTTTTGACTTCACTGTCGGCCAAACTTCTTTCAGGTGAAATCTCAACCTATCTTAGTTCAGTAGTTGAGCTATCCGTGACTTCATTATCTACTCACATCCTGGGAAGTTCTACAACTTTTGCTTTCAAAGCCTCTTTAGCTTCATTCAGCTGATTCTTCAGTTCTTCTGTGTCTTTCTTGTATCTGTTGGCTTCCTCCTGGAACCTTGAACATTGTTGCATCTTCTCTGCCAACTGGTTCTTCAATTTGTTCAGAGAGACGTTAAATTCTTCCTGTTTCTCTTCGTAACTTTCCAGAGGCACAAACTTTCACTGGAGGGATCCTTGTAGTGTGTGAAGGTCTTTCAACAGGTTTTCCTTTTCTTTTCGAAGATCACTCGTTTCACCTTGAATTCTATAATTCAACAGAGTCTCCTCGAGTTTCTTCTGCTGTTCTTCCATGTCGTTGTTAAAGACAGTCTTAATTTCTTCAGATTGCTGAATGGCTACACACTCCTTTTGTATCCAGTTGCTGTCCTTGGGCTCTCCAGGCTCTTTCTGAAGTACCTTGCCTTGTTTCTTTACCAACTCAGGAACTCTTACTGCTTCCTTTCCTGAAGGGACACCCCTGACCCTGGAGGACCACCAGGCTCCCCAAGCACCTGCGTTGCACCCGCTCTCTGAACCAGACGCCAGTGCAGATACCAGCACCTCGGTGGACATTAGTTTGGTGGCTAGTATCTCGGTGCACATCGGTGAGGGCACTTCACACTCGCTTGAGGTGCAGGTGGCGGCAGAGAGTGCCGAGGCGGCCGGCAGTCGGAGGACTGCTGGAGACCAGGAACATGCTCAGTCAAGGGCTGATAATGGGCCTCTGGAGTCGTCCATTAGGCGGCAGATGCTGGATGTCCAGCGGGATGTGCGGGAGGATCTGGTGGAGACACATGAGGGTCTGCGTATCATGGTCTCCATTGTGGAGGAGTCCACGTGGAACATTAACACTATGTTGACCCTCATGGCCGAGCCCACTGCCTACTCCATTCAGAGAGTGGCAACTCTCATGGAGAGGCAGCTCTAGGGACAGAATCAGGGTTTACTGGGGTTGTGCTCGGACCTGCAAGCCCTCACACGGGCAATGACCTCAGCTGGTCAGTGCCAGTGTGGGAGATGGATGGGGCACCCAGTATCCCAGCTAGGTGCCCATCCATCATTGGTGAGCAGGGAGGTCCACAGACACCTCATGTTGGCGCATGAGCTGCCTGTCGTCTCTGCAGGTTCCTCTCAGGGCGCTGTGGTTGATGACAGCAGCTCCTCTGCCCCTCTGCCAGTGACCTTGGCATCTGATGAGGCTGCAGTGACTGGGGAGATGCCAGCCATTGCACTGGCTGCTCCCTCCCAGGTGGGGGCAGCACAGGCTCCACTGGCCAGAGGACAACCGCCAAGGTCACCAAGGCCAACAGGACAGCAGTCAGCAGGCTGTCTCCAATGCTGGTGCCAGTGAGCAGGGAGCGCCTAGACATAGCCCCCGTAAACAAGTTTAAAGCACTTTAAGCACAAGAGGGACTGGTCACAAGTGATCTTTTGTTCCTCCATTTTGTTTTTCCTTTTTTAATGGTGTGACTACCAACATTGTTCTTTTTCCGTTCAAGACTATGTGAGTTTCAGTTATTGGCCTGAATATGCGTCATTTGTTTTTTGGTGCGGGGCATGCCAGTATGTAATGCTGGACGTGGGTAGCTCGAACCTTTAATGCACAGGCACAGAGTGTACCTTGGGGGCCAAGGAAAGGGTCATTTCTGGGATCCAGGATGGAAGCAGCAGCCCTGGCATGAGGTGGTAGTTCTTTTTTGGCAGCCTAGCAGAAGGAGTGTTGGATCAAGGTATCCCTGGTGTCTCTGCCTCCCTGGAGGTTACAGAGGTCTGCCCCATGCCCTCAGTGCTCTCCTCACCGTACTCCTCTTCCGAATCAACACTGGACTCATCCTCTGTGGCCTGTGCAGCTGCGTCAAGATCCTCTTCCTCCAGTGCGTCCCTCCTTGCCAGAGCCAGATAGTGGAGAGCGCAGCATGTAACCACCATCAATGACACCTGCTCTGGGGTTTATTGCAGTACACCCCCTGAATGGTCCAGGCATCGGAAGCGCATCTTGAGAAGACCTATGGTTCTCTCTACCACAGCCCTTGTGGTGCCGTGGCTCCTATTGTACTTCTGCTCGGCCTCTGTTCTTGGATGGTGGAGAGGTGTCATGATCCACCTTCTGAGGGGATAGCCCTCGTCACCCAGCAGCCATCCATCCAGCCGGGCTGGAGCACTGAAGAGCCCCGGCACCTGGGAGTGTCTGAGGATGTATGCGTCGTGGGAGCTGCCTGGGTACCTTGCACAGACTTGTAGAATCAGCATCCTGTGATCACACACTATCTGCACGTTCATGGAGTGGAAGCTCTTCCTGTTGACGAAGGCACCGGGCTGACCTGCTGGGGCCTTGATGGCCACATGTGTACAGTCTATAGCACCCTGGACACGGGGGAAGCCAGCAATGGCCATGAAGCCTCTGGCTGGCCTCGTCCATATGGAAATGAAGGAAAGTCAATACCCACCTGAACAGAGCTTCTGTCACCAGCTTGATGCAACTGTGGACAGCTGATTGGGAGATTCCACACAGATCCCCCACTGAGCCCTGGAAAGAGCCAGAGGCATAGAAGTTGAGGGCCATTGTGACCTTCAGAGCCACTGGCATGTGGATTCCACCCCACAGTCGGAGCTGATCTCAGGACCAATCCTCTGATAAATGGAGGTCACAGTCTCCCTGGAGAGGTGGACCCTCCTTCGGTATTGCACCTCAGACATATTGAGGTAGCTGCATCGCCACCTGTAAACCCTGGAAACAGGATAGTGGAGTCTTCTGCCTTGGGCTACCTGTTGGCCCTGCGCCCACCTCCCACAGGTCCCTCCCCAGGAAGCTGCATTGGGACACCTGGCCTTCTCTCCTTTCTGCCCCTCTCTTCCTCCTCAGAGGAGGTGACACCAGCGGAGAGCACAATCCCCATTCCCAGGGTAAGGGAAGGCTGCCTGATACCTGGAAGGGTCCACACGGTCCGAATCCTCCGAGGGCCTGGAAGACACCAATGAGTCCAGAAATGAAGCCTGGAAATGCTAAGAACGAAAACCGATCAAAGATGACGCTGACAAGTACCAATAAGCAATGAGCAGCAAGTTATCTCCAAAACTCCTCACTACTCACATTGACAACGCTGCTGACCCTTCTTATGCCGCTTGTGGATGAGGTTTTGGAAACTGTGCCCATTTTGTGAGATGAATGAAAAATCGCACGGGTGCAACGTTAAATCGCCATCAATTGAGTTGTCAAGGGCCTTAACTGGCCTGTTAATTAATGGTGGGTGCAGCTCTGACTCCCACACACGCCTGCCGAGTGAATAATGCGCAAGTGCGCGACGACATCGTGTGTCATTTTACGCTTGAGCGGGTCAGGCATGTGCCCGTCCGCTCAGCGAATAATTCTGCCCATGAGCTTTAACCTTCATATGCATTTGTTAGTAAAATGGTAAGATGAAAAGCAGAGTGTGTGAGCATTTTTTTTTAACCTTTGGGAGGGCTTTATTTACATGGTTACTACCTCGTGGTTATCAGGTAAAATGGTGGGGATCACCACATTATGGTCACACCATGGATACACCAGTGTCATCGAGGTCAGCCTGACCAATCAGAACAACCATTCTGATCTCCAAGAGGAAAGCAATGCAGCCGACAAGAAACGGATTCAACAGGACAAAGGGCAATCAGCATGAAGACACATCAAGTACACTTACCTGAATTGTGCGTGTGTAAGATTTTTTACTACTAAATTGGCTTGTGTAGAACTGTGTTGTCATAGCTACACTGAGCCAGTCAACAATTTCTCTTGGACAAGACGGCAATCACATTGGCCAAGTTCCTACCTGAGCCCCATAATGTAAGAATTGAACAAATTATTGCCAGATGTTATCAGATAAATACTTCACATGGCAATTGAAATTTCTTTCTATGCCATTTGAAGATGAAGAAAAACTTAGCACAAGTGTTCACATGATTACTACCTTTTAATCTGGGTTTCTGAGTGACAGCTGGCAGCCTTTATTGAACTAACATTACACCTCCCCGACAGAGGGGGCATTTTAACAAAAGTGTTCCCACCTACTACAACCAATGGCAAGTAGTAGGATGCATTATCATATTCTATTCAAACACTGAAATACTGCTACTGAAATAAGTAGTCGGTTATGCACCAGGTTTACATAAGGGAATGTGGTTTAATACTCCCAATCTGAAATAACAGCTCAAGCTGTATTAACGTTGAAAGTAAGTTATGAATATCTGACTTTCATTTTTACTCTGGGTGCTGGAACTATATCTTAATTCAGCCCTTTTACTATCATTTTGCATGTGCTGTCTCTCTTGCTCTCTGACTGAGTATAACTTTTGATCTTCCTGCTCAAGAACATCAACTTCTGTTTCCACATCCATCAAACGCAAATCTGCAGTGTTATGGCACAGCGGATGGTAAATGCTGAGTTGCTCAAATCCCAGAGGGAAACTTGAAACAAGTGCCATAATGGTTTTGCAATTTGTATTTTTATTTCAAGATGCATGCCTTGAATTCAGTAGTAATAAGTCCACCGAGTGTTAGAAGGTATTTTACAAAACTAAATTAAACATTTATTAATAAAGGAAATAATTTTAAGCACATACATAGATCTACAAATTACTACTGCTCCCCTAATTAATCTGACTTCCAGTTACACCCCCATTAAGGCAGCAGTAAAAGCAAAATAGATTTTGCAACGAATATCCCTGGACAGGGATATTCACAGTGAATTCTCTTAGCTTCAGTTGCTAAAGGCAGCAGCTTGCTACATAGAGGCTGGAGGCTTTTCACACTTGTTAGATCTTAGAATTCCTTCTTACACATAGCTTTCTCTCCTTTATACATATTTGCCCCATTGAATCCAAATTTCATTGCTTCAATATGTCTTTGGACTTTACCTTTCTAATAACAAAAATCTTTCATAGTATCAATTTTATCAGTAAGCTTTGGGAAAAATAAACATACTGTTTGGCTTCTTCTAGCTAAGTATAACATTTCACTCTCTCTTTTGAAATTCAAATTACTCTGGCTTATCTAAAAATTCTAATTTTCCTTTACACCTCACATTCTAAAACTTCAGCTATGTTTACTTATTAACATTTCAAACCTAGCTTCTCTTCTGATACATCAAAGCCTTCACACCAGCTGTCTTTAATTCAAATAATTCCCCACCCACCACACACACAGACACAGACTATCCAGACCTTACTATTCCTACTTTACAATAAATCCCAATAAATTTGAAAAGTATTAAATTTTCATGATGCTCCCCTTATTGAAAAATGAATCATCATAATTTAAAAAGTGTCATTTTCATAACCCATCTTACATTATCTCCTATACTTATTACACTATTACATTACCAGATGCATGCATTACCATAACAATATATATATATACAAAACCCTTTGTATCAACAGAAATCATTCCAGTCCAGTGTCTAGGTTTTAAATGTCCAATTTTCCTTTTAAGCTTCAAACTCTTGACAATGCATCTCCCATCAGATTTTCTCTTCTAGCCACATGTATAATCTTTGAATTAAATGGTTGCAGTCATAAACTCCATCTGAATAGCCTTGCACTTTTGTCTCGAAATTTGTCCAGAAATTTTAAAGGATTATGGTCTATATAAACAATTGTCTATGACGAATTGTTTACAACATAAATTTCAAAATGCTGCAATACTAACACAAGACCCAAAGTCTCTTTTTCAATCGTTGAATATCTTCTCTGTTGTACATTCAACTTCTGTGAAAAATATTCTATCGGTTTCTCAATTCCAGTGTCATTCTCTTATAACAAAATGGCCCTAATGCCTATATCGCTTGTGTCAACAGTCAACGTAAATTGCTTGGCATAATTGGGTACTGCCAAAACTGGTGTTGTAGCCAATACAGTTTTCAAACTGTCAGATGCCTTCTGTCATCCCTGTGTCCATTGAAACTTCTTGTTCTTTTTAATAGTTCAGTCAGTAGAGCAACCACTTGGCTAAAATTTGGTACAAATCTCTGATAAAACCCACTCATGCCCATAAATCTCAAAACTTCTTGTTTTGTTGTAGGCACTGGGAAATCCACTATAGCCTTGAATTTCACATCTCCTGGAGTCACCTTACCATGTCCAATGGTATGGCCTAGCTATGTAACTTGCACTTTTGCAAATTCACTTTTAACCAAGTTCATCACCAAATTAGCTTCTTGTAATTGACAAAATAATTCTTCCAGATGCTGTAAATGCTCCTCCCATATTTGACTGAAAACTATCAAGTCGTCAATATAAACAGCATAATTGCTCAGTACTGCAATTACCTTATTTGTCAGTCTTTGAAATGTTGCAGGTTAATTTTTCATACCAAACGGCATGACTTTAAACTTATATAGTCCATATGGCATTGCAAAAGCCAATATCTCCTTTGCTTTCTCCGATAATGATACTTGCCAATATCCTCTTTGCAAGTCAATCTTTGTGATAAATTTTGATTGTCCAACTTTCTCAATCCAATCTTCCAACTGTGGTATAGGATATGAATCCGGTTTTGTCACCGCATTCATGTTTCAATAGACCACACACAGTCTTTGTGTTCCATCCGGTTTCGGTACCAGCACAATAGGTGAATTCCAGTTACTGCATCTAGACTCAATGAAATCATTTTGAAGCATGAATTCAATTTCTTTCTATACTTTTGATAACTTTGCTAGATTTAATCTATAAGGTTGTTGCCTTATCGAAGATGGAACTTATACACATACATCATGTATAGCTAAATTTGTCCTCCCCAGCTTATTCCCACAGATAGCTTTGTGTAACTGCAATAGCTTCTCCAAATCACTTTGACCCTTATCTCAAAGATAAGTCAATATTACATATAAATTTTCAAGTACCCCCTCATTATCCAATTTGAATAGAGGAAAATCAATTTCAACATCCTGCATTTCTATCTGTTTCACTTTATCTACCACTACTAACAACTCCTTTTGCTCCTCTTGCCTGTCAAAGTACTTTTTAAGCATATTTACATGACACACCCTCTGCTTCTTTCTTCTATTTGGAGTATATATTAAATAAGTTACTTTACTCAATTTATTTTCAATTCTGTAAGGCCCACTAAACCTTGCCTTTAATGAGACACCCAGTACTGGTAACAGAACTAGCACATTTTACCCAGTAACAAAGCTACAAGCTGTAGCTTCCTGTCTGCCTTCACTTTCATCACTCGCTGTGATATCTTTAAATGTTCCCTAGCCAACTCACAGACTCTGTCCAACCTCTGAAGTTTGATGCATAACCCAGGAGAGTCGTTTCTGAATTTTGACCCACCAATTTCTCATGAATCAATTTCAGTGGTCCTCTTACCTCATGACCATATACTAGTTCGAAAGGACTAAAACCAGTTGATGCATTAGGAGCATCCCTAATAGCAAATAACAAGAATGGAATTTCCCTATCCCAATCCTGTGGATAATCCTGACTATACGCCCTCATCATAGTTTTTAAAATTTGATGCCATCTTTCCAAAGCCCCTTGTGACACAGGATGGTAAGCTGTTGACTTAAATTGTTTTATCCCCAAGCTGTTCATTACTTCCTTAAACAGTTGTGACATGAAATTTGAACCCTAATCTGATTGTATTTTTTTGGGGAAATCATACCCTGTAAAACATTTAGTCAACTCTTCCACAGTTCTCATTGTTGTAATATCTCTCAAAGGTATCACTTCAGGAAACCTTGTAGACACATCCATTATTGTCAGTAAGTACTGATTTCTACTTTTAGTCTTAGGGAGGAGTCCTACACAATCAATTGTGACCCTAGTAAAACGTTCTTCAAATGCTGGAACTGGTACTAAAGGTGCCAGTTAATCTCTCCTTGTGGTTTCCCTATCACTTGACATGTGTGACTTGTTCTACGGAATTTGACTACATCTCTGCGCAATCCAGGCGAATAAAAATGTTTTTGTATTTTTGCCTGTGTCTCTCTAATTCCTAAATGTCCCCCTGTTGGAATTTCATAAGCAATTCTCAGAGTCTCGTTTCTATATCCAAATGGTATAACAATCTGATGCACTTCCCTCCAGCTTTCAATTGCTGAAACAATTGCTGAAAACTGGCTTCCATTTTTTCATTAAAACATTACCCTTTAAGGTAATAACATTCTGGAATACATTCTGTTTCTGTTTCTGAGTAAGCTGTCTGATATAACTGTCTTATTTGCATATCCTTTTTCTGTAACTCTACCAACTGCCTTGAGTTAAACACCTCTGCCACATTGTCCTCTGTTCTTTCTTCCTGAACAATGTTATCAAACACAGTGTCAGCTAATTGGACTTCCACGCCTTCTCTCTGCCTTTTAACTTCCTGTTCTTGTTTCAACCTATGAGCCAGTGATCTTGTTATCACATAATCTGGAAATAATCCAGGCTGCTCTCTCTACAACACTTCTGTTGAAAACACTTCTACAGGCTGCTCAACTACCCCAGGCATCAGTCACATCTGTGATACAGCTATATCTTTACCCAGAGTAAATTGAACACCTGCAATGGGCACTTTTTCCACTACTCCAACAATCACATCACCTGTTTTCCACTTACTCTTTAATTTTTTTTTTATTCATGGGATGTGGGCATCACTGGTTAGGGATGTGGGCATCACTGGTTAGGCCAGCATTTATTGCCCATCCCTTGTTTAGAGGGCATTTTAAGAGTCAACCACATTGCTGTGGGTCTGGAGTCACATTTAGACCAGACCAGGTAAGCACAGCAGATTTCCAGGTAAGGACAGCAAATTTCCTTCTGTGAACCAGGTGGGCCTTTACAACAGACAGTACTGGTTTCATAGCCTTTCATCAGACTTTTAATTCCGGATTTGTATTGAATTCAAATTCCACCATCTGCTGTGGTGGGATTCGAACCCGGGTCCCCAGAGCATTACCCTGGGTCTCAGGAATACCAGTCCAGTGAGAATACCACTATGCCACCAACTCCCCTTCCACAATGGAATAGGTTTAGCATCTCCATGAGCCCTACTTATTGGGTGGGATTTTCCACACCCGCCCACCGCCGGGATCTTCCAGTCCCGCCGCAGTCAATGGGCTTCTGGCTGGGGTGCCATCTTGCCCGCGGCAGATTCTGCCCATGACACAGCTGGAAAATCCCAGCCATTACACCTACTCCTGCAATACTCCCTCTGAACAACAAATGTCACCATCCCACAATATTAAGGATTGACTGGCCCCTGTGTCTCTTAAAATTTTAAGATATTTACCTACTCCACCCTGCACACATGGAAAGACTTTCCCTTCACATACAAAATCTTTAAACATTTCTGCAACTTTCTCCTCAGAATTCTCTTGGGTAAATTGTGAACACATTCCCGCTTCTTTACCTATCACTGCCTCTTCCTGTTTTATCTGTACACGAACCATTGGTTTTTCCTGAGCCTGAATCTCAGAACCCACAGTGCTTTTACTTCCAGAACTTTTCTGCACCCCAATAATCCCAACAGGTTTTCCCTACAATTTCTAATGCACGAACTTTGTGTGTCCAACTTTATTACAATGAAACCACCTCAACTTTCGAGTGTCACCTCTACCCTCAACACCTTCCTTTTTATGCTGAGAATAAACCTCCTGGGAATTTCTGCCTACCTACTCCTCTTCCCTGACTACCCACCTTCCTTTTGTCTTCCCACTTTCTATTCTTCTCTGAATTAAAAGGTTGCCGAGAAAAAGGCTTAGCTCTATGAACTAACTCATAATCATCAGCTATCTCTGTTGCTTGTCTTACCATTTCAACCCTCTGTTCCTCCACATGAGTTCTCACTATCGAAGGAATTGGATCTTTAAATTCTTCCAAAAGAATTATTTCTCTAAGAGCTACATATGTCATCTCTATCGTTAATGCCTGTATCCACCGGTCAAAATTACCTTGTTGTACTCTCTCAAATTCAATATAAGTTTGCCCGGGCTGTTTTCTCCTAAATTTCTGCCTGTATGCCTTGGGAGCCAGCTCATATGCATTCAAAATAGCCTTTTTTATGACATCATAGTTCACTGACATTTCTCATGACAATGAAGCATAAACCTTGTGCTCTACCCACCAACCTAGATTGTGACAACAATGTCCAATTTTCCTCTGTGGCCATTTCATCTGTTTGGCTACCTTCTCATGTCTTTCTTCAAACTTTAGAAGAGCTTGTAAAAATTTAAACATTTCCCCACTGGGTTCTGATCTGGAACTAAGTCCTTCCTCACATTCTGGTGTCTCTTTTTTAACTGCCAGCATTTTAAGCTGGAATTCTCTGTCTATCTCTTTTTCTCTTACCGCCTTTTCTAACCTCACTATTTCTAATTCCCTTTCCTGTTTTCTTTCTCTCTCCTGCCTTTTTCCTTTGGAATTCCATTTCTCTTTCCTTTTCTTTTTCGTTTTCTGCTGCTTCAAGCTCCAATTTTTTCATTTGCAACTGAATTTGAACCCATTCCAATGACCCACCCCTGGGTAAACTCGATCTCTCGGGTATTCATTCCAATTTTAAATGCTAGGCAGTACCTTCAATTATGTGTGATTTCCTTACCCCTGCAGATAATCCTAATTGTAACTTATTCCATTAACGTAGCTTTATTTACCTTTTGTAAACCAACCAAAGTTGTAACTTCAACTCCCAGACAAAACCTAACAACTGTCAAAGTCATTTTGCAGTCTCATCACTTAAAAAAATACCTCACACCAACTCCTGAATTCAAAGTGCTTGTCGCACTCATAATCTTAAGATTCACCAACTTCAAGCCAATCAAGGAATTTCAAATATGTCCCGGACGAGTCTCCAATTTTGTTATGGCACAGTGGATGGTAAATGCTAAGCAGCTCAAATCCCAGAGGGAAACTTGAAACAACGGCCACAATGATTTTGCAATTTGTGTTTTTATTTCGAGATGTGTGCCTTGAATTCAGTAGTAATAAGTCCACTGACTGTTAGAGAGCTTTTTTTTTTAACAAAACTAAATTAAACATTTATTAATAAAAAAAATAATTTTAAGCACATACATAGATCTACAAATTACTACTATGATAACTCCTGGCTCCCCTAATTAATCTGACTTCCAGTTAGATCCCCGTTAAGGCAACAGTAAAAGCAAAATAGATTTTAACAGACCCAGGCAAAGCACACGATACCCTGGACAGGGATATTCACAGTGAATTCCCTTAGCTTCGGATGCTACAGGCAGCAGCTTGGTACATAAAGGCTTTTCACACTAGTTAGATTTTAGAATGCCTTCTTCTTACACATAGGGCTGCATTTTCTGGTCAGTAAGTGGGGGCGGGGCCCATTCACCGATGTGTAAAATGACATGGGGTGACGTCGGGCATGCGTCCTGATGTCACCCCGCGTCATTTAGAGTTTCACTTCAGCGGGCATGCAGCCAAATCAGCTGCACACCCACTGAACTGTCAAAGGCCTATTAAGGCCAGTTAATGAGCAATTAAAACAATCAACTGAGCTGCCCATCTAACCCTATGGGTGGGGGGCAGGCGAAGAGCCCAGGCGGCCCTCAGAAAAACATGAAACCTCATCCACGGGTGTGATGAGGTTTCATGAGGGTTTTAAAATTTGTATAAAGTGTTTAAATAAAAGAAATTGACATGTCCCAGCTCATGTGACTGTGTCACATGAGAGGACATGTCAGGAATATTTTTTTCTGTCTTTGATTAACTTTTGAATCTTGAGCCGATCTCCCTGAGACAGCACTTTGCCTCAGGGAGATCTGTGCGCTCTTTTGCGTGCATGCGCGAAAGGGGGCACTCCCTGCTCAGAGAAACCCCCCCACCCCCGTACAGGGAGTGCACAGTGCTTTCGGGCGGATGTCACGCTGGGCAAGCCTTAATTGGCCCGCCCACGTAAAATGGCGGTGCGCCGCATCGGAAACCCACCTGCTCCCGCACAACCCCTCCGACGGGGGTAGAATCATGCCCATAGCCTTCTCTCCTTTATACATATTTGCCCCATTGAATGCAAATTTCATTGCTTCAATATGTCTTTGGACTTTACCTTTCTAATAATAAAAATCTTCCACTGTGCCAATTTTATCAATAAGCTTTGGGAAAAATAAACACACTGTTTGGCTTCTTCTGGCTAAATGTAACATTTCACCCTCTCTTTTGAAATTCAACCTACTCTGGCTTATATAAAAATGCAAATTTTCCTTTACACCTCGCATTCTAAAACTTCAGCAATGTTTATTCATTTAGCATTTCAAACCTAGCTTTTCTAAATTATAATGGTGTATGTAGGCGCATTGTACAAACTTGATATATCACCGTTCCTTCACTGTCGCTGGGTCAAAATCCTGGAACTCCCTTCCTAACAGCACTGTGGGTGTACCTACACCACATGGACTGCAGCGATTCAAGACGACAGCTCACCACCACCTTTTCAAGGGCAACTAGGGATGGGCAATAAATGTTGTCCCAGCAAGCGAAGCCCACATCCCATGAATGAATTTTTAAAAATTATTTAAAGGGCCAGGCACCCAACATGCAGCAAGGTAAGTTTCTGCAACCTTTTCTAGTGCAAAGTACTGGATATACTCCGGAGTGTTTTTAGAGGTGTTGTGGCGAATTCCTGGATTTGCCAGAGAGTGTTGCCACCTCCTCATGGGATAGAAAGGTGGAGTTGGTTGGACTAAGTGAATTAGGAGACCTGTCCATACAAAGGCTGCAATGGGAATGGCATTATCCATACCCATTGGGTCTGGATATGCAGCAGGACAGGGAGATGCAGCTCAGGATGTGGAGAGGCCAAATTTTGCACAATGTCTTTACCAAGTTGGAGACAGCTCCTTGACAGTAACAGGAAGCTACCCTTTGCCCAACCATCTTCAGCAGCTTCATCAATGACCTTCCTTCCATCATAAGGTCAGAAGTGGGGATGTTCGCTGAAGATTGCGCAATGTTCAGCACCATTCGCAACTCCTCAGATACTGAAGCAGTCCATGTCCAAATGCAGCAAGACCTGGGCAATATCCAGGCTTGGGCTGACAATGGCAAGTAACATTCGCGCCACACAAGTGTTAGGCAATGACCATCTCCAAAAAGAGAGAATCTAAACATCGCCCCTTGACGTTCAATGGCATTACTATCACTGAATCCCTCACTATCAACATCCTGAGGGTTAACATTGACCAGAAACTGAACTGGACTAGCCATATAAATACTGTGGCTACAAGAGCAGGTCAAAGGCTAGGGGTCCTATGGTGAGTAACTCACCTTCTGACTCCCCAAAGCCTGTCCACCATCTACAAGGCACAAGTCAGGAGTGTGAAGGAATACTCTCCACTTGCCTGGATGAGTGCAGCTCCCACAAACACTCAAGAAGCTTGACACCATTCAGGACAAAGCAGCCCACTTGATTGACACCCCATCCTCAAACATTCACTCCCTCCACCATCAACGCACAGTAGCAGCAGTGTGTACCATCTACAAGATGCACTGCAGGAAGTCACCAAGCCTCCTTATACAGCACCATCCAAACCCATGACCGCTACCTTCTAGAAGGACAAGGGCAGCAGATAGATGGAAACACCACCACCTGGAAGTTCCCCTCCAAGTCAATCTCTATACTGACTTGGAAATATATTGCTGTTCTTTCACTGTTGCTGGGTCAAATCCTTGATCTTCCTCCCTAACAGCACTGTGTATGTACGTACACCACAGGGACTGCATCAGTTCAAGAAAGCAGCTCATCACCACCTTCTGAAGGGAAATTAGGTGTGGGAAATAAATGCTGGACTAGCCAGCGATGCCCACATCCGATGAATGAATAAACAAAAAATCTGGCAGGCCAGCCAATGCACCCAGCATCTCGGTGTGCAGGCCAATCAACACTTTCCTATATGCCTCTCATTGAGGTCCTCTCCTGAGTCATCTGCAGCAGTACGTGTCTGCCACCTTGGCCTCTCTGATCTGGCAAACAAGCCATCTTTTTCCCCTCTGTCCAGTGACTCAACATGTGCTGATGCTAACTCTGTACTAGCTTCCAATGTAGATAAATTGCTAGTATCTGAGCCGGTGGCTGGAAGTGTCAGACCAAGTGATGAAGGCTGTCCATCAGTTCCATGCCGTTAGTCTATTTCCTCCTGCCGCAGCTACTATGGGCTAGATAGGTGGCAGATCTTGAGTGTCTGAAAACTGGAATTCAGAAGGGGGATTTTGGGGTGAGGGAACAGGGTGATTTGGGAAGCAAGAGATCCATGGTCACACCATCAGCTTGCTCATCGTGCCAGATCGCAGGACCAGGGTGAGCTGGAAGCTTAGAAAGGGCATAGGGCAGGAACATAGCGTTATCCTCAAAGTTCTGAGTGACACAGGATGTAACGGGCTCCATGGCAGCCAGTCTCGTGATGTGGAGAACAATCTCCTCTGGGGGGCTCAGGAGATGCAGGCAGGCATCCTTGTTTCCACACTGGATTTGCTATACTCCCTTCTATTTTGTGCCACCTTGTCATAGAAAAGAGAGGGCAGAATGTCAATGATGATGCAACATTGTATTGCGTGATGTGCCTGCCATAGTTGAATAGCTGAGGGGGTGGTAGATGGAGGTGGGTATGAGGTTGGTAGCATTGGTAGGTGTATGAGAGTGAGCTGGAGTATCTGGATGTTTACCATGAGTACTGAGTGCCATGGAGTGATGTGTGAGTGATGGGAGGAGGGGGGGTGTGGTGCATTGAGCAGCATGAGATGTCGTGTGAAGTTGCATTCACTGACCTTGACCAGATATGTGAGGTCATTAGACTTCTTATGGCACTGCTGCCAGGTCCTTAGGCCCAGGCTCTTAGAATTGATCTATCTGGCTGCCTGCTCCCACTCTTTTCTGAGGGTGGCTCTTGAGGATGTCCTCGCCCCCTGCAGAACTACGACATCTCTCATCCTGCTCATCTCTACCACTAATGCCTCCGGTGCTGCAGCTGTCAGCCTGGATCTTCCTCGCTGCTCTGCTGTTCCCTTTGCAATTATTTACTTTGCAGCAATATCGAGTGCAGTTTCTCTTTAAGGTACAGCCTGCCTTTAAGAAGAGCAGCTGGCTGTGCCACGAAGGCTGTGAATAATGCAGCTGAGCTCCCTGTTGGGTGCAGAAGCTGCAGGCAATGTTGAGGAGTAGAAAGCAGCCTGGGAGCCAATGCTACAATCATTCAGATGAAGTGGGCACACGTTACCCTCGTCGATCTGAATGGGTGCGGACAGCTGTACGAACTGCAACCCTGGCATCTAAAAAACAGCTGCCCAATTTCTATCCCTAAATCTTCATCCTCAGGCTTTTGGATTGAATGTTCTAATTGACAAATTTTCCTATTTCAAGCTTGAAGTGAGGCATTAATAATTAATCAGCAAACTTAATCAGCTTAAGTGTCAGCCTTAGCTTAGTTTGGGCCAGTCTCACTTCTGAGTTAGATCGTCATGTGCTCAAGTCCCACTCCAATGCAGGCTGGTACAGTACTGAGGGAGTGCTGCACTGTTGGAGATGCCATCTTTTGGATGAAAAGTTGCCTTTCAGGTAGACATAAAATGTCATTTGGGACTACTCTGAAAAAGAGGAGGTGTCTTTTGTTAAGTGTCTTGGCCAATATTTAACCCTCAACCAATATCACTTAAATGAGCAGTTATTCTGTGTTTTTCTTTTCTGTTTGTGGGAGCTTGCTATGCACAAATTGGTTGCTACATTTCTTACAACAGTGGCTGCACTTCAATAATTACTTAACTGGTTGTGAAGTACGTTGGGAGATCTTATATGTATAAGCAAATCTTTCTTTCTATGTGTTGAGTTAAAAGGAGGAAAGTTCTGTTTTTTGGGGTAGAGATGAAGCCTATAATAGGTTCTGTATGAGGCCTGACTAATACATGTGCTTGAGAGATGATTAACCATGAAGGGATTCCCAATGGTCAGCCTCTAGGTTAAACTGGGTTATTATCATGGACACCCCCCTCAGCAACACTGCACCTTATCAAAATCAAATCAAACCTGACTTGAAAACAAACATTTATTTTCAGTATTTAGCAGCCTTTGGGAGGTTACATTGTCAATCAGAATTTATAATCAAAAGGCAATAATAATGCAATATTTACCAGAATAAAAGATCTTAAGTATTCCAAGAGGAGCCCTCACTCAATCCAGCATGCCAAGTGATTGTCAGAGCCTCTCTCATGTGGTTTAGCTTGGAGTTTCCAAAACATTCATATTCTGGCTTCTTACGTGGAGGTAGAAAATGTAAAATGCTTGAACTATTTGGCTTCTTGTCAATCTATGTCTGGCTTTCTAAAAAGAAAAACATATTCCTGATGGTAAGTGAGGAAGTCGGGAGAATATTCTAATCTAACGAAAGGATTGAATTGAATGGCAGGGCCAAATACAGACAGTTATTTGCTCAGTTATTAAGTGGTTCTTTGAGAGCATGGGCTAAGGAGAAGTAATAATCCACACAATGATGTAATGGTTGCTCAAAGATCTTATTGTAATTGTGATGCTCAATCTGTGAACCTAAAATTATACTTCTTAAAATTCAGCTATTTGGGAATTGAACTGCTGTGACAACCGAAGCATCTGGTACTATTTGATCTGCTCCTTCCCAAAGGAAAAGGACAGATTTGTGAGGTAGACTATTCCAGGAGCCTACCTTTCTTCACAATAGTCTAAATTAATGATTCAGCCCTTTCAAAATGTCACTTACATATTTCCCAGTGTAACCCTGAAAGAACAAGAAGCCAAGAAGTTACTATCTGCTTTGTCATTGTCTCACTGTTTAAAGGGCTGGTGCCCTTTTACTGTTTTACTTTTTTTAAAATGTGTTAACAGGCACCTGAACAAGAGGGATAGCAGAGTTAGAGGCTGATGTGCAGTAAGATTGCTTCACATCCAGTGTACCTCCTTTTTAAAATTTATTTATGGGGTATGGGTATCGCTGGCTCGGCCGGCATTTATTGCCCATCCCTAGTTGCCCTTGAGAAGGTGGTGGTGAGCTGCCTTCTCAAACCACTGCAGTCCATGTGGTGTAGGCACACCCACAGTGCAGTTAGGGAGGGAGTTCCAGGATTTTGACCTGACAACAGTGAAGGAACGGCAATATATTTCCAAGTCAGGATGGTGAGTGGCTTGGAGGGGAACTTCCAGGTGGTGATGTTCCCATGTACCTGTTGCCCTTGTCCTTCTAGATGGTAGCGGTCATGGGTTTGGAAGGTGCTGTCTAAAGAGGCTTGGTGAATTTCTGCAGTGCATCGTGTAGTTGGTACAGACTGCTGCTACTGTGTGTCAGTGGTGGAGGGAATGAATATTTGTGGATGGGGTGTCAATAAAGCCGGCTTTGTCCTGAATGGTGTCAAGCTTCCTGAGTGTTGTGGGAGCTTCACTCATCCAGGCAAGTGGAGAGTATTCCATCACACTCCTGACTTGTGCCTTGTAGATGGTGGACAGGCTTTGGGGAGTCAGGAGGTGAGTTACTCGCCACAGGATTCCCAGCTTCTGACCTGCTCTTGTAGCCACAGTATTTATATGGCTAGTCCAGTTCAGTTTCTGGTCAATGGTAACCCCAGGATATTGATAGTAGGAGGTTCAGTGATGGTAATGCCATTGAACATCAGGGAGCGATGGTTGGATTCTCTGTTGTTGGAGATGATCATTGCCTGACACTTGTATGACATGAATGTTACTTCCCACTTGTCAGCCCAAGCCTGAATACTGTCCAGGTCTTGTTGCATTTGGACATGGACTGCTTCAGTATACGGGAAGTCACGAATGTTGCTGAACATTATGCAATCATCAGCGAACATCCCCGCTTCTGACCTTATAATGGAAGGAAGGTCATTGATGAAGCACCTGAAGATGGTTGGGCTGAGGACACTACCCTGAGGAACTCCTGCAGTGATGTCCTGATACTGAGGTGACTGACCTCCAACAACCACAACCATCTTCTTTTGTTCTAGGTATGACTCCAATCAGCAGAGGCTTTCCCCTCTGATTCCTATTGACTCCAGTTTTGCTAGGATACTTTTGCTGGGATACTTGCTCCTTCCAAGGTCAAAACTAGTCACTCATCCAGCACTCTACAAACCAATAACACCCAAAAATTACTTCACAAGTGAGATTGAGTGACATACATCTCTGAAATTAAAAGGGTGCCCTTTCACTTTCAAGCTATTCAATCAATTCCAAGAGTTAATATTCTAAAATTGCATTCATATAGAACCTTTCATGATCCCAGGGCATACCAAAACACTTCACAGCCAATTAAGTGCTTCTGAAGTAATGTAGAAAATAAGGCAGTCATTTTGCACACAGCAAGGATCCACAAACTTAAGCGTTCACGCACTGTCAAAGATGCCAACTTTTGGAGGAAATATTAAACCAAGACCTCATGTGCCCTCTCAGGGCACTAAGCGATCTCACAGCACTATTCTGAAGAAGAACAAGGGAGCCCTGCCCAATGTTCATCCTTCAACCAGCATCCCCAAAACTGGTTACTTCGTCACCGTCACATTGCTCTTTGCAAGGCCTTGCTGTATGCTAATTGGCTGCCACATTCTCTACATAACAACAGTATACACTTCAAAAGTGCTTGATTTTCAAACGCTTTGGGACACCCTAAGGTTGTGAAAGGCTCTATATAAATACAAGTTATTTATTTTTTCTGGGCTAGTCGGGGGGCATTGGATGTCCCTCGATTCGAGGGTGATATCTACTCTGGGGTTGCGAGGTTCTGTCATGGATCTTTGTATGACCAAACAGGCTGATTCTTGACTCCGTGGATCTTTGGGCACATGGGGCAGGATGTCCCATGTGTTAATGGGATCTGGAAAGGGGGATTTATTTCCTTTTCTTTTCTACTTTGCCACTGCTCTGCCTCGTCATTAAAACATTGTGACTCAAGGCGTGATGCAGCTTGATGGGCAAGTTATTGCCATTTTGAATAATTGGTAGCAAACTCCTCCCAGTCGTGATAGTCATAAAACTCCTGCAAAATCATCTTCGATGTACTGGACACCTGTGTCCGGATTGCCGAAAATTGTCTCCTCCACTAGGCCCTGTTCTCCCAACTTTCAAATGGCCAATGTTCCAGGGGAGAACAAAAAAGACACTTCAAAGGCACTCTGAAGCTCTCCTTGACGTCCTGCAGCATTGATAATAATGACTGCGAGGAGCTATCTGGGCTGGTACAAGAAAGAACAAATGAAAGACTGCCAAGAACCAAATATTGTAAAGGGCTCTTAATCTGTTGCTGTTTGTGGGAGCTTGCTGTGTGCAAATTGGTTGCCACATTTCTGCATTACACTTCAGAAAAGCACCATATTGGCTGAAAAATGCATTGGGGTGTCCTAAGGTTGTCCAATGTCACTTAAGCAGATCATCTGGATACTATCACGCTGCTATATGTGGGATCTTACTGTGCACAAATTAGCTACCGTATTACTTCTATTATAACAGTAATACATCACAAAGGACCACATTGGCTTTAAAGCACTTTGTGACATCCTAAGATCACAGGAGACACAATTTAAATGTAAGTCCTACTGTTTTTGCTTTTCAATCAAGAGCTAAGACTCCAAATGAAATATTCTAAGTATGTATTTATGATTTTGTTATAAATTCAATGAAATTCCTCAACAGGCTGAAAGGCCACAAAATAAATAAATTAGGGATAGATAATCTTTGTCCCAGTATGTTGGGAGAGAGTAGGGAGGAGACTGTGAGCCACTGATACTGGACACTGGCTGGGTACTAATAGATTGGAAACAGGATAAAATATGGAGCTCATATTCAAAAAGGATATCGGATCAAATACAAGCAATTCAAAGACTTTTAATCTAACATCCAGTCAACGTAAAACAGTGGAATTGATTTATCAGAAGAACCTTCAGGATCAACTATACAACAGCAGTCAGCATAGATTCAGAGGGTCAGTATTTTGCCTAACCAACGTTCACAACTTCCTGGATGAAATGACAATCTTCAGAAGGCTTTTAATGATGTTCCACATGAAAGACTGTCAATTAAACTCAAAGCTGCAGAGATTCAGGGAAACCCTTGGGAACAGATAAACCGGCTGAAGGATAAGAGACAATGCGTGCTTGTTAGAAGAGCTGTGGAGGAAGCAGTAGGTGCATTGCTCAGTGTTTCTAATTTACATAAAATTATCTAGATTCAGAAACTGAGTTGTCATATAAAACGCCAAAGAAGATGTTGAGAAAACAATAGCTTAATTACAATGATTCAGAGTTGCAGTAGGATGTTTATTGAGAACAGCGCTCTCTGACCACTTGTGACTTGTCCACAGGAAGTAGAAGTATAACCAGATGTTGTAAAATGCATTGCTTTATAGCTGGCAGATGATGCCAGTCTAGAATGCAGCCCAGAAATTATAGAAGGAATTGGACTAGATATGCAAGGGGCAGAGCAGGTGAAATTTAATGCAGACCAGTGTAAGGTGTTACACACAATAGACAACATGAGCACTCCATAAGTACGGTAGAAATAACTAAGGATAAGGCTGCAGAAAACCTGGCAGTCCTAGATTTGGTGCTGCACATGTCCAATCAAGACAGAGCACCAACAACCAATAAGGTCAAGAGCATGTTGAACTTCACAATCAATACAAGAGCTTACAAGTTAAAAGAGGCAATGATCGAACGTATAGTCTTCTGGTCAGAAGATACCTTGAATATTATGCTGAATTTTGATCACCAAGAAACAAGACAGACATTCGAGCATTGGGGACAGTTCAGAAAAAAGCCATGAGGCTGATTTCTAGAGATGGGAGTCTGGGTTATGAGGGAAATTTGGAGAAAGTTGGGGATTTCAGCATAGGAACAAAGTGCCAAGAGTTGGTCTTCTAGAGGTATATGAGATTGTTAAAGGTACAGAAAGTTAACCCAGGATATTGCTTAAATTAGCCTGTGGGTGTAAAACCAGGAGATACAGATTCAAAGGGCTGATTATCAGAAAATTCTTCATTATATGGAGTCACCGGCATGGAGAATAAACATCCAGAGATAGAGAAAAGCCTTGGAATCGTTTAAGATATAATCACATGTAATGGAGATACAAAGGGAGGGATGTGAATCTCTCTGGATGAGTGAATTGAGATGGGCAGAATGGCTTTCTTTATCTGTAATTATGCAATGACATTGTGAACATGAATGTCCAATTTAATGTATTGATCCATGGAAGATGATAAAATGGTGCAATAGCTGTCGTTTACTTCCAGTTAATAGCCTCAGATATTATGATTTTCTGTAGCTTGTCTACAATTATGATAAGTGTTAACTTTTGGATCATGGTGTAAAGAAACCAAAAGGAAACTTATTTCACCCTGTATGTTTTCTTCTTCCAGTTAGTAGTTAGATTCAGAACAGGTTATTGAGTCATATATATAAAAAATACTTGCTTTTAAACAGCAGCTTCAATGTCCTAAGGATGCTCGGTAACACTTTTAAATCAATGAAGTTTGGTTCCACATGTAGAAGATTATAAATGACCAGTTACTCAGCTTGTTAGTGGCAAAGGATGAAAAACTATCAGCCTCTAGACCAGGAGAACTTCTTACTCCTCCTTAAAAAGTGTCACAGGATTGTTTACCTCCAGCTGAATAGGTGGACAGAAACTTGCCTGAAAATCTTAGCAAAGGATAATACTCTGGCAGTGCTGCACTCCCTTAGCATTGCACCATAGTATTGGCCTTGATTTTGTGCTCAATGGGACTTGAACCCACAACCTTCCAACTCAGAAGTGAGTTAAAGGGAGCTTAATTGAGCTAAACTGCCACTTGATGAAGAAGGGTGGGTGTGATTTTCGACAGTGCTAATGATCCTCTAAGGTGAGATAGGCTCTGGAGGTGTGTTGTCAGTTTAGCCTGTGTTTAATGTGAGATACCATGTTGATAAAGGAGTTAGAGCCTGAACCCAAAGGCTTGTTAAGGGGCTGATTGCCACTTAAAATACCTGCTAATGCCCATTAAAGAGGTTACACAGCATTTTAGTGGCCGGCTCTTGTTCTAAGACAAAAACAGAAAATGCTGGAAAAACTCAACAGGTCTAACAGCATCTATGGAGAGAAAAACAGAGTTAACGTTTCGAGTCCGTATGACTCTTCAGGCTCTTGTTCTAAGGCCCTCTCCTAACAGCAGCCAACTGTTTGGGCATAAACTCAGTGTTGACCTCAATTTCATGCACTATTTAAAGGGATACTCACCATTTCATATTCACGTGCTGTGGGAGATGCGAAGAGGACATCTGAAACACACTGAGAGACTTTTTGGAACACTTTATCAAGACTTTATCAACGCACGAGCAACATTTATTCTGGAAGTTCTCTGACAACTTTCCTTAAACAGAATAAATCCTGTGCTACTGCACGTTCTTGGACCTTACTGGAGTCACCAGGAGAAAGAGTGTGCTAAATCCAGACTTTCAAACAGGTCTGCCTTATTAGCACTGCATTCACTTAGTGCCTGTTTTCACCCTTTGGTCAGAATAACCTCATGATCTCTTCAAATAAAACAATTTCAAAAGTGACAGTAGTGTAACAGTAATATCATTGAGTTAATAATTCAGAGGCCCAGGCTAATGCCCTGGGGATCCTACTATGGCAGTTGGTGGAATTTAAATTCAATTAATTAATCTGGAATGTAAAACCAGCCTCAGTTGTGATGACCATGAAACTATCACTGCTGTTCCAAAAACCCATCTGGTTCACTAATGCCCTTTAGGGAAGGAAACCTGCCATTCTTACCTGGTCTGGCCTACAGGTGACTCCAAACTCACAACAAAGTGGTTGACTTATAACTGTTCTCTGAAATGGCCTAGCAACCCACTCAGTTCAAGGGCAATTAGGTATGGGCAACAAATGCTGGCCTTGCCAGCAACGCCCACATCCCACGAAATAATAAAGCAATCCATCAAAAAATAATTAAATCTGTGTTCAATTTACAAGTATCAGTATTATTAAATTAATTCAATATTACTGCTTTGACAATATTTGTTAAAAATTAGTCATGGTTTAATAAATTGTTTAATAAATCACTTACCTCAATGTTTTATTTGAATCACAGACTACATTTAAACAGAATCTTATTTAATAGCAAGATCATTACTCTCAGACACGAGTGAGGATCACAGCACATTATTCCCATTTCCTGCTCCTTGTTATGGGTTCATTGATGTCTTTTCTCAGCAGAGGGTGCAGTTCTTATCTAAATCTTATCACAAGTCACATCATGATCCCTTCCATGCTGACGCTCACAGGTGGATTATGCAAAGTGCACTTGAAATGGATTTGACTCTAGCACAAAATGAACTGTCTTTGGGGAACTGGGTGTTAAGTTGAAGATTTAATCCTCGCCCTCCTTGCAGGCTTTTCTTTCACAAGCATCTTTTGTTTGATAAAATATTCTGATTTGATTAGAATTGGCTATTTACTGGAACTCGATTTGCTGCCTAAAGGAGGAGGCTTTGCAACATATTTCCACATTCTGTCTGAATTACATACAAACATATGAACATACGAGTTAGGAGCAGGAGTAGGCCATTCGGCCCCAACAGAGAGAAAAACTTTCTTCTCATCTCCAGCTTAAATGGGAGATCCCTTGTTTTTAAACTGTGTTCCCTAGTTCTAGTCTCTCCCACAAGGGGAAACATCCTTTCAACATCTTCCTCCTCAAGTCCCCTTATATGTTTCAATAAGATCACCTCTCACTCTTCTAAACGCCAGTGGATACAGACCCAGCCTATCTGACCTTTCTTCATAAGATAATCCCCCTGGTATCAGTTGCATGAACCTTTTCTGAACAGCTTCTGATGCATTTATATCCTTTCTTAAATAAGGAGACCAAAATTAAACACAGTACTCTGAATACTCTGATGTAGTCTCACCAATACAACAGTATTGTACAACAGTAGCTAAACAATCCTACCTTTAAATTCCATACCCCTTGCAATAAATGACAACATTCCATTTCTCTTCCTAATCACTTGCTGTACCTGAATACTAACTTTTCCTGATTCATGTACCAGGACACCCAGACCTCTCTGTACCTCAGAGCTCTGCAATCTTTCTCCATTTAAAGGATATGCTGCTTTTCTATTCTTCCTGCCAAAATAAACAAGTTTACATTTTTTCCACATTATACTTTATCTGCTAAGTGTTTGCCCACTCGCTTAACCTTTTCATGTCCCTTTGCAGACTCCTTACATCCTCTTTGCGACTTACTTTCCGACTTATCTTTGTGTCATCAGCAAATTTGGCTAGCATACATTCAGACCCTTCATTCAAACCATTGATGTGGATTGTAAATAGCTGAGGCCCCAGCATTGATCCCTGTGGCACACCACCCATTACATCCTGCCAACCTGAAAATGACCCATTTATGTCTACTCTCTGCTTCCTGTTAATTAACCAATCCTCTATCCTGGCTAATACTTTATCCCCTACACACGAGCTCTTATTTTGTGTAGTACAATTTACACCCTTGTTGAAGTCATCTGCTCTTGCCAACCAATTTGGGTGGTAGAGTAAGGATGAGCGCTGGCTAAAAGAACTCAGACTGATGACAATGCAAATCTTGCCTAATATTAACTTTCCCTGTATTGTTAGCCAGCTTCCTCTTCTTCCATATGCTGACTGGCCTGCTCCATATTTCCGGTGTTTTGGTGCCTCAGTAATTTCATTTTTTATTTGCTTGGATAACAATTTCAAACGACATAGCTGAAAAATATTATCCAGCTTTTCACATATGATAACAGCCACTAGAGTTCAAAAAGCACTTCATTGGCTGTAAACGCTTTGGGATGTCCAGGGGCCATGAAAGGCAAATGTAATTTTGTTCTTTCTAGGTGAACTACCTATCAACATTGGGTATTACGAGGGCAGCCCCCTATTTAATTATAACAAGAGCCCCTGACCAAATTAGCATTTTTTTTACCGTTCAAGTGATTATGTGAGAGCTGCCAACATCGTACTGATTCTCAGCATGAGGACAGGCCTACACAAAGTTTTATCCTATGTAGTCATCCGTGAAGAAATTGGAGCTCCCCAGTGGAGAAGTGATGAATTGCAGCTCTTCAAGAAAACCTGAGGCTGCCCACTGGTCTGCGGGAAGTGGATAAGGTTGCCAACCCTCCAGGATTGGCCTGGAGTCTTCAGGAATTGAAGATCAATCTCCGGGCCATTGCTGTGCCCAACGCTGGAGAAAAATGATCGGGATATTAAGGAAGATTGTTTTTTTTTTGTCATTTTCTTCGAACATTTCTTTTTAACCAGACATAAAAATATTGAAAATGGGAAAAAGGCTTTTTGGCTGACAGTTAATCATCATCCAATTGAGCAATGAGCTTTGTTCCTTTCCAGTGGTTTAGGGAGGCAGTGCATCACAAGGACAGATCTCTTGGCTGAGCAATAGCTGGGGCATGGGGACGAGTTATGCGATAAAACCTCCAGGAATACATTTAATTACATTTGGCAACCCAAAAAGTGGATCCATTCAAGGGCTTCCTGAGAAGGAAATGAAAACATAAATTTGAACAGTGCTGCTGTAGAAAGTTCAGTAATGAGGTGAAATGGTGGCTCTTTGAGACCAGGAATGTTTGTTGCTTTCCATCTCCCTCTATGGTTCTGTCGCCGTTGGCCTCGCTGTTTCTTCCTCTCTTGTGGGAAAATAACTTGTTGTAGTCATCAGCCACAACAGATCCTAATAAGGTAAAAGAATGATGTGTCTTATAATACAAAGGAGAAATAAGCAGGATTCAGTTACTTTGTGCTGTTGTCCCTTGCTTACAATACATTGGAACTGTTAGAGATTTGGTTCTTTGCCATTCAATATTGCAGCTTGTGTAAATCATTAAACTTGGCAGATGATTACGTCGTGTGCACATATACTTAAGATTATTTGTTTAACTTGTTTAGAGTGTCTGTAAAGCTTTGATTATTGACAGCTGTGGGCTGTCTCTCTCTCTCTCTCTCTGTGGATGGGAACTAAATGGAATTGAATGCTGCCTATTACATGTAGCCAAGCTACATGTTAATCTAATTCCTCTGAGTGCGATACTTTGGCATTTAGTGGTTCAAGAGTTTTGGATTTTTTGGGTTAAACTGACATTTAATAATGACCTGAAAATATATTAAATTCTCACTCACCTCCACCTGTGCACTTATTCCCCCCAAGAGCTTTCTTCCCATAATGGAAAGCCTTGCTTCTAGCATCGACAGTGCCACACCTCACAAAGGTAGCACCCCACACTGCTCTCATGCACTCAAAGGCCAAGAAAAGAGACAGTCTCTGTTAAGTTAACCATTCTCTCTCCATCTTGACTCTAACCTCCTCCTTTCTAACATAGACCCTGGCACCAGCTCCCCCCTCTAGAAATGTAACACGATGTCAGACTGAATCATTTCTGTGGTTATGGAAGTACTGAATGGGGTTCCAGCTTCACTCCCACAGCATGGAGGTAAAGAAGAGAATACATCGCAGCAAAAGAATCGAAGTAAAAATGAGAGGAAGTGTTCGGGAGGCATGCGGAGCATCAGGCGTACAGAAAGTAAGCGAGGCATGCTGAGAGAAAATACACAGAGAAGGGCAGAAGCCATGTGAGAGGCATACAGAGTGGTCAGAAACCCAAAGACAACAGAAACGAGAGAAAGTGGGAATAAATAGAGGATTATCAGTGGAACATTGAGGGAGGAAGTCACAAGATTTTTTTCATACTGTGGGATAAAAGAATGGGGAGTGTTTTACCTCAAATAGTTGTTTATTAATTGTGCCTCCCACAGCTTTATCAGAGCTGCTGGGATGCAGCTCTTGCCCATGCCTGGACCCCTCAGGTGTCCGTGACCAGAAACATCTGGGAGTTCGAAACTTTAAGCGACCTGGTTGTACACTGGGCTGTTGCTGGGGCATTACAAGTCCTGCTTCTTGGCAACATGGTGGGCACTGGTTGAAGGTGTGCCAAGGGAGACAACAACCCTGAAAGAGGGCAACATGTGCCGTTACCATAGCGTCACCTGCACTACCACTGGGCCATGGGTTTGTCAGATCTGCAGAAGGCGAGGGACTCCTTGAGAGTCTTAATCCATTCAGCCCATTCAGGGGTGGACATCTAACTCTCCAATTTGGAGCCCAGAGTCTGTGCGGAAGCTGTTTGAATTTCCACCGAAGCTGCCAACACTTGTGACTCTGACTCCTGCAGTGAGAGCCCAGCTGAAATGTCCCCGGAGGTAACCACAATCCAAGGAGCACTGCAGAGATGACACCATCCAGGCTAAAAGCAGACTGCTCCACACATGGTGCTGAAAACCCTGAGCAGGTCTTTCACTACATGGTCTAGCTGCTTGTGTGGGATGAGCAGTTTACTTTTCATCGTGGTGCCTTTGTAATTCACATCAGCATCCTCCACAGAAAAGCTAGGAGAGGACCCTATTCTTCAGTAAGCTGTCTCTGCTATTGGTACCCGCTGCTGCTCCCTGTGCTGGGGCTTTCACCACCATCACCATCTTTGGGTATGCCCTGTCCGACCAGCAGGACAGACCCAGCAGAGGTGGCAGCACAGGCGGGAGGCAGTTGCCCTGGGTGTCCTCAACATTGACTCTGGACCCCATGAAGCCTCATGACACCAGGTCAAACATGGTCAGGGAAACCTCCTGCTGATTACCACGTACCGCCCTCCCTCAGCTGATGAATCAGTGCTCCTCCATGTTGAACATCACTTGGGGGAAACACTGAGGGTGGCTAGGGCACAGAATGTACTCTGGGAGGGGAGCTTCAATGTTCATCACCAAGGGTGGTTGGTAGCACCACTATGAGCTGGCCAAGACCTAAAGGACATAGCTGTCAGACTGGGTCTGCGGCAGGTGGTGAGGGAACCAACAAGAGGGAAAAACATACTTGACATCATCCTCACAGTTATGTTTTAAGTATGGGGTCGCTTTGCTTGTGAGCCGGTTGCACGCTTATCTGTCGGCAGGCGAGTCAATTATAATATACAGCAGATGCAGAGACCAATATGAAATGAAGCGCATACTATTTATTTACACAAACAACAGAGCATCAGCATTATGTGGGCTTCTCCAGCCAGACCCTACTCTAGACTAACACTTATATGGTAGCCCGCGCTACACAGCTATTGGGTCTTACAGTCACGTGGTCAATCTGCTCACAGTCTCTTAAAGGTGTATTACACCTCAGATCACCACACTCATCAGCCTGCCTGTCGCAGATGCATCTGTCCATGGAAGTATCAGTAGGAGTGACCACCGCACAGTCATTGTGGAGATGAAGTCCCGCCTTCATATTGAGGAAACCCTCCAACGTGTTGTGTGGCACTACCACCATGCTAAATGGGATAGATTTCAAACAGATCGAGCAACTCAAGACTGGGCATGCATGAGGCGCAGTGGGCCATCAGCAGTAGCAGAATTATACTCGAACACAATCTGTAACATCATGACCTGGTATATCCCCCACTCTACCATTACCACCAATGCTGGTTCAATGAAGAATGCAGGAAAGCATGCCAGGAGCAGCACCAGGTATACCTAAAAATGAGATGTCAACCTGGTGAAGCTATAACACAGGACTACCTGCGTGCCAAACTGCATAAGCAGCAAGCAATAGACAGAGATAAACAATCCCACAACCAACGGATCAGATCTAAGCTCTGAAGTCCTGCCCATCCAGTCGTGAATGGTGGTGGACAATTAAACAACTCACTGGAGGAGGAGTCTCCAAAAATATCCCCATCCTCAATGATGGGGGCACCCAGCACATCAGTGCAAAAGACAAGGCAAAAGCATTTGCAACAGTCTTCAGCCAGAAGTGCCGAGTGGATGATCCATCTCGGCCTCTTCCAGAGGTCCCCAGCAGCATAGATGCCAGTCTTTAGCTAATTCGGCTCACTGTTATCAAGAAACGGCTGAAGGCACTGGATACTGCAAAGGCTATGGGCCCTGACAATATTCCGGCAATAGTACTGAAGACTTGTGCTCCAGAAATCGCCACGTCCCTAGCCAAGCTGTTCCAGTACAGCTATAACACTGACATCTACCCGGCTATGTGGAAAATTGTCCAGGTATGTCCTGTGCACAAAAAGCAGGACAAATCCAACCCGGCCAATTACCGCCCCATCAGTCTACTCTCCATCATCAGTAAAGTGATGGAAGGGATCATCGACAGTGCTATCAAGTGGCACTTGCTTATTCAGTTTGGATTCCACCAGGGCCACTCAGCTCCTGACCTCATTGCAGCCTTGGTACAAACATGGACAAAAGAGCTGAACTACTGAGGTGAGGTGAGAGTGACTGCCCTTGACATCAATGCAACATTTGACCGAGTGTGGCATCAAGGAGCCACAGCAAAGCTGGAGTCAATGGGAATCAGGGGGAAAACGCTCTGCTGGTTGGAGTCATACCTAGCACAGAGAAAGATGGTTGTGGTTGTTGGAGGTCAAACATCTCAGTTCCAGGACGTCACTGCAGGAGTTCCTCAGGGTAGTGTCCTCGGCCTAACCATCTTCAGCTTCATCAATGACCTTCCTTCCATCATAAGGTCAGAAGTGGGGATGTTCGCTGATGATTGCACAATGTTCAGCACTGTTCGTGACTCCTCAGATACTGAAGCTGTCTGTGTCCATATGCAGCAACACCTGGACAATATCCAGGCTTGGGCTGACAAGTGGCAAGTGATATTTGTGCCACACAAGTGTCAAGCAATGACCATCTTCAGCAAGAGAGAATTTAACAATTGCCCTTGACAATTAATGGCATTACCATCACTGAATCTCCCACCATCAACATCCTGAGGGTTAACATTGACCAGAAACTGAACAGAAGCAGCCATATACATAGTGTGGCTACAAGAGCAGGTCAGAGGCTAGGAATTCTGCAGTGAGTAACTTACCTCCTGACTCCCCAAAGCCTGAACACAATCTATAAGACACAAGTCAGGAGGTGATGGATACTCCCCACTTGCCTGGGTGAGTGCAGCTCCCACAACCCTCAAGAAGCTTGACACCAGGGCAAAGCAGCCCGCTTGATTGACACCACATCCACAAACATTCACTCCCTCCACCTCCGACGCACAGTAGCAGCAGTGCGCACCATCTACAAGATGCACTGCAGGAATTCACCAAGACTCAGTAGACCCACAACCACTACCATCTAGGACAATGGCAACAGATAGATGGGAACACTACCGCCTGGAAGTTGCGTTCCAAGTTACTCACCATCCTGAATTGGAAATATATCGCCGTTCCTTCACTGTCGCTGGGTCAAAATCTTGGAACTCCTTTCCTAACAGCACTGTGGGTGTACCTACATCATATGGACTGCAGTGGTTCAAGAAGGCAGCTCACCACCACCTTATCAAGGGCATTTAGGGATGAGCAATAAATGCTGGCCTAGCCAGCGATGCCCAAATCCCATGAATGAATAAAAAAAAGACATATGCAGACACCTCTGACTCACTCTGTAACCTACTCAAGGTGCCAATTTTGAACTGCTTCTGCTTTGGGAGTATGGAGTGCTTAAAGGTGCCTTATGGTGGTGCCTTCTCAGAAGACTTCTCTTCCTCTGAACTGTCTGCCTTGAGGATTTTGTTGTTGAGAAGCAACTAGAGGTAAGTGAACTGGAATGAGAGTTCGGCTGACTGGCTGCGTAGGAGCAAATGAGTGTCTGCACAATTCTGCTTGATGCTGTCAGGCTGACCAATGGTTCATTCCCTAAGGTTCTTAAAGGAGTCCAATAAATTGACAGAGACGCCAGACATCAACTCGCAGTCTGGAAATCTTTAGTGCAGAGATCTCGCTTGAGGACACCAACACAGAGTGCTTACTGCTGCAGCGCAGAGAGAATTATCAGGCAGGCTGCTCTTCCCCAGATCTTATTCCCCCACCTTGCCTTGTACACAATCTTCTGCAGAAAGAGAGTGCTCATGCGTGGGGCACCTGCTTGTTGTGTCTATGCTGAGAGGGAGAGAAAGCAAATAGAACCGGGAGAGGGAAGTGTTGATTGGGAAAGCCAAGAACTCGTGTACAATGTGAGGAAGGGCTTATGAGAAGAGTTCCTTATTCTGCAATAGCTACCATGTGAGATTAGGCTATTGCTAATGACAGCTATAAAGGCAACTAACTAACAAGAGATAAATGTGTGTTTAGATTGAGAATGAGAGGCAGTGTAGCATTGAAGCATTTCCTGAATTAAATCCAGGTCCTGGGAATGGTGTTATTGGAGTTTACAATCTCAGCCACCTCTCTCCAGACTAGCGAATAGCCATTGTGAGATTTTTCCTTCTATTGGTCGGTACTACAATATCCTTCCTTCTTCTTACTCATTCCTCCAGGACCTCCAGTAAGGCTTCAGTGAATTGAGAGACTTGCTCCTTACTCACCTTACACTTTGCAGCAGTAAATTCAGCAGTGCCAGTGAAGAGAATGTGACCTCTCTCATTCCTGCTTTAAGTAGGCCGCTGGAGGCCTACAGGAAGTGATGACCAGGAAGTGGGTGGCCTCCTTGATCCTGTTGCCATGGATGGTTACCTCATCAATGAACTGTTAACAAGGGCCAAGTGTTCATAAATACCAAGCTTAAAAGGAGAGCATGCACATGAATTTTATAGTCACCCTTCCTCCTACCCTCTCATGATTAAGCTTGACTCCAAGAAAAAACTTGCACACAGGGATTGTGAAAGGGAGTCTGAGTTAAGCTCAACAAGGCAGAGACCGCAGTTACAGTGTGTGAGTGATATAGGGAGAGCGCGTGAAAGAAAGCAGGAGAGAGACAGCGGAGTGCAAAGCAAACAAACAGAAAGTGAAGGGATCTGGACCAGTCCTTGGTTAGAGCAGAGATTGCCTCATATAGAAGGCAAATAGATTAATAATTAATGTTCATGTGGTCCATGTGATCTCCTGGACTTGATTCAATCACCTGAAGCGGTAAGAGAGGAACTTTTCAGATCTTCCCCAACAGCACCCCCAATCCTTTTTGACACTCTTTTTCCCCTCCTGCTTACAGGTTCCCAGATGACATGGCTGGTGGGAGGGACAGAGGGGGAGATGAGGGCTTGGATGTGTTGAGTCATGATGACCCAGGCATCTTGGCGTTGAGCAGGCTTAATGGACAAGCTGGTATTTTCCTGCTTCTAGTTTTCATATAACCCACAGTTGTCCCAGACCTTCAAGAAGAAGACCCTTGGCAGGATAACTAGAGTTGGGCAATAAATGCCAACATTTCCAGTGACACTCATATCCCTGGGAAAGCAGAAAGAGAAAGAAGAGAAGAGGGAAGGTGATAGAAAGAGTGGAAAGCAAGCAGACCGAAAGTAAATGAGAGAAAATAGAAGTCAAGGAAACATAGAAAATGAAGGAAAAATACCTGCAGTGGACAACAAACAGAAAGGTAGGACTGAATTTTTGTTTGTGGATCCCCTTCAGGAGGGAATGTGAGAATGCGAGTCAGGGACCCACACATGCTGGCGTCGAAAGCTAGAGGGCGATATTTGAGGAGCCAGCCCAATTGAGAGAGGGCGTGCTCCTAAGGCTGGAGGGTCAATAGGAGGCCCTCCAGCATTGACACATTGGCAGCCCCATCGGCAGAGGTGGGAGCTACCAATGTACGTAGGAGGAAGAGAGGGCACCTCAAGATGGACCCACCCTTTGAAGACTTCATAAAAGCTAGAAAAATAAACAGAGGCCAAAGCTGCTAGGCCGGCATTGAGGAGGGGAAGTCTAGAAGGTGCCCTGTGGCTGTAGCTTGGCCATCTTAGTATGTCGGCTATGAGGGGTGAGGGGTTGTTGGTGGGGACTGGGGTGGGGTTTAAAACAATGCTGGAGTGCTGGTCCCTGGTTTGCCTCCGAGAGGCTGCTTCCATGCATTGGTTGGGCTTCAATCTGGGACTGGAAAAATTCTAGTTGGCCTCAGAACATTGGCCTTAATAGGCCCTTTCATTGCCCAACAGGCTACGCACTGTTTGTGGATGGGTCGTCACCTCCCCCACCACAACAAAGCTCATCAAAAATGGCCCCACCAAAGCAGCTGGTAAACTAACATGCCGGCCAGTAGCGGGAAATAGAGGGTCTATCCTCTCCAGCTCTGCCTCACCGACCATTTGAAAATTGAACCCAATAGTTACAGGAAGCAGAAAGAAATCACCTTTTGTAATCTTTGCCTAGAAGCCATAAAGGAGATCAATTATATTATGCAGTGATACATCAGCATGAGCTAGTATAATAATATAGTCATTATAAAGCAGCACTTCCTTCACTTTAGCATTGGCAGTGTCACAGGAGATCAGCTAATCAATGCAAACATGTAAATTATATTCATACAAATTCATAAGCAGCTCTAATGCCAGTTTATAATAAGACTTAATAACTTTGGTATTCACAGAGAGGGAGGGGGGAACACAGTTGCAGGGAGGAATTCCTCGAAATCCGAGGATTGCCCAGGTCCTTCTGGCCGGGCCTCATTATTACTTTTTACAGATTGACAATCTGACTGTCTGCTGGGTGGAAAAGGCAATGATAGAAGGTTTTAGCTCTGGCTGTTGGTTGGACCAACAATCCAGAGGGAGATGGAGATGCTTTATAGGTAGGGGCTGGTGCGGTCACCATGGCATTCCAACAACCAAGCCTTCGGGGGCAACTTCTGAAAAGCTGCACTCGCTCTCCGATAGACTGCCACGATGACTCCTGGAAACTCCATTCACAGGCAGTCAAAATTTACAATTCATTCAGCCGCCTACACACAGCAAGATACACGCTGATCTACACAAGAGAAAGTGTCAAGGATAAAAGTCTAAGCCTGAGCTATGAATGGAGGAGATAGTTTGCAATTAAGTAGGCCCGAGCTAGAGGGATCAGTTCACCACAGCTTGAATCCTGATGCTGGCTTCACAGAAACTTACTGTCTGTATTTCTGACTTTATAGCCGCAGACTCAACCACAGTGATCACCAAGGCTTGGTTCATATTTGATACAGATCTTGGTGGTGATACATTAAGAAGAAAGACTTGCATTTGTAGGCGCTGTTCACAAACACCAGGTATTTCAAAGCGCTTTCCAGCAAATGCAGTACTTTTTGAAATGTAGTTGCTGGTACAATGCAGGAAACACAGCAGCCAAATTGCACATAGCAAACTCCCAGAAACAACAATGTGAGAAAGACCAGATAACCCGTTTTTGTGATGTTGGTTGAGGGATAAAGATTGGCCAGGGTATCGGGGATAACTCCCCTTTTCTTTTTTCAAAATAGTATCATGGGACCTTTTACACCAACCAAGTGGGCAGGTGGGGGTCTCGGTTTAACATCTCATCCAAAAGACAGCACCTCTGTCAGTGCAGCACTCCCTCAGTACTGTACCAGAGTGTCCGCCTCGATTTTTGAGCTCAAGCCCTGGTGTGGGACTTGTACTCATGTCCTTGGTGAGTGTGTCACCAGCTGCACCACAGCTGACACACAGGGATGTAAATGGCAGAGGATGATTTTGATCTATTGACCTTTGTGTTATGGGCCAGCACACTTCCACTGTGGCACTCTGCTAGACAAACATTTCAAAGGGTGATAACGACAAACCGAGAGTCAGTCACGCGTGTAACCTCTGGAGTGGTCCCACTGGCTTCTTACAGCGGGCCACGCATGGCCCATAGCCTCAGGAGGGGCACGGGGGTGTGTTGCGGGCGACAGTCAGGTCTGGTGAGCGGGGTGGGGTAGAGTCCCTGCGGGGGTGGGGGAGCCCTGTGGGGAGATAGCAGGGGGTTGGAGGGTACCCTCGGGTATCAGCGAGTGGGGTAGTCCAGTGGAAGGGGGTTTGGGGGAGACCCCTGGGGTGTTGGGGTGGGGGTTGGGGAGCCCCGTGGGGAGGCTGGGAGGAGCCCCTTGAGGGTTGGGGGTGTAGGGGGTGTCCTGTGGTGGGGGGGTCAGTGTGGATCTGTGCAATAGTTACCCAGAACTTAGAAGAGCTTTTAAATCTTCTAACTTTTTCTGGGTAACTATTGGTGTAACCAGTGGGAGCCATCTGAAGTTTGCAATTTAAATCGCATTTTTCAGACGGCCCCCACTGCAAGGCAAGTGCCCGGGGGGAGTTTGCACTTCCGGGCAATTGTCATGAAAACCTCACCTGAGAACTTCCGAAGAGGATTCCCAGGTGCATCTTTGGGGACCCCTCCTGTAATACGATGCTCTGGAACTCAGAGGTTATGGCCCAATGTAAATACTCGGAACAGAAAAGATAGGAGCACAAATTCCACCACTATCTAATTAGCGTGATCACGCTTTATCTAGTGTCTGAGATTTGAGTATTGTGTGCAAATGGTGCACAATTGTGGCGTTTACGAATGTCAGTGTACGCTTAGATGGTGGATGAACTGTGTCGAGGTTGTGATTCTGGTGGTGGTGTACAATTATTGAGAACAGTATTTGTGAAATGGGATCTTATCTTGACCACTCGTGTCGAACCATTAATTTTTTTTCGGCAGCACTGAGGCCATGTCCTGGGGCTGTTTCCTCCTCAGTGATCTCCTCACACATCCGCTGTGTTCCTTGCCACTCTAGCATCTTTCCCACCAGCAGCCCCCCACAACCCCCATCTCCTGACCCCACGACATCCCACCTTCCTCTGTACCTCTTCCAGCAGGTCCTCCAATACAACGCGCTTTCCCTCAATCCCTGAGCCACCCTGATATACGCCGCTGTCTGTCAGCCAGTGCACTTCACATCTTCAGGGGAAGTGTGTGCAGAGGTTACACATATACTGTCCCATGAAAATCACTCCTAATCAGAGCTTCAATGCTAAACCCACAGGTTCCTGTTTCAACACCTCCTGCTTAAATCACAGTAATCACCAATTAGCCCAAAAATTGCAGGGTAAACCCAAACCTTTAAACAGGCAAGTCCTATTAGCACATTACCCACTTAGCATCTGTTTTCATCCTTTCACCGAAATAACCCCCAAAGTGTGTACAAGACTCCTTTTTGATCCAATATATTAAAAGTCCAACAAGGCAGGGATGTGGGAACCAAACAGCAATACTAGAGAAGAATACCAAGGTGCACAGAATACTGGGAGAGACAGAAAGCATTAGAGTAGGAAATAGCAAGTTATTAGATGTGTGCTGCATTAGGGAGAAAGTAATAAAGTCTAAATGAGGGTTACTGTGCATGTATGTGAATGTACGGAATGTGGGAAATATGACTGGTGAGTTGCGGGTGCAGATAGCCACGTGGGAATATGGTGTGATAACGGAGACCTGGCTCAAAGTAAGGCAGGACTGGGTATGAAATATTCCTGAATACAAGGTGTTCATGAAAGATAGGAAAGGGGGAGGGGTGACATTATTGATTAAGGAGAATATTGCAGTGCTGGAGAGAAAGAGAATGCCCTAGAGGGGTCAAGGACAAAGTTTATTTGGCTAAAGCTAAGAAACAAAGATGTTGCAATTATGTTGCTCGGTGTTGGCTACAGGGCCAGCAACTAGTGGGAAAGATGTAGAAGAACAAATTTGCTAGGGAATTGTAGAGAACTCTAAGTAATGTGGAGTAGTTATAATGGGGGACTTTAATCATCCAAATATAGACTGACTTAGTAGTAGCTTAAAGGGCAGAGATATGAAGAAGACAGACATTGACACCGACAACTAGGAGACAGTCACTGATGACTGTGACCTCTAGAGGTGAGCAAAAACAAGGAGCTCGGCTGGCTAAGAAGAGGGCCCAGAGGAAACAGAGGGCAGCGAATAATGCACCTTCTCAGCCCACTGTCTTCCTCAGCAGCAAATGTGGCAGGGACTGCCAGTCCAGAGTTGCTTAACACAGAGTTTACCACCACAGCACAAACCATTGTATTAGGAGACAAAAGGCTACCATTATAAAGGACAGAGAGGGGCAAGAGTGTGTTCAGGAGAATTTCCTACAGCAGTATGTGTCCAGCCAATCAGAAAGGAGGCACTGCTAGACCTGGTTCTTGGAATGAGGTGGGCCAAGTGGATCAAGTGTCAGTAGTGGAACATTTAGGGGACAGTGATCACTGTATCATAAGGTTTAGGTTGGTTATGGAAAAGAACAATCCAGAGTGAGAATAATTAACTGGAGGAAAGCCAACATCAGTGGGGTAAGAATGGATCTGAACCAGATAAGCTGGCATCAAATGTTAGCAGACAAAGCTTTAACTGGACAATTGTCTGTCTTTAAAAAAGAGATAGTTTGGGCACAGTCCAAGTATATTCCCATGAAGGGGAAAGGGAGGGCAAACAAATCCAGAGCTTCCTGGATGACAAAAAGGATAGAGATGAAACAGAAAAAGGGTGCTTATGACAGATGTCAGGTGGATAATACAATTGAGAACCAGGCTGAATATAGAAGATTCAGAGGGAAATTTAAAAAGCAGATAATAGAAGCAAGGAGATGATATGAGAAGAGAGCGGCAGCTAACGTAAAAGGGAATCCCAAAGTCATCTTTAAGCACATAGACAGGTTGGTGGAATGAGTGGATAAGTAGCAGATGAAATTGAATGCAGAGAAGTGAGAAGTGATTCATTTTGGTAGGAAGAACATGAGAGACAATATAAAGTAAAGGGTACAACTTTAAGGGGGGGTGCAGGAGCAGAGGGACCTGGGTGTATATGTGTATAAATCATTGAAGGTGACAGGACAGGCTGAGAGAACAGTTAATAAAGCATAGGGTTCCCTGAGCTTTATCAATAGGAGCATAAATCTGTATAAAACACTGGTTCAGTATCAACTGGGTATTGCATCCAGTTCTGGGCACCACACTTTAGGAAGGATGTGATGGCATTGGAGAGAGCGCAGAAAAGATTCACGAGAATGGTTCCAGAGATGAGGAACTTCAGTTATGTAGATAGATTGGAGAAGTTGGGACTGCTTTCCTTGAAGTAGAGAACGTTGAGTGGAGATTTGAAAGAGGGGGCAAAATCATGAGGGGTCCGTGCAGAGTATACACTGAGAAACTGTCCCTGTTGTTGGAAGGTTTGAGAACCAGAGAGCACAGATTTAAGGTAATTGGCAAAAGAAGCATTGGCAACATGAGGAAAACCTTTACACAGTGAGTGGTTAGGATCTGGAATGCACTGCCTGAGAGCATGGGGCCACTGTTGCTCTTTACTGTCCAATGCAGTCCATAAGAGCAGGTAACATTTGCAGGTTCAATTGATTCACCCAAGAGGGAATTGGATTATTATCCAAAAAGGAAGAATGCACAGGAGTTCGGGAAAAGGTCAGGGGACTGGTACCAAGTGAATTGCTCCTGCAGAGAGCCAGCACAGACACAGATGGGCTGAATGGCCTCCTTTTGCACTGTAACCATTCTATGATTCATTGAGAGGAAGCACTAGACCTAGTAATGGGAAATGAACCAGAGCTGATAGGTGGATTTGATAGGGTGGATGTGGTGAAATTGTTTCCGTTTCTGGTTGAGTCCAGAACTACAGAGCATAAATACCAGGGAGCCAATAACACATCAAATATAGAATTAAGGAGGAATTACTTTGCACAGAGACTGGAAAAAATGGGGAACTTGTTGTCACATGGAGTGGTTGCAACAGAAAGCATTGATACATTTAAGGGGAAGCTTCATGCAGACATGAGGGGGCAAGGAATAGAGGAATATGGAAGTAGAGTGGGAAGAGGTAATTATGTATGAATGTATGGTTGCTAAATTTGCTGACACAGGTAGGTAGGAGAGTAAGTTATGAAGATGACATAAGGAGTCTGCAAAGGGATATAGGTAGGCTAAGTGAATGGGCAAAAAATTGGCAGATGGAGTATAATGTGGGAAAATGGGAACCTGTCCACCTTAGCAGGAAGAATAGAAAAGCAGCAAATTATTTAAATAGAGCAATTGCAGAAGTCTGCAGTATAGGGGGATCTGGGTGTCCTGGTACATGAATCGCAAGAAGTTAGTATGTAGGTCCAGCAAGTGATTAGGAAGGCAAATGGGATATTGTTGTTTATTGCAAGTGGAATGGAATATAAAAGTAGGGAAGTTTTGCTCCAGTTGTACAGGCCGTGGGTGAGTCCACATCTAGAGTACTATGTATAGTTTTGATATCCTTATTTAAGAAAGGATATGATTGCAGTAGAAACAATGCAGAGAAGGTTTACTCAACTGATTTGTGGGATGAAGGGGTTGACTTGTGAGGAAAGGTTGGACAGGTTGAGCCTGGTGTTTAAAAGAATGAGAGGCGGGCTAGGATTTTACAGCTGGGCGCGCTACTGACCCAAATGCGCGTAAAATTGGGCGAATTGATGTCGGGCGTGTGTCCCGAAATCACCGTGCACACATGCAATATCGAGGTCACCGGGCATGCACAGGAGTCGGAGCCACCGACAAAGGGACAATTGAGGCCATTAAAAAGCCTATTAACACAGATTTTAGGTTGTGTTCATCACAAGGGCAGGCAGTCGTTCCATTTTTATCAATTTGTCACCTAAGGGTGGGATAAAAGGCCCCAGGAGCACAAGCACTTTCACTTCCTTTGTGATTTCGCTGCCCTCATATTTCTGAGTTTTGCCAGATTTCCTTCTGATTGCCCTAGCTTTCTAAACTGGCTCACCTATAAATCTGTGTCGAAATTCTAACAAAATCGATCAGTCTGTACACACCATGGGGAATATTGACGTTCACATAAGGTATTGGCCTTGAAAATCCATGGCCATTTGGGAAATTGCCAGTGTACGTATATGTGCGGTGGGGGGAGGGGTTGAGTTGAGTGTAGGGGCTCTCTGAACATCACACTCCCCATGACCCAGGGCTTCATTATGATCCAGCACTCAGGTACCGCAGGTTTGTCACTGGAGGTGTCCCAACTGACCCAGCAGTGGATGTAGAATATGACCAGATCCCTGCATAATTAAAAACATATTTTCCAAAAGGATCCCCCTACAAAAGGGAACATCCACACTTTGTTTGCACCCCCTCCCTCACTTCAGCCCCCAACACGGCCACTAACCCGAGCTGCGCCACCTCAGCCGGGCAGTTCAGAGCTGTTGCAATAGCAGGTAGACCCTTGATGGTGTGGGTGTTGAACACATTGGAGCATTCTGCTCTCTGGAGTTCAGTAGGTTATGGGTTCAAGTCCCACTCCAGAGAGTTGAGCACATGAGCTTACAGTCCCAGCACAGTCCTGAGAGAGTGCTGCACTGTCTGTGGTGCCAGTGTTCAGGTGAGATGATAATCTGAAGCCACGCCTACCCTCTCAGGTGGATGTAAAAGATCCAGCACTGCTGTCTATGGCAGCTTGCTGTGCGCAAATTGGCTGGCCGGCACATCCCCCACATTATAGCAGTGACTGCACTTCAAACAGCAGTGAGGCACTCTGGGACATCCTGAAGTCATGAAAGGGGCTGGGGAAGGGAAGCCCCTCCCCAACTCTTTCCCTCCTCCCCCCCTCCGCTCATAGCTTCCTCACCGCTGCCACAAAGTTTAGCTGGATCAGTGGCAGAGGCTGGGTAAGGCCTGTAGAATTTCAAGGCATCTTTCAACTTTCCTCGTAAGTCAACTCCTTCATCCCATGAATCAACTGAGCAAACCTCCTACGCGCATCCATTATATACAATTACATTGAGTCACTGAAGGTTTTAGTCAGCATCAGTTCATAGCTGAAAAGCCGCAGTATCAACACCAAATTTGTTTCCATGTTCTAGCACCGATCTGTTTTTCCACTGGAAGTTTAGTTGAAGTTACCAAAGTGCCGAGGGATGGCATTGGACCTGGTGCCCCCCCCCCCGTCACACTGTCAGACCAACCGGAAGATGCGTTTCCTCGGCCACCCGATGTGAAATCGCACTGAGAACGCATTCTCGCCCAGGAGCAGATTCTACATCCACTGCCTGAGCCTGTGGACTTTGTGCGCACCCAAAGCGTAAAACTCAGGCCCTGATCTCATTGAAACATGGAAGATCCTCAGGGTGGATGCTGACGGGATGCGAGAGACTCGGACTAGGGGACACAGTTTAAAATTGAGGTCAAAAACAGAAAATGCTGGAAAAGCTCAGCAGGCCTAACAGCATCAGTGGAGAGTAAAAAACAGAGCTGAAAAACAAAACTTTCTCTCTCCACAGATGCTGTTGGGCCTGCTGAGCTTTTCCAGCATTCTCTGTTTTTGTTTCAGATTTCTGGCATCCGCAGTATTTTGCTTTTATCTTAAAATTGGGGTCTCATTTAAGGCGGAGATGAGGAGAATTTTTTCTCTCAGAGGGTCGTAGTCTGTGGAATTCTTTTTTCCAAGGGGCAGTGGAGGCTGGGTCACCGGATATGTTTAATGCTGGGCTAGATGGATTCTTAACTGACAAGGGAGTCAAAGGTCATAAAGGGTAGCCAGGAAATTAGAGGCCACAATCAGATGGGCTATGATCTTATCAAATGGTAGAGTAGGCTCAATGGGTTGCCTGGCCTAATCCTGCTCCTAATTTGTTATGGTCATATGTATTAGAGGGAGGAGACACTTGTGGAGTAGAAACACCAGCCTGGACTAGATGGGCCGAATCATCTGTTTCATTGCAGCATATTCTATGTAAAGTTTAACAGCCACTGAAGTACTTTTGAAGTGTAGTCACTTTTGGAATACAGGAAACACAGCAACCAATTTGTGCACAGCAAGATTTCACAAACGTCAACCTGATAATGACCAGATAATCTGTTTTAGGTGTTAGTTGTGAGATAAATGTTGGCTAGGACAGTGGGAAGAACTTCCCTGCTCTTCTTTGAAATAGTGCGATGGGGTCTTTTACATCCACCTGAGAGGGCAGACAGGGCCTCAGTTTAATGTCTCATCAGAAGGACAGCTCCTCTGACAGTGCAGGACTCCCTCAGCACTGAACTGGAAAGTCAGTCTGAATGGATAGCAAGCAATCTCTTATGAATGGTATTGATAGACAAAGTGTATGAGAAAGAGAGAAAGAAAGAGAATTATAGAAATAAAGAGATCTAGAAAGAAAGGCAGACTTGCATTGACCTAGCACCTTTCATGGCCTTGAGATATCCCAATGTGCTTTCAGCAAATTAACTATTTTGGAGTGTAGCATTGTAAATATAGGAACTACACTTCAGTCTCTGGGCTTTTTAGTCTGGGGATTTGCCCTCAGTCATGGGTGAGTGGAACTGTTGGCAAGTTGTCTGTTGTTTAAGCACAGAGGTCAGAAATGTGTAAAAATTGATGGTATTCGGTGGAAGCTGTACTGTTTCAGACAAGTCAATGACTGCCTAAAAAGATTCACCCCAATATTGCCAAGTCACCTGCATTCAGACTGACTACAATGGTTGAACACTCTTCAGTTCACAACATACAGCTTCTCAGTCAGATTTCACATCTGACCACAAGATTTGAAAAAACAATTTCAGCTACAGGTCAAAAGAATCCAATGTATTTGAAAGACAAATAGTGAGGGCATCACTGCCCCAGATCCGGACTGAGTTACCTGTAACAGTAATTATTCCTTGACAGGCAGCAGACTGCGGAGGCTGGAAACCTGAAAGAAGAATAGAAAATGCTGGCAACATTCTTCAGGGTGCGTCAGTGGAAGATAAAACAAAGTTAATGGGGAGATCGTTCACCCCATCAGGGTGACTGGGACTTAAAAAAAAGGTGACATATTTGGTTTTGTCAGAGATAGTTTGGGGGGCAGATGACTAATGCACTCTCGGAAGGCAGGTCTGCGACTAAAATAATTCACGTAGACTGCAGGCCTCCAATTGAGCACAATATTTCCTTTGACCACTTGCTGCCTGGGTTTATAGGGCCTTGAGAAACTTGGCAGCTGAAGGTAAGTGTGAACGGCTGGATCGGTTATATAAATGCTTTTATAGCACTGCTTGTGGGCCAGGGAGAGATGGAATGTTCCCCCCAGTGCCAGAGAAGTTGGACTCAATGTCCAAAGCCCCCGAGGATCTCTAATCTTCCAACAATGTGTCATCCCACGATGATCTTCGACTTTCTGTGCGATGTCCGACTCCCCCCCACGATGTCTGACTCCCCCCCACGATGTCTGACTCCCCCCCGCGATGTCCGACTCCCCCCCACGATGTCTGACTCCCCCCCACGATGTCTGACTCCCCCCCGCGATGTCTGACTCCCCCCCACGATGTCCGACTCCCCCCCACGATGTCTGACTCCCCCCCACGATGTCTGACTCCCCCCCACGATGTCTGACTCCCCCCGCGATGTCTGACTCCCCCCCACGATGTCTGACTCCCCCCCGCGATGTCTCACTCCCGCCACAATGTCTGACTCCCCCCCGCGATGTCTGACTCCCCCCCGCGATGTCTGACTCCCCCCCGCGATGTCTGACTCCCCCCCGCGATGTCTGACTCCCCCCCACAATGTCTGACTCCCCCCCGCGATGTCTGACTCCCCCCCGCGATGTCTGACTCCTGCTGCAATGTCTGACTCCCCCCCACGATGTCTGACTCCCCCCCACGATGTCTGACTCCCCCCCACGATGTCTGACTCCCCCCCACGATGTCTGACTCCCCCCCACGATGTCTGACTCCCCCCCGCGATGTCTGACTCCCCCCCGCGATGTCTGACTCCTGCTGCAATGTCTGATTGCCCCCAGGATGCTTGACACCGCCCCCACCCTGTTGGGATGCATGCCTCATGCCAGAATGTCTAACTCCCCCTGTGATATCTGACTCCCCCTGGGATGCCTGAATCCTCCCCGCACCCGTCAGGATGTCAGACTCCTCCCCCACCCCCCATGATGTCAGACTCCCCCCGACAATGTTTGACCCCCCCCCCCCCCCCCCCCCCACCCCCCCCGGGATATCTGACTCACACCGGAATTTCTGACTCCCCCCGCAATGCCTGACCTCCCCCCACCTCCACCACCGGGGAGTGTATGACACTCCCCTACGATATCTGACTCCCCCACAATGTCTGACTCCCTCTCCAACATCTGACTCCCCCCCGTGATGTCTGACTCCCCTGCGATGTCTGACTCCCCCCACCATGTCTGACTCCCCCCGCAATGTCTGAACCCTCCCCCACGATGTCTGACTCCCCTGCGATGTCTGACTCCCCTGCGATGTCTGACTCCCCCCACCATGTCTGACTCCCCCCACCATGTCTGACTCCCCCACCATGTCTGACTCCCCCCACCATGTCTGACTCCCCCACCATGTCTGACTCCCCCACCATGTCTGACTCCCCTGCGATGTCTGACTCCCCCCACCATGTCTGACTCCCCCGCGATGTCTGACTCCCCCACCATGTCTGACTCCCCCACCATGTCTGACTCCCCCACCATGTCTGACTCCCCCCACCATGTCTGACTCCCCCCACCATGTCTGACTCCCCCACCATGTCTGACTCCCCCACCATGTCTGACTCCCCCACCATGTCTGACTCCCCCACCATGTCTGACTCCCCCACCATGTCTGACTCCCCTGCGATGTCTGACTCCCCCACCATGTCTGACTCCCCCACCATGTCTGACTCCCCCACCATGTCTGACTCCCCTGCGATGTCTGACTCCCCCACCATGTCTGACTCCCCCACCATGTCTGACTCCCCCACCATGTCTGACTCCCCCACCATGTCTGACTCCCCCACCATGTCTGACTCCCCCACCATGTCTGACTCCCCCACCATGTCTGACTCCCCCACCATGTCTGACTCCCCCACCATGTCTGACTCCCCTGCAATGTCTGACTCCCCCACGATGTCTGACTCCCCCACGATGTCTGACTCCCCCACGATGTCTGACTCCCCCACGATGTCTGACTCCCCCACAATGTCTGACTCCCCTGCAATGTCTGACTCCCCCCATGATGGCTGAATCCCCCCCGCGATGTCTGACTCCCCCCCCGATTTCTGACTCCCCCCGTGATGTCTGATTCCCTCCCGGGATGTCTGAATCTCCGCCCGCCATGTCTGACTCCCCCACGATGTCTGACTCCCTGACTCCCCTCGCGATGTCTGACTCCCCCCGCGATGTCAGGTTCCCTCCGCAATGTCTGACTCCCCCCCCGATTTCTGACTCCCCCCGTGATGTCTGACTCCCTGACTCCCCTCGCGATGTCTGACTCCCCCCGCGATGTCAGGTTCCCTCCGCAATGTCTGACTCCCCCCATGATGTCTGACTCCCTCCGTGATGTCTGACTCCCCCCAACGATGTCTGACTCCCCCTGCGATGTCTGACTCCCCCTGCGATGTCTGACTCCCCCCCACGATGTCTGACTCCCCTGCGATGTCTGACTCCCCTGCGATGTCTGACTCCTCCCACGATGTCTGTCAATGTGCTAATCTCCCCACTCACTCTGTCCCATCAAGCCTGCTCTGACATATTACTCCCCGGACCCACTAACTTTGCTAGCTCACCCATCCTTCTCTTTCTGTGTCCTTCCTCACATCCCTATCTATCGATTGACCACTGCCAAGCACAACAAGTGCTTAACCGTTACCCCACTCAATCAATACTTGACATGTTGCCTCCTCTCTTGAAAGCTGAGTCTGCCCCATGTACAATATGGTGCAGAGCGGAACAGTCCGAGAGGTTTCTGGAAAGCCCAGCTGGTGAGTACTGAAGGATGTCTCCAGATCTGTCCAGCTGCCTGAAGTGCATCTTGAACATGATGGTAACTTGCTCAATGCCACAGTTGATTTGGCTGTCGTTGTACTGCTTTTAATAGGTGTCTTTAGCCAAGTTTGAAGGGGCTATCCTGTATCTTTTAACAGGAGTTTGCAAGGGAGCTTGAACTGCTGCAGGATGAAAGCATAATGGCAGCTCCAGAGAATCTGGTGCACACCTGCATAATAAACCTTTCCTTGCACACCATAAGACCATAAGACCATAAGACATAGGAGCAGAAATTAGGCCATTCAGTCCATCGAGTCTGCTCCGCCATTCAGCTGAACATTGATGGAATGGAATCACTTGCGGTTTATGAGGACGCCTGGTTGATCTTGATGTGGTTGATCATGCAATCCACATATATAGCCAATGACAACCTGTGTGAAGCCAGCCAGAAACACAAACCCAAACACCTGCTTATTCTAACTGGTGTCGTCACAGTTGAAGTTGACATAATTGCTAGCCCTGGCTAACAATCCATCGGTCAACTTCATTCAACCCACTCGCACCCTAAACCCACACTTTCCTCAACATTAGAATCACGGACATTTCAATCTGTGAACAATGAAGAGCAGGAAAATCCTGTTAATCCGGCCTTTCCTATCCAATTGTGAAAATCTTAACTTTAATCAGTTTCCCACTGGAAGTGAGTTAGGAGTCCTGAATCCTTTATGTCTCCTCTGTTGTCAAAATTCAGCCCAGAGAGGTGATTCCTAGGAGTGATGCTTCTTTTAACTGGCCACCTCTTGCTTTAGTAGAAGAACCAATTTGCTGTTTTGCAATGGAGCTCAATCTAGTGTATCTTTTCTATTTTCACCAAATGATGGACTATTTGTATATTTCCAATATTCTTCAACCTACTTCAACAACATGAGCATTGTGTCCCTCAAGTCAATTAACATACTCCTGCCACTAATAGGCTCCTGCAACAGCAGCCGCTTACAGCCCAGCTCTGGAATTCCCTCCCTAAGCCTCCATCTTTCTCTCCTCTTTATGTTGCTCCTTAAACCTACCTTTTCTGACCAAGTCTTTGGTCACCTGTCCTGGGCATCTCTTTATGTACATCAAATTTTGTCTGATAATTGCTTCTATGAAGGGTCTTGGATAAAGGCACGATATAAATGCAAGTTGTTGTAAGATACAAAGAAAGACCCTGGCTGAATTTACCCTAGTATTTCTCCCTCCGCTTTTCCTGTATGGTTGGGAGGTTTAGAAAGGGCTATACTCAGCAGGTGTAGGTTACTATCATGCGGTGGTAATTGTGACTAGGGAAATGTGTGGGAAAAGATGTCAAGTTTGAGAAGTCCCAAGGTAAACAAAGACGATGGTGTCAATTATTTTGCGTTGTTCAAACAGCCTAACCAAAGAGCTTGCAGGCCATCACATATGCTCTTGTAGTTTTGCAAATCATTATGATCAAATGTATCAAGTGTGAAATTGGTCTTAGGAGGGACTGTAGAACGGGCAATAGCAAACTGACAGCCGGATGTACACTCTGCCCAATCCCAAGTTGTTTGCTCAAAGTGAATGACATAATAGAAATACAAAGGGAATTTCAGAATTAATAGAGCAAAGTGCAAAAAAAATGTGATATGCAAAGTTACAGCTGAGAAAGACTCGTGATGGAGGGTATTGTGGGGAAATGCAAGATTATTCACTTTGGTTGGAAGAGTAGAAAAACTGAATATTTTTTAAATTATGAGAAACTTGCAAATGTTGGTGTTCAGAGGGATTTGAGTGTCCTTGTTCAAGAAGCAGAACAACAGAAATAACAGCAACAACAGAAGTTGCTCGCTTCAGCTCCACTGCATCCATGGGAGTGACCTGGTGGACCCTGGGTTAGACTACATATAGACTATGTAGGTCCATTTTTAGGCACCATGTTTTTAGTGATCATCAATGCATATTCAAAGTGGATGGATGTGTAAGAAGTGAGATCACCTACATCGTGTGCAACTATTGAAAAACTGCGCCAATATTTTAGTGTACATGGCCTACAAGAAGTTATTGTGTTGGATAAATGGTACTGCTTTCACTAGCACAGAATTCCAAAGATTCATGAACTTACATGGGATTCAACATGTCAGAACAGCACCATATCATCCCTCATCCAATGGGTTAGCAGAAAGAGCAGTAAAAACCTTTAAAACAGGCATGAAGAAACTGTCTGAGGGAACGTTAGAAACACGAATTTCGAGATTTCTTTTCAACTATCGCACAACTCCTCATGCAACCACAGGTTCAACACCTTCTGAATTGCTAATGGAGTGCTGCCTTCATACAAGATTGAGTCTAGTATTCCCGATCTTAGAGGGAAAGGTGGACAAAAACCAGAGTAGTCAGAAAGTGAATCATGATGTTCACAGTAAAGACCGAAAATTTACTGTGGGAGAGACAGTTTTTGTACGAAATGTTGGAACTGGACCGAGATGGGTCCCTGATACAATCGTCTCTGAAACAGAACCTCTGTCATATTGAGTGGAAGTGGAAAACAGGACTGTTAGGAAACACGGGGATCATCTCAGAAGCCGAGAGACACCAACAACCAGTTACTCCACCTGAAATCACAGTCGAACCTTTGATCCCTGAGGTGCCAGGTTGACATAGAATAGATATTCCTGATGTCTCTGTTGAAGTAAATAATTCTGAACTGCCATTGTCTAAGGATGTCCCTGATGCTGCAGTTCCTGGTCAAGTCGATCCAATGGAAGAATCTCCAATTGTAGAGCTGCGTAGCTCACCCGAACCAGAAAACTTCCTCAAAGACTAAGTTTATAACTGCATAGACTGTATATGATATGGGTTAAGATATTTTTGTAAATAAGAGGTTAAAACAAAATTAAAGGGGGAGGAATGTAGTAATTGTAAGTTAAACCTTTCATACTATTATGGGGATCATGTGACTGTACAGATGAATTACTCCTAAGCGCGGGTGATCTTAGGGGCGGAGTTTCCTAGCCTTGGTCTCGGAACAAACATGTAGCTTCATCAGGAGCTCTGTAAATAAAGTTTACTGTTTCTTAAAAGAAACTTGCCCTGCACTCCAAGTTTATTACTCTCCCCATACAGAAAATCCTTGGGAATCCGTCTCTCTTCCATTCTGAGAACATACCTTGTTTTATGGCTATGGATCCAAGGAAGGAAGCTTAACAATTTTCATCTTTGATGTCTGCGGCACATTCTCAGCATTTCATGGAAGGACAGAATCATGAATGTGACAGTCCTCTCAAAGTTAATCTCCCAAGCAACGTGTTAGTGTGACCATGTTCAGTGTTTGTGTGGTTATTGTTTGTGTAAATTCAATTTGCGCAGTAATGCTAGTGCAGACATGTTAAGTGTTTGCATGGCTATTGTCTATGTAAAAACAATGCACGTTAGAATATAGAGCGTGCACACTAAATATTTGTATATAAGCGTCATCAATTAGAACTTAATTGATTGAAAACTGGAGGAAGGTTTCCCAGCATCATGCTATCCTGTCACTCCAGATCCACAGTTATAATATTCATGCCACATTTTCTAAATGATCTTCTACTTGGTGGAGACCTGAAGCCAAGAACTGGGATTCTGTGATACCACTTTCAGTATCTGCCACGGTGAATGGCAGAATGTTTTAAAGAAGGTGTCGGGAAGAATTCAAGACTTTTGAAAATCTGCCTTAAAGTGAACAAAACTTAAGACAAAACACTATCAAGGCTTAGCAGTTCAGGTAAATTAGATTTTGTTTCTTAATGAAAAATACCTTTCCATTTTTTATCTCTGTGTGGGTTAAAATAAATACTCCATTTGATCACTGGTAATCTTAAGTGTGGTGTGGATTTCATGAAGTATTGGTATACTGGAAGTAAAGTGCTGTGTTGTGGCACAGATGGCTGTGTCTGTTGATTACAGCTACTTCTCAGTGCTGGCTGTCGATGTTGAACCATAGATCAATGTGTATAGTCACAGCAAAATCAAGATAAAAAATATGAGTGAATACAATGCAATCATTTCAGCATTTTGTGGATGATTTGATGCTCACACAAATGTATGGCTCGAGATCAAGCAGGTGTGAAAATGATCTCCAGTTGAATGTTTTAAAAGAATGTATTAATTTGATATGGTAAACGTGTTGATGAACCTGTCACTCACATGTTACTAGAGATGGAAGAGTTTGTGTTGAAAGGATGTTGCTGCCATACCTGTGTTTTATTAAAAAAAATCTTTGGCAGCATCATGTTACTTTAAGTGTATATTTAGTTATAAAATAAAATGGAAAAAAAGTTACTGCAGTGAAAAATTACTGGGATGAAGTTGGTGCTGCAGCAGATAACTACAGTGTATCATTGCCCAGTGCAGCAGATAACTACAGTGTATCATTGCCCAGTGCAGCAGAGAACTATAGTGTATCATTGCCCAGTGCAGCAAATAACTATAGTGTATCATTGCCCAGTACAGCAGATAACTATAGTGTATCATTGCGCAGTGCAGCAGATAACTATAGTGTATCATTGCCCAGTGCAGCAGATAACTATAGTGTATCATTGTCTAGTGCAGCAGATAACTATAGTGCATCATTGTCTAGTGCAGCAGATAACTATAGCGCATCATTGTCTAGCGCAGCAGATAACTATAGTGCATCATTGTCTAGTGCAGCAGATAACTATTGTGCATCATTGTCTAGTGCAGCAGATAGCTATAGTGTATCATTGCCCAGCGCAACAGATAACTATAGTGCATCATTGTCCAGTGCAACAGATAACTATAGTGCATCATTGCCCAGTTCAAGGGATAACTATAATGCATCATTGCCCAGTGAAGCAAATGACTATAGTGCATCATTGCTCAGTGCAACAGATAACTATAGTGCATCATTGCCCAGTGCAGGAGATAACCATGGTGCATCATTGCTCAGTACAGCAGATAACTATAGTGCATCATTGGCTAGTGCAACAGATAACTATAGTGCATGAGTGTCTAGTGCTGCAGATAACTCTGGTGCATCATTGCACAGTGCAGGAGATAACTATGGTGCATCATTGTCTAGTGCAGCAGATAACTATAGTGCATCATTGCCCAGTGCGGCAGATAACTATAGTGCATAAGTGTCTAGTGCTGCAGATAACTATAGTGCATTATTGCTCAGTGCAGCAGATAACTATAGTGCATGAGTGTCTAGTGCTGCAGATAACTATAGTGCATTATTGCTCAGTGCAGCAGATAACTATAGTGCCTCATTGTCTAGTGCTTGAGATAACTATAGTGCATTATTGCTCAGTGCAGCAGATAACTACAGTGCATGAGTATCTAGTGCTGCAGATAACTATAGTGCATTATTGCTCAGTGCAGCAGACAACTATAGTGCATCATTGTCTAGTGCTGCAGATAACTATAGTGCATCATTGCCCAGTGCAGCAGATAACTATGGTGCATAATTGTCCAGTGCAACAGATAACTCTGGTGCATCATTGCACAGTGCAACAGATGACTATGGTGCATCATTGTCCAGTGCAACAGATAACTATGGTGCATCATTGTCCAGTGCAACAGATAACTATAGTGCATGAGTGTCTAGTGCAGCAGATAACTATGGTGCATTATTGCTCAGTGCAGCAGATAACGCTGGTGCCTCATTGTCTAGTGCTGCAGATAACTATAGTGCATCATTGCCCAGTGCAGCAGGTAACTATGGTGCATCATTGTCCAGTGCAACAGATAACTATAGTGCATTATTGCTCAGTGCAGCAGGTAACTATAGTGCCTCATTGTCTAGTGCTGCAGGTAACTATAGTGCATCATTGCCCAGTGCAACAGGTGACTATGGTGCATCATTGTCCAGTGCAACAGATAACTCTGGTGCATCATTGCACAGTGCATCAGATAACTATAGTGCATCATTGTCTAGTGCTGCAGATAACTATAGTGCATCATTGCCCAGTGCAGCAGATAACTATGGTGCATCATTGTCCAGTGCAACAGATAACTCTGGTGCATCATTGCACAGTGCAACAGATAACTATGATGCATCATTGTCTAGTGCAGCAGGTAACTATAGTGCATCATTGCCCAGTGCGGCAGATAACTATGGTGCCTCATTGTCCAGTGCAACAGATAATTATAGTGCATCATTGCCCAGTGCAGCTGATAACTATGGTGCATCATTGTCCAGTGCAACAGATAACTATCGTGCATCATTGCTCAGTGCAGCAGATAACTCTAGTGCATCATTGCACAGTGCAGCACATAACTACAGCGCATCATTGCCTGTGCAGTAGGTAACTATAGTGTATCATTTTCAAGAGCAGCAGATAACTATAGTGCATCATTGCCCAGTGCAGCAGATAACTGTGGTGCATCATTGTCCAGTGCAACAGATAACTATAGTGCATCATTGTCTAGTGCTGCAGATAACTATGGTGCATCATTGTCTAGTGCAGCAGATAACTATAGTGCATCATTGCCCAGTGCAGCAGATAACTATGGTGCATCATTGTCCAGTGCAACAGATAACTATAGTGTATGAGTGTCTAGTGCTGCAGATAACTATAGTGCATTATTGCTCAGTGCAGCAGATAACTATAGTGCCTCAATGTCTAGTGCTGCAGATAACTATAGTGCATTATTGCTCAGTGCAGCAGATAACTATAGTGCATCATTGCCCAGTGCAGCAGATAACTATAGTGCATCACTGTCTAGTGCTGCAGATAACTATCGTGTATCATTGCTCAGTGCAGCAGATAACTCTAGTGCATCATTGCACAGTGCAGCACATAACTACAGCGCATCATTGCCTGTGCAGTAGGTAACTATAGTGTATCATTTTCAAGAACAGCAGATAACTATAGTGCATCATTGCCCAGTGCAGCATGTAACTCTGGTGCATCATTGCACAGTGCAACAGATAATTACATTGCATCATTGTCTAGTGCAGCAGATAACTATAATGCATCGCTGCCCAATGTAGCAGGTGACTATAGTGCATCATTTTCTAGTGCAGCAGATAACTATAGCACATCATTGCTCAGTGCAGCTGAGAACTACAGTACCTCATTGTATAGTGCTGCAGATAACTGTGGTGCACCATTTTCTAATGCAGCAGATAACTATAGTGCATCGTTGCCCAGTGCAGCAGATAACTATGGTGCATCATTGTCCAGTGCAACATATAACTCTGGTGCATCAATGCACAGTGCAACAGATAACTATAGTGCATCATTGCACAGTGCAGCACATAACTACAGCGCACCATTGCCTGTGCAGTAGGTAACTGTAGTGTATCATTTTCAAGAGCAGCAGATAGCTATAGTGCATCATTGCCCAGTGCAGCTGATATCTATAGTCCATCATTTCTAGTGCAGCAAGTAACTACAGTGCATCATTGCCCAGTGCAGCAGATAACTATGGTGCATCATTGTCCAGTGCAATAGATAACTATGGTGCATCATTGCCCAGTGCAGCCGATATCTATAGTCCATCATTTCTAGTGCAGCAAATAACTATAGTGCATCATTGCACAGTGCAGCAGATAACTATGGTGCATCATTGTCCAGTGCAACAGATAACTCTGGTGCATCATTGCACAGTGCAACAGATAACTATAGTGCATCATTGTCTAGTGCAGCAAATAACTACAGTGCATCATTACACAGTGCAGCAGATAATTATGGTGCATCATTGTCCAGTGCAACAGATAACTCTGGTGCATCATTGCACAGTGCAGCACATAGCTGCAGTGCATCATTATCTAGCGCAGCAGATAATTATAGTGCATCCTTTCCCAGTGCGGCAGATAATCATAGTGCGTCATTGCCCAGTGCAGCAGATAACTATAGCGTATCATTGTCTTGTGCAGCAAACTATAGTGTATCATTGTCTACTGCAGCAGATACACCATAGTGTATCATTGCCCAGTGCAGCTGAAACCTATAGTGTAGCATTATCTAGTGCAGCAGATGACTATAGTGCTTGAAGCTTTGTGCGGCAGATAACTATGGTGTTTGAATCCTCGTGCAGTAGATTCCTGTACAATTTGAAGCCTAGTGCATCAGCTAATTGTAATGTTTGTAGCCTCGTGCAGCAGATAACTCTAGTGCATCATTGTCTGGTGCAGCAGATAACTATAGAACATCATTGCCCAGTGCAGCAGGTAATTATAATGCCTGGTTGCCTAGTGCAGCGGATCACAATAATGCATCTTTGTCTCATGCAGCGGATAACTATAGTATATCATTGCCCAGTGCAGAAGTTAACTTTAGTGCATTATTGCCCAGCACAGCAGATAACTACAGTGATTATTGTCAAGTGCAGCAGATAACAATGGTGCATCTTTGTCTAGAGCAGCAGATAAATTTGGTGCATCATTGTTTAGGGCAGCAGATAACAATAGTGCATCATTGCCCAGTGCAGCAGATATCAATAGTGCATGATTGTCTATTGCAGCTGATAACTATAGTGTATCATTGCCCAGTGCAGCAGATATCAATAGTGCATGATTGTCTATTGCAGCTGATAACTATAGTGTATCATTGCTCAGTGCAGCAGATAATATTAGTGTATCATTGCCCAGTGCAGCAGATTACTATAGTACATCATCTTCTAGTGCCGCAGAAAACAATAGTGTATTATTGTCTATTACAGCAGATAAATATAACATATCATTGCCCAGTGCAGGAGATAACTATAGCACATCATTGTCTACTGCAGCAGACAGCTATATTGCATCATTATCTATTACAGCTGGAAACTATTGTGCATCATTGTCTACTACAGTAGATAACTATGGTGTATCATTGCCTATTACAGCAGATAACAACAGTGCATCATTGTCTGGTGCAGCAGATAACTATAGTGCATTATTGCCCAGGGCAGCAGATAACAATAGTGCATCATTGTGCAGGACCGCAGATAACAATAGTGTATCATTGTCTATTACAGTCCAAAACTATAGTGCATCATTGTGTAGTGCAGCAGATAACTATAGTGCATTTTTGCCCAGGGCAGCAGATAACAATAGTGTATCGTTGTCCATTACAGTCCAAAACTATAGTGTATCATTGTCTAGTGCAGCAGATAACTATAGTGCAGCAGAAAAATAAAGTATATCATTGCCCAGTGCAGCAGATGACTATAGTGTATCATTTTCTATTGCAGCAGATAACTAGAGTGTATCATTGCCCAGTGAGCAGATAAGTGCAGTGCATCAATGCCCAGTGCAGCATATAATTTTCTAGTGCAGCAGATAACTATGATGCATCATTATTTCATGAAGCAGATAACTATAGTGCATTATTGTCTGGTGCGGCAAATAACTATAGAACATCATTGCCTAGTGCAGCACATAGCTATAGTGCATGGTTGCCTAGTGCGGCAGATCATAATAGTACATCATTGTCTAATGCAGCAGACAACTATAGTGCATCATTTCCCATGCAGGAGTTAATTGGAGTGCATCATTGCCCAGTGCAGCAGATAATTATAGTGCATCATTATCTTGTGCAGCAGATATACCATAGTGTATCATTGCACAGTGCAGCTGAAACCTATAGTGTAGCATTTTCTAGTGAAGCAGGTGACTATAGTGCTTGAAGCCTTGTGCAGCAGATAACTATAGTGTTTGAATCCTCATGCAGTAGATAACTGTAGAATTTGAAGCTTAGTGCAGAAGATAACTGTCATGTTTGTAGCCTCATGCAGCAGATAACTACAGTGCATCCTTGTCTGGTGCCACAGATAATTATAGTGCATCATTGCCTGTGCAGCAGATAACTATAGTGCATCACTGCCCCCAGTGCAACAGTTAACTATAGGCATCATTGTCTAGTGCAGTAGATAACTATAGTTCATCATTGCCCAGTGCAGCTGATATCTATAGTGCATCATTGTCTAATGCAACAAATAATCATAGCGCATCACTACCTAGTGCAGCAGATAACTATAGTGTATCATGGCGCAGTGTAGCAGATAACTATATTGCTTGAAGCCTTGTGCAGCTGATAACGCTAGTATTTGTGGCCTAGTGCAGCAGATAACTGTAGAGTTTGAAGCCTCGTGCAGCAGTTAACTGTAGTGTTTGAAGATTCTTATAGCAGATAACTGTAGAGTTTGTCGATTCATGCAGCAGCTAACTGTAGATTTTGAAGCCGCATGCAGTAGATAACTGTTGAGTTTGATGATTCATGGGGCAGATAACTGTAGATTTTGACGATTCACGCAGCAGATAACTGTACAGTTTGATGATTCATGCAGCAGATAACTGTCGATTTTGATGATTCATGCAGCAGATAATGGTAGATTTTTAAGCCTTGTGCTGCAGATAACTGTGGAGTTTGTCGATTCATGCAGCAGGTAACTGTAGAGTTTGAAAATTCGTGCAGCAGATAACTGTAGAGTTTGATGATTCATGCAGCACATAACTGTAGAGTTTGAAAGTTCGTGCAGCAGATAACTGTAGAGTTTGAAAATTCGTGCAGCAGATTACTGTAGAGTTTGAAGATTCATGCAGCTGATACGTGTAGAGTTTGCCAATTCTTACAGCAGATAACTGTAGAGTTTGAAGGCTTTTGCAGAATATAACTGTAGAGTTTATCGATTCGTGCAGCAGATAACTGTAGAGTTTCAAGATTCGTGCAGGACAACTGTAGAGTTTGAAGGCTTTTGCAGAATATAACTGTAGAGTTTACCGATTTGTGCAGCAGATAACTGTAGTGGTTGTCGATTAGTGCAGCAGATAGCTGTAGAGCTTTAACATTTGTGCAGAAGATAACTATAGAGTTTGCCAATTCATGCAACAGATAACTGTAGGGCTTTAAGATTCATGCAGCAGATAACTGTAGGGCTTTAAGATTCATGCAGCAGATAACTGTAGAGGTTGAAGATTCATGCAGCAGGTAACTGTAGAGTTTGTCGATTCATGCAACTGATAACTGTAGGGCTTTAAGATTCATGCAGCAGATAACTGTAGGGCTTTAAGATTCATGCAGCAGATAACTGTAGAGGTTGAAGATTTACGCAGCAGGTAACTGTAGAGTTTGTCGATTCATGCAGCAGTTAACTGTAGAGTTTGAAGCCTCATGCAGCGAGTAACAGTAGGTTTGAAAATTTGTGTAGCAGATAACTGTGGAGCTTGAAGATTCATGCAACACATAACTAGAGTTTGAAGATTCATGCAGCAGATAGCTGTAGAGGATGTAGCCTCATGCAGCAGATAACTGTAGAGTTTGAAGCCTCAGGCAGTGGGTAACTGTAGTGTTTGAAGATTCATGCAGCAGATAGCTGTAGAGGATGTAGCCTCATGCAGCAGATAACTGTAGATTTTTAAATAAGCGGATAACTGTAAAGTTTGTCGATTTGTACAGCAGGTAACTGTAGAGTTTGAAGCTTCATGCAGAAGATAACTGTAGAGTTTAAAGATTCGTGCAGCAGTTAACTGCAGAGTTTGATGATTCATGCAGCAGATAACTGTAGAGCTTGTCGATTCATTCAGCAGATAATTGTAGAGTTTGATGATTCATGCAGCAGATAGCTGTAGAGTTTGATGATTAATGCAGCAGATAATTGTAGAGTTTGATGATTCATGCAGCAGAGAGCTGTAGAGTTTGATGATTCATGCAGCAGATAACTGTAGAGTTTGATGATTCATGCAGCAGATAACTGTAGAGTTTGATGATTCATGCAGCAGATAACTGTAGAGTTTGATGATTCATGCAGCAGATAACTGTAGAGTTTGACGATTCATGCAGCAGATAGCTGTAGAGTTTGATGATTCATGCAGCAGATAATTGTAGAGTTTGATGATTCATGCAGCAGAGAGCTGTAGAGTTTGATGATTCACGCAGCAGATAACTGTAGAGTTTGAAGTCTTGTGCAGAATATAACTGTTTAGTTTGTCGATTTGTCCAGCAGAAAGCTGTAGAGTTTCAAGATTCGTGCAAGACAACTGTAGATTTTGAAGACTTCTGCAGAATATAACTGTAGAGTTTGAAGAATCGAGCAGCAGATAACTGTTGATTTTGATGATTCATGCAGTAGATAATAGTAGATTTTTAAGCCTTGTGCTGCAGATAACTGTGGAGTTTGTCAATTCATGCAGCAGATTTGAAGCCTCGTGCAGAAGATAACTGTAGAGTTTAAAGATTCGTGCAGCAGATAACTGTAGAATTTGATGATTCATGCAGCAGATAACTGTAGAGCTTGTCGATTCATTTAGCAGATAACTGTAGAGTTTAAAGCTTCGTGCAGCAGATAACTGTAGAATTTGATGATTCATGCAACAGATAACTGTAGAATTTGATGATTCATGCAACAGATAACTGTAGAGCTTGTCGATTCATTTAGCAGATAACTGTAGAGTTTGAAGATTCATGCAGCAGATAACTGTAGAGTTTGAAGACTCGTGCAACAGATAACTGTAGAGTTTGCCGATTCTTACAGCAGATAACTGTAGAGTTTGAAGGCTTGTGCAGAATATAACTGTTTAGTTTGTCGATTCGTGCAGCAGATAACTGTAGAGCTTAAAGATTCGTGCAGCAGAAAGCTGTAGAGCTTAAAGATTCGTGCAGCAGATAACTGTAGAATATGATGATTCATGCAACAGATAACTGTAGAGTTTGTCGATTCATTTAGCAGACAACTGTAGGTTTTGAAGACTTCTGCAGAATATTACTGTAGAGTTTGCCGATTCGTGCAGCAGATAACTGTAGAGCTTTAAGATTTGTGCAGAAGATAACTATAGAGTTTGTTCATTCGTGCAGCAGATACCTGTAGAGTTTGTCGATTCATGCAACTGATAACTGTAAGGCTTTAAGATTCGTGCAGCAGATAACTGTAGAGTTTGAAGATTCATGCAACAGGTAATTATAGAGGTTGTCGATTCGTGCAGCAGATAACTACAGAGTTTGTCGATTCATGCACCAGATAACTGTAGAGCTTGAAGCCTTATGCAGCAGATAACTGTAGAGTTTGAAGATTCGTGCAGCAGATAACTGTAGAATTTGAAGCCTCATGCAGTGGGTAACTGTAGTGTTTGAAGATTCATGCAGAAGATAGCTGTAGAGGATGTAGCCTCATGCAGCAGATAACTGTAGAATTTGAAGCCTCATGCAGTGGGTAACTGTAGTGTTTGAAGATTCATGCAGAAGATAGCTGTAGAGGATGTAGCCTCATGCAGCAGATAACTGTAGAGTTTGAAATAAGTGGATAACTGTAAAGTTTGTCGATTTGTACAGCAGGTAACTGTAGAGTTTGAAGCCTTGTGCAGAAGATAACTGTAGAGTTTAAAGATTCATGCAGCAGATAAATCTAGAGCTTGTCGATTCATTCAGCAGATTACTGTAGAGATTGATGGTTCGTGCAGCAGATAACTAGTGTTTGAAGCCTCGCGCATCAGCTAACTGCTGAGTTTGAAACCTCATGCAGCAGATTACTGTAGAGTTTGAAGCCTCATGCAGAGGTTAACTGTAGAGTTTGACGATTCATGCAGCAGATAACTATAGAATTTGAAGACTTGTGCCGCAGATAACTGCAGAATTTGAAGATTTGTTCAGCAGGTAACTGTAGAGCTTGAAAACTCATGCAGCAGATAACTGCAGAGTTTGAAGCATCGTGCTAAAGATAACTGTGGTGCATAAAGATTCGTGCAGCAGATAACTGTTGAGTTTGAAGCCTCGTGCAGCAGATAACTGTAGAGCCTGAAGATTCATGCAGCATATAACTGTAGTGTTTGAAGCTTCATGCTGAAGATAACTGTAGAATTTGAATATTCATGTAGCAGATAACTGTAGAGTTTAAAGATTTGTGCAGCAGTTAACTGTAGAGTTTGAAGATTCGTGCAGCAGATAACTGTTGAGTTTGAAGGGCCGTGCAGCAGATAAGTGTAGAGTTTGAAGACTCGTGCAGCAGATAACTAGAGTTTGAAGATTCGTGCAGCAGTTAACTGTAGAGTTTGAAGATTCATGCAACAGATACCTGTAGAGTTTGAAAATTCATGCAACAGATACCTGTAGAGTTTGAAAATTCATGCAACAGATAACTGTAGAGTTTGATAATTCATGCAGCAGATAACTGTAGAGTTTGAAAATTCATGCAACAGATAACTGTAGAGTTTGAAAATTCATGCAACAGATACCTGTAGAGTTTGAAAATTCATGCAACAGATACCTGTAGAGTTTGAAAATTCATGCAACAGATACCTGTAGAGTTTGAAAATTCATGCAACAGATAACTGTAGAGTTTGATAATTCATGCAGCAGATAACTGTAGAGTTTGAAGATTCATGCAGCAGATAACTGTAGAGTTTGATAATTCGTGCAGCAGATAAGTGTAGAGTTTGAAGACTTGTACAGCAGATAACTAGAGTTTGAAGACTCGTGCAGCAGATAACTAGAGTTTGAAGATTCGTGCAGCAGTTAACTGTAGAGTTTGAAGATTCATGCAACAGATACCTGTAGAGTTTGAAAAATCATGCAACAGATACCTGTAGAGTTTGAAAATTCATGCAACAGATAACTGTAGAGTTTGATAATTCATGCAGCAGATAACTGTAGAGTTTGAAAATTCATGCAACAGATAACTGTAGAGTTTGAAAATTCATGCAACAGATACCTGTAGAGTTTGAAAATTCATGCAACAGATACCTGTAGAGTTTGAAAATTCATGCAACAGATACCTGTAGAGTTTGAAAATTCATGCAACAGATAACTGTAGAGTTTGATAATTCATGCAGCAGATAACTGTAGAGTTTGAAGATTCATGCAGCAGATAACTGTAGAGTTTGATAATTCGTGCAGCAGATAACTGTAGAGTTTGAAGATTCATGCAGCAGATAACTGTAGAGTTTGAAAATTCATGCAGCAGATAACTGTAGAGTTTGAAGAATCGAGCAGCAGATAACTGTAGAGTTTGATGATTCATGCAGCAGATAACTGCAGTGTTTGATGATTCATGCAGCAGATAACTGCAGTGTTTGAGGCCTTGTGAAGTAGACGTGGGGAGGCAATCGTGTAGTGGTATTGCCACATAATCCAGAGACGCAGGGGTATGTTCTGGGGACCTGGGTTTGAATCCTAGCACGGCAGATGGTGGTATTTAAATTCAATGAACAATCTGGAATTAAATGTCTAACGATGACCATGAAACCATTGTTGCCAAAACCCATCTAGTTCATTAATGCCCTTTAGGGAAGGAAATTTGTCATTCTTACCTGGTCTGGCATACATGTGACTCCAGACCCACAGCAATGTGGTTGACTCCTAACTGCCCTCTGAAATGGCCGAGCAAGCCACTCAGTTGTAATAAACCACTACAAAGTCAGGAGAAAGGATTGAAACCGTACGGACAACCCGGCATCGACCTAGGTACCGGAAATGACAATGGCGATCTCAGCCCTGTTGACCCTGCAAAAGCCCTCCTCACTAACTATCTGGGGGCTCGTGCAAAAGTTGGGAGAGCTGTCTCACAGACTAGTCAAGCAACAGCCTGACATAGTCAAACTCACAGAATCATACCTTACAATGTCCCAGACTCCACCATCACCATCCCTGGGTATGTCCTGTCCCACCGGCAGGATAGACCCTGCAAAGGCAGCGGCACAGTGGTATACAGTCAGGAGGGAGTTGCCCTGAGAGTCCTCAACATTGACTTCAGACCCCATGAAGTCTTATGGCATCAGGTCAAACATGGACAAGGAAACTTCCTGCTGGTTAACACCTACCGCCCTCCCTCAGCTGATGATTTCAGTGCTCCTCCATGTTGACCATCACTTGGAGGAAGCACTGAGGGTGTCAAGGACACAGAATGTACTCTGGGTGAGGGACTTCAATGTCCATCACCAAGAGTGGCTCGATACACCACTACTGACCGAGCTGGCCGAGTCCTAAATGGCATAGCTGCTAGACTGGGTCTGCGGCAGGTGGTGAGTGAACCAACAAAAGGGAAAAAATTTTTGACCTCATCCTCACCAACCTGCCTGCTACAGATGCATCTGTCCCTGACAGTATTCTATGTTCCGGCAATAGTACTGAAGACTTGTGCTCCAGAACTTGTCGTGCCCCTAGCCAAGCTGTTCCAGTACAGCTACAACACTGCCATCTTCCCAGTGGAAAATTGCACAGGTATGTCCTGTACACAAAAAGCAGGACAAATCCAACCCAGCCAATTACATCCCCATCAGTCTACTCTCCATCATCAGTAAAGTAATGGAAAGGGTAATCAACAGTGCTATCAAGTGGCACTTGTTTAGCAATAACCTGCTCACTGATGCCCAGTTTGGGTTCCACCAGGGCCACTCAGCTCTTGACCTCACTCCAGCCTTGGTTCTGTTAGGGGGAAGAAAGTAAGTAAGAATTTATGGTAAAGGAGAATTTATTGAAAAGGAATGAATTACTTAAAATTTCCAGGCAACCAGAGCTACCAAGCACTTTAACAGTTGAAGGTTACCAGATGAACCTTGCACAGCCTTAGGACCTGTAAGCAACAGAAAGGCTTTGGGAACTGGACTGGAGTCAGAAATTGGCAATAACATAGACTAAGTTTGCTCTTCAAAGTTTGCTCTTCAACAGATAGGGGAAGGACAGATGGTCCCAGCTTAGATAGGAGGGAAGGTCTCTACCTGGTGAAAATAGGGACATACGATGCATCTTACCAGAGATGTCTGTTTAATGGAAACCTATATGTTGACGAGATCGGAATCTGGAAACTGTTCTTGTATGTGGCCAATATGGGTAAATATGTTGAACACGTGTAATTTAGCAGAGTGCTATCTCAAGCTGCATTGGGATGGTTCTCTCCTTGCAATTGCTCGAATAAATGGTTGTGACCTTTACCTGCGAATCCTGTGGTCCGTTTGTCAAAGTGACCACAACAGTTCAAACATGGACAAAAGAGCTGAATTCCTGAGGTGCGGTGAGAATGACTGCCCTTGACATCAAGGCAGCATTTGACAGAGTGTGGCATCAAGGAGCCCTAGCAAAACTGGAGTCAATGGGAATCAGGGAGAAAACTCCCCACTGGTTGGAGTCATACCGAGCACAAAGGAAGATGGTTGTGGTTGTTGGAAGTCATTCACCTTAGCTCCAGGCCGTCACTGCAGGAGTTCCTCAGGGTAGTGTCCTAGGCCCAACCATCTTCAGCTGCTTCACCAATGATCTTCCTTCCATCATGAGGTCAGAAGTGGGGATGTTTGCTGACGATTGCACAATGTTCAGCACCATTCACGACTCCTTAGATACTGAAGTAGTCTATGTCCAAATGCAGCAAGACCTAGACAATATTGAGGCTTAGGCAGACAAGTGGCAAGAAACATTCACACCACACAAGTGTCAGGCAATGACCATCTCCAACAAGAGAGAATCTAACCATCACCCCTTGATGTTCAATGGTATCACCATCATTGAATCCCCCACAATGAACAACCTGAGGGTTACCATTGAGCAGAAACTGAACTGGACTAGCCATATAAATACTGTGGCTACAAGTGCAGGTCAGAAGCTAGGAATCCTGCAATGAGTAACTCACCTCCTGACTCCCCAAATCCTGTCCACCATCTACAAGGCACAAGTCAGGAGTGTGATGGAATACTCCCCACTTGCCTGGATGAGTGCAGCTCCCACAACACTCAAGAAGCTGGACACCGTTCAGGACAAAGCAGCCCGCTTGATTGGCACCACATCCACAAAAATTCACTCCCTCTACCACCGACGCTCAGTAGCAGCAGCGTGTCCCATCTACAAGATGCACTGCAGAAATTCACCAAGGCTCCTTAGACAGCACCCTCCAAACCCACAACAACTGTCATCTAGAAGGACAAAAATAGCAGATAGATGGGAACACCACCACCTGGAGCTTCCCTCCAAGTCACTCACCATCCTAACTTGGAAATATATCGCCGTTCCTTCACTATGGCTGGGTCAAAATCCTGGAACTCCCTTCCTAACAGCACTGTGGGTATCCCTACACCATATGGACTGCAGCGATTCAAGAAGGCAGCTCACCACCAACTTCTCAAGGGCAACTAGGGATGGGCAATGAATGCTGGCCCAGCCAGCGAAGCCCACATCCTGTGAATTTATAAAAAAATAGATAACTGTAGAGTCTGTAGCCTAGTGCAGCAGATAACTACAGTGCAAATTATTGCCTAGTTTAGCAGAGTTGAGCAACAACTCGAGAAGCTGATGATTAGAACTCTTTACGATGAGGTGTAAGGCTGTATGTCAATATTACATCAGCACCAGAAAACCAACTGTTGTGGAACATATCAATATTTATCTTTTAAATTTGGAATGAATTTGTTGTTTACGAATACTGCTGTATACTCTCCAAAATACTACCAAATGGGTGATATCGACTTGCTCCTGAATTTTCCAAGTATTGGATTTATTGAATTGCTGCAAAAATGTATACAGTTCATACTTTGTAATAAATATTTTGCAGCACTCAAATTCTGTGTTATATTTTCTGTCAGCCCACAATGGTTAAGAAGACATCGGCCTTAGTAGGGCGATGTAACTGACATTGTGGGGATTTATTTAAATACTCGAAGGCTAGTGAGAATGTGACTGTTAAAACAAACGAATGTTTTTTTTAAAGTTTACATCTTTGTTTAATTAAAACATGGTACATTGTTTCCTATTAGTGCACTTTTAAAATTGAACAGATCTTCTCCTCCAAAAATTATGTCCAAAATGTGAAAGTATGTTGTCTGTGTACACCATTGAAAAAGACTAAGTAAACATTATGTATGGGTGATTCTGTATGAAAGTGGCCATATTTGCTTTTTGTGTTACATCTCAGTGTTTTGCCAGTAGTTGGCAGTGTAATAGGAGTTTCATTCTAATTTTGTGACTTGCCTATTGCAGATGCAGGTTGTACTTCCCTATCACGCCATATAACCTTGTATTATTTTTACCTGACCAATCACTCCAAATACTTTCAAGAAATAAAACCAACTTCCACTTTGTTTCACAGTAAATTCTCAGTTTCCAACAGGATTTACTTGGCTGTTTACCAAGGTGTTTTAAGAAAAATTAGAAGGCAAAATCATGTGTTTGTCTTAACAGAAGCTGTACGTGTGTTTGTATGTGAGAAGTACAAGTGTAATAATTATATACTTGCTGTAGGTTTTGTTTTGTGCTGTATAAGTTTTGAAAGGCACATTAAACTGAAAAGGAGAGACAGTGTCAACTGCTACATCCCCCCCTTCCTTTCAATGCACCCTAGCACTCATCCCAACCTTAGACTCTCCTCAATCCCATTAGTATTGAGAAAAATACAAGTTGAGCACAGAACTTGGTGGGTGTGGAATGAATCTGCTAAATGGAATGGCTTCTTAAACAGAGTGACAACAGGAATTTGGCGAGAGTGGGAATTCACTGATAAGTAAGGATGAGTCAGGAGAATGTGTTATTATTGACCTGGAATTTTCGGGCTGGATTTTAACTTAGGGCTAGATTTTATAGCCTCGTACCGGAGTGTATATAGCAGGTGTGCCGGGTGGGAGGAGGCATGTAAAACTTGTTGGATGATATGTTCTTCTCTTTGACGTAAACGTACCAATCATACAATAGGGATTAGTGAAACAAGAATGTGGGTTCTTTATTTGAAGATAGGACTATATACAGATAGTGTTAACTAGGAGACTAAGTATGCATTACCTGACTCCTACTCCTGCTGCTCCTTGTCAACTGAATAAAATTAATTGGACTAATACATCACACCATACAGATTGGTGTAGCTCCAGCACAAGTGTCATTAAGAAAGATGGTTCTATGTGCATTTGGTTCGACCCAAGGAATCTGAATACACCTCTAAAATGATGCCTTCATAAAATTCCCACACTTGAGGAGCTGAACCCAAAGTTTAAGATATGCTCTTCCCTTAAAGGTACATTTACATCATATCAGCTTGTCATTGTCCCATCTGAATAAAAGTTCACTCTTCGCAGCTGCTGTCTCAGTTTCCTCTGGCAAATGTTTGTCAGAAAGAGCTTGTGTGGACACGGCTTTTCTCAACTGTGGATTATTTAAAGTTGAGAAGATCAGGGTGGAAGGTGCCTTAGGTGTATTTGACGGCACATTAGGAGAGGAGGACCACCACCATCCACGGTGGTGCTGACGTGCCGTGGTGGAATTAGCATGTGCACAGGGGAGAGTTTACATGTGGAGGAGGACACAGGGGTTTACCACTCATCTTGGGATGATGTGAACCTAGAGGACGAGGAGGGGCAGGAGGATGAAGGTGGGGCGCCCATTGCCAGGCCGGCTGCTTCCATTGCAGCCCAGGATGAACAGGAATATCTAATATTGTGAAGGTGTACCTCGTGTGAAACATAGCAAATGAAACCCCTTGGTCACTCATGCCACCAAGCCACAGACCATCAAACCTCCCCCATCTTCCCATTGCATTAAACAGTCCTTCAAACACTCAGCCCTTCATTGTTCATCTGCCCAAGCGGTCAAATCTGCTATTGATATTTATTATGGACAAGTTGGCCCATGGGGCAATGGGGAAGACTTGGATGTGGTGCAAATCTTTAAATTTTATGTGACATTGTAAAGCAGACTTAACAGCATAACTTATCAAATACCCATGTGCATACCCCTATTGAATAACAATTTCTTTAATTTATGCTTCTATGAGGCTTCTGCAGCTGCTCAATTCCCTGCCTGACTGCAAGATAGGTTTGGATGTTGCTCTCTGGGTTTTACTGTCCCTGAGAAACTGATCCACCTGCCCCTGTGCAGGGGCAGATCACTGGGAGATGAGGCAGCTTGTCCTGTGCTGTCTGAGATGGTGAGAAGTGGGAGCACTCTGAGTGGCATTCCCATTCCATGTCCTCTTTCACCATCATCCCTCCTCTGGGTCAGTGCCACATTGCTCCTAACACTCTCCTGCAGAACAGCTGGGTGAAGATCAGCGACATGTTGCAGGGCCATGATTAGGGATCATCCTGCTTAAGGTGACAGAGATATTGGCATCCAAACTCACGGTTATCACCTGCATGGAATCATTTGAGATCTTTGTTTAAATCTTCACAGAGGTGACCACTCCCTCCACGGTGGACCTCTAGCTTTTGCCTTGTCAATGATAGCCCTCAGCAATCAACATTTCCATGCAGCTGAGCAGATGTAGGATAGGATGTGGTCCCTGATACGGACTCTTCACAGCTGCCCCTGCACCCAACTTCTGCTCATGCTCACTTGTGGATTATGAATCACCAGGCGAAAACCCAATGGAGTGGCTAACTGGACTTGCCAATGTGGCAATTTTTACATTGATGCAAGGCTCTATGTCCTGTGACAGTGCACTTTCAGAAAGAATACGGTGCTCTGCGGAATTGTCCACATGGACGGCCTAGGACACTTGCTGTAGACATAAGGGCCTTGGAAGGTGGGCAGGAGGTGCACAGTGGTATTGTCGCTGGACTAGTAATCCAGAGACCCAGGGTAATTCTCTGGGGACCTGAGTTCAAATCCCACCATGGCAGATGGTGAAATTTGAATTCAATAAAAACCTGGAATTAAAAGTCTAATGATGACCATGAAACCAGTGTCGATTGTTGTAAAAACCCATCTCGTTCACCAGTGTCCATTAGGGAAGGAAATCTGTGGTCCTCACCTTTTCTGGCCTACATGTGACTCCACACTCCAGACCCACAGCAATGCCCCCTGAAATAGCCCAGCAAGCCACTTAGTTATACCAAATCACTACAAAGTCACAAAAAGGGAATGAAACCAGATGGACCACCCGGCATCAACTTAGGCACCGGAAACGACAACAGCAAACTCAGCCCTGTTGACCCTGTAAAGTCCTCCTTGCAATGTCTGGGGGCTAGTGCCAAAATTGGGACAACTCCCTCACAGACTAGTCAAGTAACAGCCTGACATAGTCAAACTCAGGGAAGCATATCTTACAGATAACGTCCCAGACTCCACTGTTACCATTCTTGGGTATGTCCTGTCCCACTGGCAGGACAGGCCTAGCAGAGGTGGCGGCACAGTGGTATACAGTCGGGAGGCAGTTGACCTGGGAGTCGGTAACATCGGTTTCGGACCCCATGAACTCTCATGGCATCAGATCAAACACAGGCAAGGAAACCTCCTGCTGATCACCACGTACTTCCCCACCCTCCACCCCAGCTGACCAGTGAACAGTGCTCCTCCATGTTGACCATCACCTGGAGGAAGCACTGAGAGTGGCAAGGGCACAGAATGTACTCTGGGTGGGGGACTTCAATGTTCATCACCAAGAGTGGCTCGGTAGTACCACTAGTGACCGAGCTGGCCGAGTCCTAAAGGACATAGCTGCTAGACTGGGTCTGCGGCAGTTGTGCGGAACCAGCAAGAAGGAAAAACATACTTGACTTCATCCTCACCAACCTGCCTGCTACAGATGCATCTGTCCATGACAGTATGGGTAGGAGTGACCACCGCACAGTCACTGTGGAGACAAAGTCCTGTCTTCACATTGAGAATACCCTCCATCATGCTAAATGGGAGAGATTTTGAACAGATCTAGCAACTCAAGACTGGGTATCCATGAGGTGCTGTGGGCCATCAGCAGCAGCAGAATTGTACTCGATCACAATCTGTAACCTGTTGGCCCGGTATATCCCCCACTCTACCATTACCATCAAGCCGGGGGATCAACCCTGGTTCAATGAAGAGTGCAGGAGGGTATGCCAGGAGCAGCACCAGGCATACCTAAAAATGTGGTGTTAACCTGGTGAAGCTAAAACACAGGACTACTTGCGTGCCAAACAGCATAAGCAGCAAGTGATAGACAGGGCTAATCAATCCCACAACCAACGGATCAGATCTAAGCTTTGCAGTCCTGCCACATCAAGTCGTGAATGGTGGTGGACAATTAAACAACTCACTGGAGGAGGAGTCTCCACAAATATCCCCATCCTCCTTGATGGAGGAGCCCAGCACATCAGTGTAAAAAGATAAGGCTGAAGCATTTGCAACAATCTTCAGCCATAAGTGCCGAGTGAATGATCCATCTTGACCTACTCACAGATGCCAGCCTTTAGCCAATTCAATTCACTCCACGTGATATCAAGAAATGGCTGACAGCACTGGATACTGCAAAGGCTATGGGCCTAATAATATTCTGGCAATATTACTGAAGACTTGTGCCCCAGAACTTGCCGCGCCCCTAGCCAAGTTCCTCCAGAACAGCTACAACACTGTCATCTAGCCGGCTATGTGGAAAGTTGTCCGGGTACGTCCTGTACACAAAAAGCAGGACAAATCCAACCCACCCAATTACCGCCCCATCAGTCTACTCTCCATCATCAGTAAAGTAATGGAAGGAGCCATCAACAGTGCTATCAAGTAGCACTTGCTTAGCAATAACCTGCTCACTGATGCCCAGTTTGGGTTGCACCAGGGCCACTCAGCTCCTGACCTCATTACAGCCTTGGTTCAAACATGGACAAGAGCTGAACTCCCAAGGTGAGGTGAGAGTGGCTGTCCTTGATAACAAGGCTGCATTTGACCGAATGTGGCATCAAGGAGCCCTAGCAAAACTGGAGTCAATGGGAATCAGGGAGAAAACTCTCCACTGGTTGGGGTCGTACCTAGCACAAAGGAAGATGACTGTGGTTGTTGGAGGTCAGTCATCTCAGCTCCAGGGCATCACTGCAGGAGTTCCTCAGGGTAGTGTCCTAACCCAACCATCTTCAGTTGATTCACCAGTGACCTTCCTTCCATCATAAGGTCAGAAGTGGGGATGTTCGCTGATGATTGCACAATGTTCCGCACCATTCATGACCCCTTAGATACTGAAGCAGTCCATGTCCAAATGGAGCAAGACCTGGACAATATCCAGGCTTGGGCTGACAAGTGGCAAGTACCATTCACACCACACAAGTGTCAGGCAATGACTATCTCCAACAAGAGAGAATCCAACCATCACCCCTTGATGTTCAATGGCATTACCATCATTGAATCCTCCACTATCAACATTACTATTGACCAGAAGCTGAACTGGACTAGCCATATAAACACTGTGGCTACAAGAGCAGGTCAGAAGCTAGGAATCGTGTGATGAGTAACTCACATGCCTCCCCAAATCCTGTCCACCATCTACAAGGCACATGTCAGGAGTGTGATGGAATACTCCCCACTTGCCTGGGTGATTGCAGCTCCCACAACACTCAAGAAGCTGGACACCGTTCAGGACAAAGCAGCCCGCTTGATTGGCACCACATCCACAAACATTCACTCCCTCTACCACCGACCCATAGTAGCAGCAGTGTGTACCATCTACAAGATGCACTGCAGAAATTCACCAAGGCTCCATAGACAGCACCTTCCTACCATCTAGAAGGACAAAAGCAGCAGATAGATGGGAACACCACCACCTGGGGGTTCCCTCCAAGTCACTCACATCCTGACTTGGAAATGTATCGTCATACCTTTACTGTGGCTTGGTCAAAATCCTGGAACTTCCTTCCTAACAGCACTGTGGGTATACCCACATCATATGGACTGCAGCGATTCAAGAAGGCAGCTCACCACCACCTTCTCAAGGGCAATTAGGGATGGGCAATGAATGCTGGCCCAGCCAGCGAAGCCCACATCCTGTGAATTTATAAAAAAAATAGATAACTGTAGAGTTTGTAGCCTAGTGCAGCAGATAACTACAGTGCAAATTATTGCCTAGTTTAGCAGAGTTGAGCAACAACTCGAGAAGCTGATGATTAGAACTCTTTACGATGAGGTGTAAGGCTGTATGTCAATATTACATCAGCACCAGAAAACCAACTGTTGTGGAACATATCAATATTTATCTCTTAAATTTGGAATGAATTTGTTGTTTATGAATACTGCTGTATACTCTCCAAAATACTACCAAATGGGTGATATCGACTTGCTCCTGAATTTTCCAAATAGTTGAATTTATTGAATTGCTGCAAAAATGTATACAGTTCATACATTGTAATAAATATTTTGCAGCACTCAAATTCTGTGCTATATTTTCTGTCAGCCCACAATGGTTAAGAAGACATCGGCCTTAGTAGGGCGATGTAACTGACATTGTGGGGATTTATTTAAATACTTGAAGGCTAGCGAGAATGTGACTGTTAAAACAAACGAATGATATTTTTTAAAAAGTTTACATCTTTGTTTAATTAAAACATGGTACATTGTTTCCTATTAGTGCACTTTTAAAATTGCACAAATCTTCTCCTCCAAAAATCATGTCCAAAATGTGAAGGTATGTTGTCGGTGCACACCATTGAAAAAGACTAAGTAAACATTCCGTATGGGGGATACAGCGACATGTTGTAAGGCCATGATTAGGGATCATCCTGCTTAAGGTGACAGAGATATTGGCATCCAAACTCATGGTGATGACCTGCATGGAATCATTTGAGATCTTTGTTTAAATCTTCACAGAGGTGACCACTCCCTCCACGGTGGACCTCTAGTTTTTGCCTTGTCAATAATAGCCCTCAGCAATCAACATTTCTATGCAGCTGAGCAGATGTAGGATAGGATTGTGGTCCCTGATACGGACTCTTCACAGCTGCCTCTGCACCCAACTTCTGCTCATGCTCACTTGTGAATTTTGAATCACCAGGCGAAAACCCAATGGAGTGGCTAACTGGACTTGCCAATGTGGCAATTTTTACATTGATGCAAGGCTCTATGTCCTGTGACAGTGCACTTTCAGAAAGAATACGGTGCTCTGCGGAATTGTCCACATGGACGGCCTAGGACACTTGCTGTAGACATAAAGGCCTTGGAAGGTGGGCAGGAGGTACACAGTGGTATTGTCGCTGGACTAGTAATCCAGAGACCCAGGGTAATTCTCTGGGGACCTGAATTCAAATCCCACCATGGCAGATGGTGAAATTTGAATTCAATAAAAACCTGGAATTAAAAGTCTAATGATGACCATGAAACCAGTGTCGATTGTTGTAAAAACCCATCTCGTTCACCAGTGTCCATTAGGGAAGGGAATCTGTGGTCCTCACCTTTTTTGGCCTACATGTGACTCCACACTCCAGACCCACAGAAATGTGGTTGATTCTTAAATGGCCCCTGAAATAGCCCAGCAAGCCACTTAGTTATACCAAATCACTACAAAGTCTGAAGAGAATATAACCAGATGGACCACACGGCATCGACCTAGGCACCGGAAAGGACAACAGCAAACTCAGCCCTGTTGACCCTGTAAAGTCCTCCTTACCAATGTCTGGGGGCTAGTGCCAAAATTGGGACAGCTCCCTCACAGACTAGTCAAGTAACAGCCTGACATAGTCATACTCAGGGAAGCATATCTTACAGATAACGTCCCAGACTCCACTGTTACCATTCTTGGGTATGTCCTGTCCCACTGGCAGGACAGGCCCAGCAGAGGTTGCGGCACAGTGGTATACAGTCGGGAGGGAGTTACCCTGGGAGTCGATAACATCGGCTTCGGACCCCATGAACTCTCATGGCAACAGATCAAACATGGGCAAGGAAACCTCCTGCTGATTACCACATACTTCCCCCCCCTCCGCCCCAGCTGATGAATCAGTGCCCCTCCATGTTGACCATCACTTGGAGGAAGCACTGAGAGTGGCAATGGCACAGAATGTACTCTGGCTGGGGGACTTCAACGTTCATCACCAAGAGTGGCTCGGTAGCACCACTACTGACCGAGCTGGCCGAGTCCTAAAGAACATAGCTGCTAGACTGGGTCTGCGGCAGTTGTGAGGAACCAGCAAGAGGGAAAAACATACTTGACTTCATCCTCACCAACCTGCCTGCTACAGATACATCTGTCCATGATAGTATAGGTAGGAGTGACCACCGCACAGTCACTGTGGAGACAAAGTCCTGTCTTCACATTGAGAATACCCTCCATCATGCTAAATGGTAGAGATTTTGAACAGATCTAGCAACTCAAGACTGGGTATCCATGAGGTGCTGTGGGCCATCAGCAGCAGCAGAATTGTACTCAAACACAATCTGTAACCTGATGGCCCAGCATATGCCCCACTCTATCATTACCATCGAGCCAGGGGATCAACCCTGGTTCAATGAAGAGTGCAGGAGGGCATGCCAGGAGCAGCACCAGGCAAACCTAAAAATGAGGTGTTAACCTGGTGAAGCTATAACACAGGACTACTTGTGTGCCAAACAGCAAAGGTAGCAAGTGAAAGACAGAGTTAAGTGATTCCACAAGCAACGGATCAGATCTAAGCTCTGCAGCCCTACTACATCCAACCGTGAATGGTGGTGGACAATTAAACAACTCACTGGAGGAGGAGGCTCCATAAATATCCCCATCCTCAATGATAAGAGAGCCCAGCACAGCAGTGCAAAAGGTAAGGTTGAAGCATTTGCTACAACCTTCACCACAAGCGCTGAGTGGATGATCCATCTTGGCCTCCTCCAGAGGTCCCCAGCATCACAGATGTCAGTCTTTAGCCAATTCGATTCACTCCACGTGATATCAAGAAACGGCTGAAGGCACTGGTTACTACAGAGGCTATGGGCCCTGACAATATTCCGGCAATAGTACTGAAGACTTGCGCTCCAGAACTCATCGCACCCCTAGCCAAGCTGTTCCGATACAGCTACAACACTGGCATCTACCCTGCTATGTGGAAAATTGCCCAGATATGTCCTGTACACAAAAAGCAGGACAAATTCTACCCGGCCAATTACCGTTCCATCAGCCTACTCTCGATGATCAGTAATGATGGAAGAGGCCATCAACAGTGCTATAAAGGCATCACTTGCTTTAGCAATAACCTGCTCACTGACGCCCAGTTTGGGTTCTGCCAGGGTCACACAGCTCCTGACTTAATTACAGCCTTGGTTGAAACATGGAAAAAGAGCTGAACTCCCGAGCTAAGGTGAGAGTGACTGCCCTTGACATCAAGCTGGAATTTGACTGAGTGTGGCATTAAGGAGCCCTAGCAAAACTGGTGTCAATGGGAATCAGGGGGTAAACTCTCCATTGGTTGGGGTCATACTTAGCACAAAGGAAGAGGTTTGTGGTTGTTGGAGGTCAATCATCTCAGCTCCAGGACATCACTGCAGGAGTTCCTCAGGGTAGTGTCCTAGGCCCAACCATCTTCAGCTGCTTCATCAATGACCTTCCTTCCATCATAAGGTCAGAAGTGGGGGTGTTCGCTGATGATTGCACAATGTTCAGCACCATTCGTGACTCCTCAGATGCTGAAGCAGTCCATGTCCAAATGGAGCAAGACCTGGACAATATCCAGGCTTGGGCTGACAAATGGTAAGTAACATTTGCACCACACAAGTGTCAGGCAATGGCCATTTTCAGCAAAAGAGAACCTAACCATCGCCCCTTGATGTTCAATGGCATTACGATCGCTGAATCCCCCACTATCAATATCCTGAAGGTTACCATTGACCATAAACTGACCTACCAGCCATATAAATAATGTTACCACAAGGGCAGGTGAGAGGCTAGGAATCCTACGTAAGTAACTCGCCTCCTGACTCCCCAAATCCTGTCCATCATCTATAAGGCACAAGTCAATAGTGTGATGGAATACTCCCCACTTGCCTGGATGAGTGCAGCTCCAACAACACTCAAGAAGCTTGACGCCATCCAGGACAAAGCAGCCCACTTGATTGGCACCACATCCACAAACATTCACTCCCTCCACCACCGACACACAGTAGCAGCAGTGTGTACCATCTACAAGATGCACTGTCCAAACTCACCAAGGCTCCTTAGGCAGCACCTTCCAAACCCACGACCACTACCATCTAGAAGGACAAGGGCACCAGACCCATGGGAACTCCACAACCTGGAAATTCCCCTCCAAGCCACTCACCATCCTGACTTGGAAATATATCGCCGTTCCTTCACTGTCACTGGGTCAAAATCCTGGAACTCCCTTCCTAACAGCACAGTGGATGTACATACACCTCATGGACTGCAGCGGTTCAAGAAGGCAGCTCACCACCACCCTCTCAATGGCAATTAGGGATGGGCAATAAATGCTGGCCCATCCAGCGACCCCCACCTCCCATGAACGAATTTTTTAAAAAGACAAAAGACAGGGATCATGTAAAAGCCACAATCTTGACAGTCACCATGCTTAGTCTTCTCCTAGTTCAGTCATTGCTGATGTAAAGTGAGCAGATGTATATCAGGGATATTTGTAATTCTGTCGCCAGCTATCTTTGAGCTTCCTGTCTCTCCATCTCTGACAGAGAGAGAAGGTTTACCACTTATTCCCATAGCCTCCTCTGCACCAGTGATTTGGATAATCTGTGGTGGTGCATCTGCCCTTGCGTTTTGCACTCTCTACTTTGGAGTGACTGTCAATGGTGGATGGATAAATAGCGAGGTGAGGAAGTACATGGAAAGTGAGAGATGGGTGCTGCTGAAAAGTTAGTGAGTGGGAGGAGTGATATAATGATAAAGGTAAAATGACAGGGAAGGTGGTGCTTAAATCACAGGCTGTAGTTGAATATACAAATGTACTCACTTTTCCTGTTTGGATTAAATCATTAAATCGCTTCCAATACAGCACAATGCTGTTGTTGTTCACCTCCTCAGTGGAACTCCTCCATGCTCCCTAATAGTGAAAGGAGGCTGCCTGTCGGGCCTGTCAATGCACCGATCGCCCCTGTAAGATGCCTATCAGTGTTCTCCTGTTTGCCATCCCTTTCATCTGAGTCCTTTTTCAGCAGAATTCATCTGCCACTTTGCCCTCTGGTGAATCAACACACAAACTACCCTTTCACTCTGGCTTTGCTGCGACCCACTCATGCAGGTCTGCCTGACTGACAGAGGATAAAAGCGCTGTGGCTGTTGCCACATTCATTAAATGCTAGCTCTTACAGTTGCAGTACATCTCCCCATTAACATGTGGGGCCCGCAGAACCACTTGTCCACAGACAGTTGCACCCTGCACTGTTGGGAATCCCAACAGCCTTGGAAATCCATGTGCTCACTTCTCCTGATTCTCTCTGGTCAGTGAGAAGATGGTGAAGTCCCCCCCCCTTCTATACAGGGCCTCTGTGGCCTCCCTGGTGCACCGATGGATGGCAAACTGTGAGATGTTGCTCCCATCTCCTCTTCCCACCTGGAAGGATCTACTGATTGAGAAATTGGGGGTGACAGTGACCTTAATGACCACTGGCAGCACCGACCTCACACACCGGCTGTGTGGCTGAAGGTTGGGTTGAAGGAGGTGACACATTACAGTCACCGCCTCCCTATTGAAACACAGGTACCTCACACACTGCTCCTGGCTGAAGTGGAGATTGCAGTTCTCCCTGAACCCTGGGTGGGTAAAGCCTGTTATTGAGAACCCCCCGCCCCCCCCCTCCCTCCCACCGCCTCTCCACACAGCCTTTGCCTCTCTGCTGCCTGCTGAGCTCCATTTTCATATCATGCTGCTGCCCAAGAAGGACCCATAACTGAAGCAGGATTTCTCCTGACAGGCCAAACAAGCCTTTTGATCTCCTTATCAAAATCCAGTGCCACTTCTCTGCAAATCCAACACGTTTGTAGAACTCCTCCAAATAATACTCAACACACTCCAAATAATACTTAACACACTCCAAATAATACTTAACACACTCCAAATAATACTCAACACACTCCAAATAATACTCAACACACACCAAATAATACTCAACACACTCCAAATAATACTCAACACACTCCAAATAATACTCAACACACTCCAAATAATACTCAACACACTCCAAATAATACTCAACACACTCCAAATAATACTCAACACGCTCCAAATAATACTCAACACACACCAAATAATACTCAACACGCTCCAAATAATACTCAACACGCTCCAAATAATACTCAACACGCTCCAAATAATACTCAACACGCTCCAAATAATACTCAACACGCTCCAAATAATACTCAACACAGTCCAAATAATACTCAACACGCTCCAAATAATACTCAACACACTCCAAATAATACTCAACACAGTCCAAATAATACTCAACACACTCCAAATAATACTCAACACACTCCAAATAATACTCAACACACTCCAAATAATACTCAACACACTCCAAATAATACTCAACACACTCCAAATAATACTCAACACACTCCAAATAATACTCAACACACTCCAAATAATACTCAACACACTCCAAATAATACTCAACACACTCCAAATAATACTCAACACACTCCAAATAATACTCAACACACTCCAAATAATACTCAACACAATCCTTCCACCTTTCACCGATTTTGCACCAGCAAAAGGAGGAAGTGAAAAACACCTCAGCTGAAGGTGGCATTGCCAGTCCTCTAAATGGCAGTGGTGTGGGTAGCGAGTGGGTAGGGGGGGTTTCCCTTATGCAGCTGAACATGATTAAGAGGGGTGTTAACTGGACCTCTGCAGTCCAAAATGGCTGATTGTGTGCCAAACCCGTGTTCGAGATGTCATGATCCGCTGACTGCATGCTTTCAGTTCAAGGCAGCACGCGAATGGCACTCCAGAGACAGATTTCACGGCCAATATTCCTGGATAAGTTATATTCAGGAAAAATAGGGATGGACAAGAAGGAGAGGGAGCGATGGCAGTTTTAATGGAAGATTCTGTTACAGTATTAGAAAGGTACAATAAGCTTAAGCATTCAAAGGCAGAATGTATTTGATTAGAATTAAGGACCAAAAGAGGAGCTATTACACTGGTGGGTGTAGTTATACAGCAACGACAGGGCAGGAATGAGATAGAGAATCAAATTTGCTGGCAAATTGCAAAAAGATGCAAGAATCATTGGGCGGTGATAATGAAGGACTTCAATGATCTTAATATAGTCTGGGAAAATAACAGTGTAAAGTGCAAAGAGGGGAAAGAATTTCTGAAATGCGTGCGCGAGAACTTTCTGCGCAGAATCGTGAAATGATGCAGCAGAGAAGGAGGCCATCCAGCCCACCCTGCCCCTCACAGCTCTCTGAGAGAGCTATCTAATTAGTCCCAACACCCTCCTCACGCTTTCCCCATAACCTAGCAGTGTCCCTGTCTTTCAAATATATATCCAACTCCCCTTTGAAAGTCAAGCCTGATTCAGCTCTAACAAATTCAAGAAAGGCTTTCATTTAATAGTTCATGGGTGCAGAGACAATTCACTAGATTGATACCAGAGTTTAAAAACTCTGTGGAGACACTCAGGAAGTGAGGGTTGTTCTCCTTAGAGCAGAGAAAATTCAGAGATTTGATAGAGTTGTTCAAAATCAAGGTAGGTTTAGACTCATTAGGGAGAAACTGTTTCCAGAGGATACAGATTTAAGCTAATTTGCAAAGGAACTAAGGGTGACATGAGGAACAAATGTTTACGCTGCGTGTTGCTGTGATCTGGAATGTACAGCTTGAAAGTAGGTTCAATATTGGCCTGAATACTGTAGCCAGCAGCAAAGGAGCAGAACTTGCCATTCACTACACCGGCAGCAGCCCACAGAATTTCTGTGGGCTTTTGAGGGGAGAATTGTTTAAATTTGCCATCTGATCCAGACCTCAGGGACTGAGAGAAAGGACACAGGGGCTCTTGGACATGGTGGTACTGGAGGTTCTGGTGGAGGAGGTCAGGAGGAGGAGGGATGTCCTGGAGAGGGAGAAGGGATGCCACCTCGCCCTCCTGTCCCTCTCCTGCAGCTCCTGGTGCCGCTCTGCCGTGTCCTTGCACCATTCATCATCGAGACAAAGGTGGACTGCTCTCAAAATGTCCAGGACCAAGCAATCCCTTTCTCCTGGTGACACCTATAAGATTTGGACTGCTTCAGTATCTGAGGAGTTGCGAATGGTGCTGAATACTAGCCGTATAATCATTAGCTGCACAAAACCCCAGTCCTGGAGATCTCCAAGTCTGAGAGCCACACAGCTCAGCTCACATTTGCTCCATGAATCTTTTGGTGCACAGCTCAGAAACGGGGCATGTCCTGTAAATGCCCTGTATCAGTCAGGCACCAATTATGACCCTGCAGTGGAAAATCTACATGATTGCATGTTTGTTGCTTCAACCTGCACTTCAGAAATGTTGGAATTTGCAGTAATATAAGAAAGACTTGGATGTTTATAGCACTTTTCAAGACCACTAGAAGTTTCAAGTCACATTACAACCAATTAAATACTTCGGACTGTAGTCACTGTTGTAATGTGGGAAGCACAGCAGCCAGTTGGTGCACAGAAAGGCCTCATAAGTAGCAATGAAATCATGATCAGATAACCTGTTTTGGTGTTGGTTAAGGGATAAACATTGGCCAGGACACTGGAGAGAACTCTAACATAAAAGCAAAAAACTGCGGATGCTGGAAATCCAAAACAAAAGCAAAAATACCTGGAAAAACTCAACAGGTCTGGCAGCATCTGCGGAGAGGAGCACAGTCAACGTTTCGAGTCCGAATGACCCTTCAACAGAACTGTTGAAGGGTCATTCGGACTCAAAACGTTAACTGTGTTCCTCTCCGCAGATGTTGCCAGACCTGCTGAGTTTTTCCAGGTATTTTTGTTTTTGTACTGGAGAGAACTCTCCTGTTGTTATTCAAAACTGGAGTCAATGGGAATCAGGAGAAAATTCTTTAGCACAAAGGAAGATGGTTGTGGTTGTTGGAGGTCAGTCATCTCAGCTCCAGGACATCACTGCAGGAGTTCCTCAGGGTAGTGTCCTCGGCCCAACCATCTTCAGCTGCTTCATCAATGACCTTCCTTCCATCATAAGGTCAGAAGTGGGGATGTTCGCTGATGATTGCACAATGTCCAGAACCATTTGTGACTCCTCAGATACTGAAGCAGCCCAGGTTCAAATGCAGCAAGATCTGAACAATATCCAGGCTTGGGCTGACAAGTGGCAAGTAACATGCGCTCCACACAAGTGCCAGGCAATAACCATCTCCAACAAGACAGAATTTAACCATTGCCCATTGATGTTCAATGGCATTACCATCACTGAAACCCCCACTATCAACATCCTGGGGGTTACCATTGACCAGAAATTGAACTGGACTAGCCATCTAAATACTGTGGCTACACGAGCAGGTCAGAGGCTAGGAATCCTGCAGCGAGTAGCTCACCTCCTGACTTCCCAAAGCCTGTCCACCATCTACAAGGCACAAGTCATTAGTGTGATGGAATACTCCCCACTTGCCTGGATGAGTGCAGCTCCAACGACATTCAAGAAGCTTGACACCATCCAGGCCAAAGCAGCCCACTTGATTGGCACCCCATCCACAAACATTCACTCCCTCCACCACCAACACACAGTGGCAAAAGTGTCTGCCATCTACAAGATGCACTGCAGAAACTCACTAAGGCTCCTTAGGCAGCAGCTTCCAAACCCACGACCACTACCATCTAGAAGGACAAGGGCAGCAGACACATGGAAACACCACCAGCTGGAAGTTCCCCATCAAACCACACACCATCCTGACTTGGAAATATATCACCGTTCCTTCACTGTGGGTCAAAATCCTGGAACTCCCTCCCTAACAGCACTGTGGGTGTACCTACACCACATGGACTGCAGTGGTTCAAGAGGGTAGCTTACTGCCACCTTCTCAAGGGCAATTAGGAATGGGCAATGAATGCTGGCTTAGCCAGCAATGCCCACACCCCATGAACGCATAAAAAAATCATGTCCTGGGATTGTTTACGTCCACGTGACACACAGAGGGGGGCTTGGTTTACCAAATCACCAAAAAGATGGCAACTTGGACACTGCAGCACTCTCTCAGTACCGCACTGAAGTGTCAGCCTGGATACGTGGTCAAGCCTCTGGAATAGACTTGAACCCACAGCTCTCTGACTCAGTGGAAAGGGTGCTACCCAATGAGCTACAGTTGATACCCTATAGTCATTATCAACAGCTCAATAGGTCAGGACAGAAAAGAAGGGAGAGAATGACCCCTTTCTGATCTGTCATCAGACAGGAACATGGTTGAGTGTTGGCCATTTATTCAGACTGTGTGGTGCAAGCAGAAGCTGTTGATCCCATTCTAAATTGTCTCTCCACAGGCCATCGGGCAACAGGTTTATACCATTGTCAATATTAACCTGACTAATGAGCGTATCTTGTTCCATGAATCGACATCCTCCAACTTCAGCCATCCTTTTAGCTCTTCCATTATTCAGAGTACCATTAGGCTTACTACAATTCTGTCCACATAAGAATATACTTTGAATTTGAGAAGAGGCCAAAAAGGACAATTGTACATAGCTCAAAACAATCATATTAAGTAAGTGTAGCTATTAACTCCAGCGTGTGTAATAACATTGGATTGCAAGGCCAGCTTATTGTCACTTCATCACTAGACCATCTGCTTTGTTGGGTCTCTGTGGAGCTGATATAATCACAACTGTTTTTATACTGGCCCTTTCACCCTGTCATTATGATGAGTATTTACCATGGAAGAGGACTTGCCAAAGCTGTTTTTTTTTATTCCTTTCATGGAATGTGGTCAGTATTTGTTGCCCATCTCTCATTACCCTTGAACTGAGTGGCTTGCTGGGCCATTTCACTGAATCACTGAATCACAGAATCACACTGTGCAGAAGAGGCCCTTTGGCCCATCAAGTCTGCACCGACACGTGAGAAAAACCTGACCTACCTACCTAATCCCATTTACCAGCACTTGGCCCATAGCCTTGAATGTTATGACGTGCCAAGTGCTCATCCAGGTACTTTTTAAAGGATGTGAGGCAACCCACCTCCACCACCCTCCCAGGCAGTGCACTCCAGACTGTCATCACCCTCTGGGTAAAAAAGTTTTTCCTCACATCCCCCCTAAACCTCCTGCCCCTCACCTTGAACTTATGCCCCCTCATGACTGATCCTTCAACTCAGGGGAACAGCTGCTCCCTATCCACCCTGTCCATGCCCCTCATAATCTTGTACACCTCGATCAGGTCGCCCCTCAGTCTTCTCTGCTCCAACGAAAACAACCCAAGTCTATCCAACCTCTCTTCATAGCTTAAATGTTTCATCCCAGGCAACACCCTGGTGAATCTCCTCTGCACCCCCTCCAGTGCAGAGGAGATTCAGAGGGCAAGTTAAGAGTCAACCGCATGTCGGCTAGGCAGGGGTGGCAGATTTCCTGTATTAGTGAATCAGAAGGGTTTTTACAACAATGAATGCTAGTTTCATGATCACCATCACTGAGACTAAATTTGACTTCCAGACTATCGATTAATTGAATCCCACTGCTGTGGTGGGGTTCAACCTGTGTCCCCAGAGCTTTAGCCTGGGCCTCTTGGTTACTAGTCCGGTGATATTACCACTATGCCACTGTCTCCCTCAGTGGTATGCTGTGATCAACAGGGTGAGATAAAAATTGATGAAGATAAAGACCTGGAAAGACTGGCAGAACTTCAAGTGGAAAAATGACCAAGTCCAGATGGGATGTATCCTAGGATGCTGAGGGAAGTAAGGTCAGGAGCTGTGGAGGTGCTGGCCATAATGTTCTAATCCACCTAAGATACTGGGGTGGTGCCAAAGGACTAGAGGATTGCTAATGTTACACACTTGTTCATAAAAGAAGAGAAGGATAGACCTGGAAATTACAGGTCATACAAGCAAACCACTGCAGATGCTGGAAATCCGAAATAAAAACAGAAAATGCTGGAAAAATCAGCAGGTCTGACAGCATCTACGGAGAGAAAAACAAAGTTAACATTTTGAGTCTGTATAACTTTTCTTCAGAACGAAAGAGAAGTAGAAATGTAATTGAATTTATACTGTTTAAGGGGGTGGAGCAGGTCAGCGTTAGGTGAGATTGACAAAGATGTCATGGACACGAGACAAAGGGGGTGTTAATGGTAGTGGTAAAGAGTAAAGAAAGTGCTGATAGTGGCATAAAGGTAAGATTGCAGCAGGTGTTAATAGCAGAACAAGGGTCAGCACTCTGAAATGACAAGTTGGTCAATTTAATGTTGGTTGTCAGGATGCTTTTAGAAACAATAATCTGGGAGAAATTTAACAGCCACTTGGACATGAATGGGCTAATAAAGGAGAGCCAGGACAGGTTTGTTAAGGGTAAAAGGTGCTAGATTAACTTTTGATAAGGTAGTTGAGGCAGTTGTGTACATGAACTTCCAGAAGGTGCTTAATAAAGTATCACATATTAGTTTGTTCGCAAAATCCAAGTCCATATGGGATAAAAGGGGTAGCATGGGTACAAGGGAATAGAAAGCATGGAGTTCTGATTAATGGCCATTTTTCAGACTGGGGGAGGTTAAGAGTGGAGTTCCCCAAGGTTCAGTACCAGGATCATTGTGGTTTTTCATATACACTAATGGCTAGGGCTTGGGGGTACAGGACACAATTTCAAAATTTACAGATAACACGAAACTTGGAAGTGTAGTGAACAGAGAGGACGGAGACAGATAAGTGGAACTAACTGGATTGTTCTTCATAAGAGCCAGCAGAGAATCAATGGGCTGAATGGCCTCCTTCTGTGGTGTAGAATTCTATGGTTCCATAAGGTGGACATTGCATATGGGTTGTGTACCTTCTGATGACTTCACACATCGTTCTGCCTGCTGAATAAGCTAGTGTTTTTGTTTTACTTAGAAAGCAAAGGATTAATGAGCAGTAGCTGTTGTGCATAAACAAAATGGAATCATACATAAAGGATTCTACCATAATTCTCCTTCAGGTGGTAACTAACATTAAACAGATGTTATTTATCAATCCACAAATAAGAAATAACCTAATGCACTCAGTGAAGCAGCATGTCATTAAAATTGTGCTTTTACTGCAAAACATAACATTTTGGGGTAAATCCTGACTCTGTGAGACAGTGTAAAATGAGTGATAATGAGGTACCAGCCTGTTTTACATCTTTCCTCAATTTGATATCTATTGAAGATGTAAAATGGGCTTCTGACTCATTACTGGTAGGGTTGTCTTTCATTTGCAGCCGAATGGCCACTATTTTAGGCCCCACCAAAGCTGAATTTCACCCAATGATATTGACCGTAGCCTATGACTTGTGGTACTGGGCCGTTGTCTGACTTGTACCGTGCTGCCCTTTGATTTGTGGGAGTGTGCAATTCTTTGTCTGGTGGCACCGTGCCGCACTTCATGGGCATGAGCAATGACTCTGGCACAACACACCAATCAAACAGGTGGAGCAGCTGATGATGAATGAGACCAATATGAGAGGAGCTGATTTGAAACTCAAGCCAGGCTCTGCTTTCAATAAGGTGCTGCTGCATATAAAATAGTCTTTTTGATTATGCTGCTACTGCAGTGAGAACTTTGGTCTGTTCTTAAACTTGCACGATTAGATACATGACAGATTATTGATGACAAGAGGCTTTACAATCAGCCAGGGTTCAGCCTCGCTTCTTGAAGCTGCATTTTCTACACTTGTTTCCATTCACTTCAAAAGGACGTGTCAAAATATTCTACCCTGTAAATTATCAGTAAATTTGATTCTCCTGGAAAGATATTATCTGCTCAGACATTACATGCAGTGTCCTTGAGTGAAACACTCCATCATCCCACAGGCCAAGTACAGGCTTCCCTCTGCTTTGGAATTTAATTGGATATAGAGCCCCAAAATTTGAGTCTAATGAAAATAACTTCATTATTTTCAGGTTAGTGGGAACATACAGATTTGTTTTGATAGCTATGAACTACCTTTCTAATGCAGTGCCATGCTGGATGGAGAATAGCTCATGAAAGATTCACTCGAGAGTAAGGAAACCAAATCTGACTCTGTGGTAATGGTGGCCTGCCTTTGATGCTTTTAAATTGTTTCAGTTGACTTCTTTAGAAGACATTCCTTATAAGGAATGTTGGACAAGAAGAGCTGATGTAAGTTGGGCTAAAGTTTAAAGAGTTGGAAGTGTCATAGCCACCCGCCCCACCCCCTGGCCATTGTGAAGACATGCTCCCGAGATTCATCAGAAATTGGTTCTATTTGTGAACGACAAGTGCCATCATTGGCTCTCAGGTGGGATTCAAAGTTAGAAAGAAATATTTTCATTTTTATGGCATCTTCCACAATCTCAGGGTGTCCGAAAGCGCTTTACAACCAATAAGATACTTTTTGAAGGATTGTAATGTGGGAGGACATGAAACCAATTTGCGTACAGCAAACTCCAATAAACAACAGTGTGATAATGACCAGACAACCTGTTTTAGCCATTGTGACTGGGGGATAAACATTGGGAGATTTCCAGTGCTGTTCTTCTAAATAGCACTGTGGGTTCCATTCAGTTCAGTTTAGAGGCCAGAGTCTTGGTTTCATATCTCAATTGAAATATGATTCAGCCTAGATATTATGCATCAATGTGTACCTTTCTCTAGCTTAGTTCTCTACATTTCCTCCTCTCACTCTGGATCTGTGGTCCTATCTCTCCCTCTCTGGGTCTGTAGTCCTATCTCTCCATCTCTGGATCTATAGTCCTATCTCTCCCCCTCTGGATCTGTGGTCCTATCTCTCCCTCTCTGGACCTGTGGTCCTATCTCTCCCTCTCTGGATCTGTGGTCTATCTCTCCCTCTCTGGATCTGTGGTCTATCTCTCCCTCTCTGGACCTGTGGGCCTATCTCTCCCTCTCTGGACCTGTGTTCCTATCACTCCCTCTCTCCTTCTCTGGGTCTGTGGTCCCATCTCTTCCTCACCGGATCTCTGGCCCTATCTCTCCCCCTCTGGATCTGAGGTCCTATATCTCCTGCTCTGGATCTGTGGTCCTATCTCTCCCCCTCTGGACCTGTGGTCCAACTCAGCCTCTCTGGATCTGTCGTCCTATCTCTCCCACCCTCTCTAGACCTGTGTTCCTATCTCTCCCTCTCTCACTCTCTGGATTCTGTGGTACGATATCTCCGTCCTTCTCTGGACCTGCAGTCCTATCTCTCCCTCTCTCACTCTCTGGATTCTGTGATCCTATCTCTCCCTCTCTCCCTCTCTCGATCTGTGGTCCTAGCTCTCCCTCCCTTTCTGGATCTGTGGTCCTATCTCTCCCTCTCTCACTCTCTAGATTCTGTGATCCTATCTCTCCCTCTCTCACTATTTGGATCTGAGGTCCTATATCTCCCTCTCTCACCCTCTGCACCTGTGTTCCTATCTCTCCCTCTCTCCCTCTCTCGATCTGTGGTCCTATCTCTCCCTCTCTCACTCTCTGGATTCTGTGGTCCTCTATCTCGCACCCTCTCTGGACTTGCGGTCCTATCTCTCACTCTCTGGACCTGTGTTCCTATCTCTCCCTCTCTCCCTCTAGGATCTGTGGGCCTATCTCTCCCTCCGTCTCTGGACCTGTGGCCCTATCTCTCCCTTTCTCATTCTCTGGATTCTTTAGTCCTATCTCTGCCGCTCTCACACTTTGGATTCTGTGGTCCCATCTCTCCCTCACTCACTCCTTGGGTATTTGGTTCTATCTCTCCCTCTCTCATTCTCTGGATTCTGTGATCCTATCTCTCCCTCTCTCACGCTCTTGATTCTGTGGTCCGATCTCTCCCCTTCTCACTCTCTGGATCTGGGGTCCGATCTCTCCCCTTCTCACTCTCTGGATCCTGGGTCCTATCTCTCCCGAACTCTCTGGAATCTGTGATCCTATCTCTCCCTCTCTCACTCGCTGGATTTTCTGATCCTATCTGTCCCTCTCTGGATTCTGTGATCCTATCACTCCCTCTCTCACTCTCTGGATTTTCTGATCCTATCTCTCCCTCTCTCATTCTCCCTCTCTCAGTGTTTGGATTCTGTGGTCCTAACTCTCCCCTTCTTACTCTCTGGATCTGTGATCCTCTATCTCCCTCTCTCCCTCTCTGGACCTGCGGTCCTATCTCACCCTCTATGGACCTGTTTTCCTATTTCTCAGTCTCTGGACCTGTGTTCCTATCTCTCCCTCTAGGATCTGTGTTCCTATCTCTCCCTCCCTCTCTGGACCTGTGGCCCTATCTCCCCCTCTCTCACTCTCTGGATCTGTGATCCTATCTCTCCCTCTCTCACCCTCTGGATTCTATGCTCCTAGCTCTCCCCTTCTCACTCTCTGGAACTGTGGTCCTATCTCTCCCTCTCTCACTCTCTGGATCTGTGGTCCTATCTCACCCTCTAGACCTGTGTTCCTATCTCTCCCTCTCTCAGTCTCTGGATCTGTGGTCCTATCTCACCCTCTAGACCTGTGTTCCTATCTCTCCCTCTCTCAGTCTCTGGATCTGTGGTCCTATCTCACCCTCTCTGGATCTGTGGTCCTATCTCTTCCTCTTTCATTCTCCCTCTCTCACTCTCTGGATTCTGTAATCTTCTCTCTCCCTCTCTCACTCTCTGGATTCTGTAATCTTCTCTCTCCCTCTCTCACTCTCTGGATTCTGTGGTCTGATATCTCTGTCCCTCTCTGGACCTGTGTTCCTATCTCTCCCTCTCTCCCTTTCTGGATCAGTGGTCCTATCTCTCCCTCCCTCTCTGGACCTGTAATCCTATTTCTCGCTCTCTCATTCTCTGGATCCTGTGGTCCTATTTCTGGCCCTCCCACTCTCTGGATTCTGTGGTCCTATCTCACCCTCTAGGATCTGTGGTCCTCTATCTCCCTCTCTTACTTTCTGGATCTGTGGTCCTATCTCTCCCTCTAGGATCTGTGGTCCTCTATCTCCCACTCTTATTCTCTGGATATGTGGTCCTATCTCTCCCTCTTTCACTCTCTGGATATGTGGTCCTATCTCTCCCTCTTTCACTCTCTGGATCTGTGGTTCTATCTCTCCCTCTCTTACTTTCTGGATCTGTGGTCCTATCTCTCCCTCTCTCTCTCTAGGATCTGTGGTCATTATCTCTCCCTCTCTCACTCTCTGGACCTGTGGTCCTATCTCTCCCTCTCTCACTCTCAGGATTCTGTGATCCTATATCTCTCTCTCAGGATTCTGTGATCCTATATCTCTCTCTCTGGATTCTGTGATCCTATCTCTCCCACTCTCACTCAGTGGATTCTGTGATCCTATATCTCCCTCTCTCATTTTCAGGATCTGTGGACCTATCTCTCCCCTTCTCACTCTCTGCATCTGTGGTCGTATCTCTCCCTCTCTCCCTCTCTGGATTCTGTGGTCCTATATCTCTCACCCTCTCTGGACCTGCGGCCCTATCTCACTGGCTCTGGACCTGTGGTCCTATCTCTCCCTCTCTGGACCTGTATTCCTATCTCACATTCTCTCACTTTCTGGATTCTGTGCTCCTATCTCTCCCTCGCTCTCAGGATCTGGGGTCCTATCTCTCCCCCTCTCGCTCTCTGGATTCTATGATCCTATGTCACCCTCTGTCACTCTCTGCATCTGAGGTCCTATCTCTCCCTCTCCCTCTGTCTGGATTCTGTGGTCCTATCTCTCCCCTTCTCGCTCTATGGATCTGTGGTCAGTTCTTTCCCTCTTTTACTTTCTGGATTCTGTCGTCCTATCTCTCCCTCTCTCACTCTCTGCATCTGTGGTCCGAACTCTCCCTCTCTTACTCTCTGGATTCGGTGCTCCTATATCTCCCTCTCTCACTCTCTGGACCTGCGGCCCTATCTCACCCTCTCTGGACCTATGTTCCTATCTCTCCCACTCTCCCTCTAGGATCTCTGGCCCTATCTCTCCCTCCGACTCTGGACCTGTGGCCCTATTTCTCCCTCTCCCATTCTCTGGATTCTATGGTCCTATCTCTGCCGCTCTTGCATTTTGGACTCTGTGGTCCTAACTCTCCCTCTCTCATTCCATGGATATTTGGTTCTATATCTCCCTCCCTCACTCTCTGGACCTGTGGTCCTATCTCACAATCTCCGGACCTGTGTTCCTACCTCTCCCTCTCTCCCTCTCTTGATCTGTGGTCCTAACTCTCCCTCCCTTCCTTTGTTCTGTGGTCCGATCTCTCCCTCTCTCACTCTCTGGATCTGTAATCCTCTCTCTTCCTCTTTCACTCCCTGGATTCTGTAATCCTATTTCTCCCTCTTACACTCCCTGGATTCTGTAATCCTATTTCTCCCTCTTACACTCTCTGGATTCTTTTGTCCTATCTCTCCCCTTCTCACTCTCAGGATCTGTGGTCCTATCTCTCCCTCTCTGGATTTGTATTCCTATCTCGCCCACTCTCACTCTCTGGAGCCTGTGGTCCTATCTCTCCCTCTCTCTCTCTCTCTGGATTCTGTGATCCTTTCTCTCACTCCCTCTCTGGATCTGTGGTCCTATCTCACCCTCTCTTGACCTGTGGTCCTATCTCACCCTCTCTGGATTTGTATTCCTATCTCTCCCTCTCTCCCTCTCTGGATCCTGTGGTCCTATATCTCCCTCTCTCAGTATCTGGATTCTGTGATCCTATATCTCCCTCTCTCACTTTCAGGATCTGTGGACCTATCTCTCCCCTTCTCACTCTCTGGATTCTGTGGTCCTATATCTCCTTCTCTCAATCTCTGGATTCTGTGGTCCTATCTCTCCCTCTCACACACTCTGGATTCTGTGGTCCTATATCTCCCTCTCTCAATCTCTGGATTCTGTGGTCCTATCTCTCTCTCACTCTCTGGATCTGTGGTCCTATCTCTCTCTCACTCTCTGGATCTGTGGTCCTATCTCTCCCTCCCTCTCTGGACCTGTGGTCTCCAGCCCATTCCCTTGTTCTTGGATACTCAAACGTATGAAGCTTCTGTAAACTGGGGCTCAAGCTCTCAACTGAAAGAGACAGCTGGTTGACATGTGACACGAGCCACCACTTGGACTCTCTGTCTTCTAGATTTCTCTGCAGAGCTGCCTGGAGTTGCCATAGTATTGGGCTGCTTCCATGCAGCATCCTGTATCCTTGCACGTATATTGGAGCTGCATCTGCTGCACCATTTCATGCAGGAAGCCGCGAGGATGCTCAGCTGGCCTGCAGTCCATTCCCCCAAACATCCCAGGGGAGTGAAGAAGACACAGGTAGGAGGGCGGGACAGCTAGCCAATGCACATCCCGAGATACTGGCAGCAAAGACAGTGTATACTCAAGGACCCTGCACACACATGGAAAATTCCACAGACATGTCATCAGGTTCCCATTGACTGCATGATAAGATTCTGCTGATTAAAGAGTGTAATTTAGCGTGCAATCCTTGTAAGGTGTTGTGGCTGATCTTACCTCTTGGACTCCGGGACCTAGAATTACAACTGACACAATCTCACTCTAAATCTAAAATCTTTATTGAGAGTTTTAAACAAAACTGTTTCAATTCAATCCTACAGTTACCCCTCAGACTGTCAATCTGAGATAACTATAGGTCATTTAGGAGTGATCTTTGACCAAGATCTTTCTGCTTAGATCACCAGAACTCTCGTCAATACGTATCTTCTGTCTTCTTTTTTGAGTGCTGCTATGTGGGGCAGTGGGTTTACATACAGAATACAGTTTGTGAAAGTGCTTGTGCACTATCCTCTTCTGGTTGAGGATTGGTTAGTTGGGTGCATGATCAGCTGTTGGTTGGTTAGTATATTCTCAAGTTGTCTTCCATTGGCTTAGCCATATAAGGACTTCTTCCTGTCCTGCTGCGGTGACCCATCTGGTTTCAATCAGCCTCCTTGCTGTGATTAACAGTTCTATTCAATTCAACTTATTCTACTCAATTCAGCAGTATCACTACAATTAACAGTATTGATGTAATTAGCAAGTATTACACCCATCCGGTTTCCACATAACAAACACTGCTCAGAACTCTTCGCCAATCTGTTAACCCTTTCCTTACAGTGTGAATCGAATTGATGCTACAGTTCCATGGCTCCATTACATTGTGAACAGGAACACCTCATCTCCGATGGCTACGTTATTGAATTTTGTGCTGATACTCTCCCTACGAACCTGTCCATGAATATTTGCTGTTTAGGAGAACTGTAGGAGATATCTGCACTGCATGAGTCATCTCCTTCAGGAAGAAAGAGGAAGACAGATAATCAGAGACAAAGCAGAACATGAAATCTTAAAAATTATGCAGTCTTGTGAATGAGTAACTAGAGTTTGAAATCTACACATCCAGCGCTCTGCACCAGTTTAACTAGAGGTTTGGCCAGATTCTGATTAAAAGCCAGGAGCCTGCTTTCTGAACAGTTTGGAACAGCTAGGACTAAATGTAAGGTTTTGTTGAGCATTATATACCAAGATTGGAAATTAGTGAGTAGATTAATCAGGTTGAGAAATACCCAAGGTAAAATCAGTGATCCTGCCCTCAGGAACCACTGGTCAGAGTTCTGGTTACACGATGGTAGTGCTGATTTTGTCCTTGCCACCAGCATGGCTCCTTGCCTGTACAGAGTTTGCCCTTAAGTTTGACGACAGTTATGGCATTACATGGCCGTCAGGGTAACCTAAGTAACAAGAGGCTCTAGGACTGATTTTAACCAAACCCATCCAGCGAGAATCCTGTGGTATTGGGTAGAATGCCAGATTTATGCCCTGCTCAATATTATTCTGCAGCGATTTCAAAATAGTATAAACCCTGCGTTGAGCCCAGGCCTGTTAGTTCCCTGAAGGACAGGTTAGTTTTAAGCTGCAAGCTATGAAGCTGATGATAGATTGGTTTCTGCACAGATTATGTCTAGGAACAAGGCAGTGGTGGGGGTCAAAGGTTGAAGCAATAAACGGAGCTCAGAAGGACAGTCACTGCAGTGTTTGATGCACGTTTCAGGTGGACTGACCCCTGCTGGAAACAAGCTGAGGCTGCACTGGCTCGAGTGACATTGTCGAGGGGATTCAGTAACCTCAGTCAGCCTGCAGTAAGAGGGGACCGGGCTATGTTTGCGAGAGGGAAAACATGCATCACTTTCCCGATGGCCCAGCACAAACAACATCATAGGACCCAAGGATCTGCGAGAATTGGGGGCACCCACAAAGTCCAGGGCCTCAGTGACTACACATACACCACCCTCCAAGCTGCTTCATGTGCCTCCCCAAACGCCTTCATGAATTTCAAGGGTTTCCTCTCCAGTAATGCCCCATTTGTAAAAAATGTATTCATTCATGGGATGTGAGTGTCGTTGGCTGGTCCAGCATTTATTGCCTATCCCTAATTGCCCTTGAGAAGATGGGGGTGAGCCGCCTTCTTGAACCGCTGCAGTCCCTGTGATGTAGGTACACCCACAGTGCTGTTAGGGAGGGAGTTCCAGGATTTTGACCCAGTAACAGTGAAGGAACGGGAGCACTGATAGCATAGGTGCCAGCTCACCAATGGGTGAGGTCACAGAGGGATTCTGCTGTAGAGAGCTCACACGAGGACTCAAATGGGCTTAGCTAAAGAAGAGAATGAAGGGTATGGCCAACAAAATGCTAGGTGCGTAGGGGATTGTGCTAGAAAGCTTGTGTTGAATGTCGAGAACACGGAGGAGTCCAGCACATCTTGGCACAGGGCTTTGTGCAAAGCTTGGAGCCCATTCTCTCCAGCGTGTAATTGGTAAGAAGGTCCATGAGAAAGTCTATGAACCCAACCATGATGCAGCATCCGGTGGTCAGTGTCTCAGCTTCCATTCCAGCACCAGCAGCAGCCACCCAATGTCTGGGTGGTTCAGTGAAAGCTCAGCCTGAAGCCATGCAGGATCAGCTCGGTGCATGGCTGTCCCCTCATGATGCTGGGGTTGTGCAGTATGCAGCGGACCACCACGAATCATGACACCCACCCTGCCAAGCACTGCAAGGCTCCTCTAAAGCAGTCAAGGAAGTGGAAGAGTTGGGTCCAATTTAACTCTGTGCAGGCGAATGAATTTAGATTGAGTTAAAATCGTGCCCAATGAGATTGTTTCAGCATGCCAGTGGCCTGTTCTAGCATATTTCATGTTGCAATGTGTCTTTCACTGTATGCATGCTGCCCACCTGTACCTTGTACCAGAGTCACAAGTCATATGGGCAACAGATAGCCCGTGGCATCAAGGACCTGCCACACCGTACTGGCATAGAATGAAGGCATCATGAATGCCGCCAAGTTAACGGGCATTGATCTACATGATTCACTGAGTATGATCACATATCAGCTGGTCACATGTTGAAGGAGTGGAAGCCCTTTCAGTTCCAGTACAGGGCAGAGTTGGCATGTGGCACCCACAAAGTGACATGCGTGCAGTCTTTGGTACCATGCACCATGGGCAAGCCCGCAATCGTAGCAAAGTCTTGTGCAGCTCCTACCCATTATGTGTCACATGGTCCTGCAAGAGAAAGGAAAGAGTGCCGGTGAGTGTGTGCAATGTGTTTGAGTGATGTGCCTATCATAGTTGAATTGCTGGAAGTATGTCGGCACTATGAGGTCAGGATTTGAGGCTTTTGCAGCATTGTGAGGGTGAGGTGTGGTATCTGAAAGTTCGGCATGAGTCCTAATTGCTAGAGATTGCTGATGGGTGAGTATTGGGTGCGTGGTGCATTGGGTGGTGTGGGAGGTTGGTGGAGTTGTGGATAGCAGATGACATTTGAAGGTGCAATCACTGAACTTGACCTCTTGTGTGAGGTCATTGAACTTTTTGTAGCACTACAGCCAGATCCTCAGGGCCAGACTTGCATTGGCCTCTGTGGTTAGCTGCTCCTATCTGCTTCAGAGGGCCTGTCTGGATGACCTCTTTGTCCTCTGTGTAAGGATGACATCTCTCTATCTTTCCACCTGTAGGACTAAGGTCTCCAGTGCTGCATCAGAGAACATGGGAACACTCTCTCTCATCCTGCTGCTCCATTTGTACTTTTTGAGAAACACTTATGGAGTGTCCAGGTCTTGCTGCATTTGGAGTCCATGTCCAAATGCAGCAAGATCTGGACAATATTCAAGCTTGGGCTGACAAGTGGCAAGTAACTTTCGTGCCATACAAGTGCCAGGCAATGACCATCTCCAACAAAAGAGAGTCTAACCATTTCCCCTTGGCATTCAATGGCATTACCATTGCTGAATCCCCCACTATCAACATCCTGGGGGTTGCCATTGACCAGAACCTGAACTGGACTAGCCATATAAATACTGTGGCTACAAGAGTAGGTCAGAGGCTAAGAATCCTGCAGCGAGTAACTCACCTCCTGAATCCCCAAAGCCTGTCCACCATCTACAAGATATCTACAAGATGGAATACTCTCCACTTGCCTGGATGAGTGCAGCTCCAATGACACTCAAGAAGCTTGACACCATCCAGGACAAAGCAGCCCACTTGATTGACACCCCATCCACAAACATTCACTCCCTCTGCAACCAACACACAGTAGCAGCAGTGTGTACCATCTACAAGATGCACTGCAGGAACTCACCAAGTCTCCTTAGACAGCATTTTCCAAACCCATGACCTCTACCATTTAGAAGGACAAGGGCAGCAGATACATGGGAACACCACCACCAGGAAGCTCCCCTCCAAGCCACTCACCATCCTGACTTGGAAATATATCATCGTTCCTTCACTGCTGCTGGGTCAAAATCCTGGAACTCCCTCCCTAACAGCACTGTGGGTGTATCTACACCACATGGACTGCAGCGGTTCAAGAAGGCAGCTCACCACCACCTTCTCAAGGGCTATTAGGGATGGGCAATAAATGCTGGCCCAGCCAGCGAAGCCCACATCCCGTGAATGAATAAAAAAAGACAGTCCCACTGCCTGCTGTTGCTGTAATGTACCTCCCCTTTAAGAGGTGTGGACTGGCTTTAAGAAGCTCACGATAGCTTATATTGCTCGCATTTGGGCTCCTACTGACTTTGCAGCCACTCAGCAGCACATTCAGCATTGGGTTGTGTGTTGTAATCATGCTGCAAAGATGAGCAGGCAGCACAAAATTTGCTAGTTGAGTGCAACAATCTGATTGACGATCCCCACAGCTGAGAACTGGCCATAACAAATTTTTAACCCTAAGTCTTCATCGGGATATTTCAGCTGTTTGAAATTTGTCCAATTAGTTTGTCTCGATCTAATCTTCCATGTGCCGCATTCTAATTTAAATTGTGAAAAGCTCTGTGTTGTGAATGTAATCTATGTTGAGCTGGATTTAATTTAACAGCATCATTTTAATGTAAATTGCTTTGAAGTATCCTCCCAGGGCAAATAGTCAAAAATCCCAAAATGTGACAGTGTCCGAGGGAGGAATCTCAGTGACATTTTTGGGGAATTGCCCAGTACCCTGGTGATGAAGGAGAAAGGGCATCAGCAACTTACTTGTGGAGGAGAACCCCCTTGGGTGTAGCCAAGAAAATTCAACCCAAAAGCATTTTATTTAACATGCTGAAAATTTGGAAAATTTCCAAAGCCTTGAAGAAGGAAAAGAGATGAAAGCTTAAGAAGAAAATTGCTAAATAATTGAAAGAACCCCCTCGAAAAAATCAATGTAATATCACAGCAACAATTTTCTTATTTGGTGGGAGTCATTCCTGAACCAAAGTTGTGAACTGATGCAAACTTTATTAGGAACTAGAGATAGTTTAAGTAAGTTATCTTTGTATTTGTGGGTGTTAGGAAGGAGATTTAGCTTTAATGTTCAAGTTTGATTTGTATTTCTGTACTTGTGTTAAGAAAGGGAGAACTTGAGGCTTAGTTTTGCTTTAAAAGATGCCTGTATTTTAATGAAGTTTATAACTCTTGAAGGGGAGTTAAAACAAACAAGGCAGAAAAACTGTGCTGTTTCCTAGAAACTGGGTGCAAAGAGAGAAGCCACACATAGACAGAGAGAAACTGAAAGCAGTTTGAGTTCAGTCAGCTTATACTCCAAAGTTGAAAGGAGTTGCCAGCAGAAGCAACATAGGAGAGGGGCAGAAAGCAAGTCCCAAACTAAAGTTGGAAGCCAGCTGCCAGGAGAAGCAGGGCACAGGAGAGGGAACTGCAGGAAGCGGGTTCCAAAAACTAAAGAAGAATGTCCCCAAAACCAGGGAGTGGAACAGGAGAAAGTCCTGAGAAGCCCTTCTAGTCAAAGCGAAAGGACAAGAGCCTGGAAAAGGTTCTGTTAAGTGAAGTTAAGATTGAGGAGCTGAGAAAGTCTCCAAGCTTAAAGGGAGAAAGCTACAGGATGCAGACTTAAAGCAAAATAGGCTTGTGAGAAGCCATGAGATCCAAGGAGACAGCCATAGGTCTATAACTCTTTACTATGGGCATGTGAAGCAGTGGTGTTCTGTTGGTGGCTAAGTGAGTGAGAGAGAGTGTGTGGAAGAAAGCTTGAATGCATGTGGCGAACCAGAGAGAGGAAATCAGAAGGAGAGTTCAAAACCCTGGAGGTGGACCCTTGTAGAAGGTGTGTGAGAGAAAGCATTGTTTGGGAGAAGATTCTAAAACTGGTTCTTGGAGAGTGGAGATTGGAAACCTTCATGTGAAAGACAGAGTTCACTGGGACCGGTTGGCTCATTGTGTAACAAGCATCTGGGGGGAGTTGATGAGAGATCCATAGCATCTGGTTGGGCTGGCATCTGTCACTTTGTTTCAGAGTGTGGTGTGTCTGACCACAGGTCACCTATTGGTTTACATGGACTGTGTACTTACTGTGAACATTAGAGTATAAGATAGCTTTTGATATCCATATGAATCTGTATATATCTATAAAGGCATAGCTGTGGGTGAAGGAGTATTGTAATATATTGTTCATCTTGCTTAATAAATATTTTATTCTTTTGTTAAAAGTCCATCAGCTGACTCCTATGACTGTTCGGTCGCCACTCTCCACGTACCTAAACAAAAAATTAAAGTTAGGATCTATCTAGCCGGGTTCCTTCCTGAGATCTGACTTGTCCAGTAGTAACATCAGCTGGGATCATAACACTATAACATCTAAACCAACCAGTTAGTTACAGGGCAAACTGCCTCAATTCTTCTCAATCTATGATCCAGGTAAAGAGGCAAGAAATAGAGATGCATGTCTAGTTTCATAGCAAGAGATTGAGAAATGGATTTGGAGGTGGCAAAAAGTCTCTCGCTAATATTTCTGCCACACTAGCACTAATTCCATCTCCCGGGAGGACAGAGTGGGTGTGATTTTCAGCTCACTGCCTTTTGTGGTGAGAAGAGGATAGTGGTGAAAACATTGCAAATTCTTATAGTGTGCCTGATATGATTTTGCAGGGCCCTTGATTTAGGCAGCCAGTATTCTTGCCTGAAACAGACAGAAGCCTCTTGTATACATTCATGATGTACCTAGGACCCCACTGCAACTTTGGTCCTGGTAACCGCCGCAGCCCACATTGAGCCATAGGTGGACGATTGGTCACTGTTCCCAAAACAAACGTTATAAGTTTTTCGAACAATGCTCCTCCTGGCCTTCACAGAACCTTCCTGTCCCTCTGCAGTTCCCTCCTCCCTCACTCTCACCTCCCCATCGTGCTGTCTCTGCCAGATCAGCTTTGCAGAGAAGCCACTGGGTCTTCCGTTGTCGATTGAAGTGGTTTTGTGCCAGCAGCCACCACTTCAATTACCAGGGGCACCAACCAATCGGGCTACCCCTGCTCCCCTGTCACCACCCCCGCAGTGAACGTCCTTTCAACATAAGGTCAGAAGCGGGAATGTTCGCTGATGATTGCTCGGTGTTCGGTGCCTTTTGCGACTCTTCAGATACTGAAACAGTCTGTGTCCAAATGCAGCAAGCACTGGACAACATTCAGGCTGCTAAGTGGCAAGTTACATTCACGCCTCACAGGTGTCAGGCAATGGTAACATGCAACAGGAGAGAATGCAAACATCTCCCCTTGACATTCGATGGCATTACCATCACTAAATCCCCCACTATCAATATCCTGAGAGTTACCATTGACCAGAAATGGAATTGGAACAGCCATATAATTATTTTTTCTTTTTTATTCATTCATGGGTTGTGGGTGTCACTGGCTAGGTCAGCATTTATTGCCCATCCCTAATTACCCTTGAGAAGGTGGTGGTGAGCTGCCTTCTTGAATTGCTGCAGTCCATGTGGTGTAGGTACACCCACAGTGCAGTTAGGAAGGGAGTTCCAGGATTTTGACCCACTGACATTGAAGGAACTTCTCGAAAGTAGCGGTCTTGGGTTTGGAAGGTGCTGTCTAAGGAGGCTTGGTGAGTTCTTGCAGTGCATCTTGTAGATGATACACACTGCTGCCACTGTGCATCAGTGGTGGAGGGAGTGAATGTTTGAGGATGTGGTGCCAATCAAGCGGGCTGCTTTGCCCTGGATGGTGTTGAGCTTCTTGAGTGTTGTGGGAGCTGCACTCATCCAGGCAAGTGGAGAGTATTCCATCACACTCCTGACTTGTGCCTTGTAGACGGTGGACAGGCTTTGGGGAGTCAGGAGGTGAGTCACTCGCTGCAGGATTCCTAGCCTCTGACCTGCTCTTGTAGCCACAGTATTTATATGGCTAGTCCAGTTTAGTTTCTGGTCAATGGTAACCCCCAGGATGTTGATAGTGGGGGATTCAGCAATGGTAATGCCATTGAATGTCAAGGGGAGATGGTTAGATTCCCGTTTGTTGGAGATTGTCATTGCCTGGCACTTGTGTTGTGCGAATGTTACTTGCCACTTGTCAGCCCAAGCTTGGATATTGTCCAGGTCTTGCTGCATTTGGACATGGACTGCTTCAGTATCTGAGGAGTTGTGAATGGTGCTGAACATTGTGCAATCATCAGCAAACATCCCCACTTCTGACCTAATGATGGAAGGAAGGTCATTGATGAAGCAACTGAAGATGGTTGGGCTGAGGACACTACCCTGAGGAACTCCTGCAGTGTTGTCCTGGAGCTGAGATGGCTGACCTCCAACAATCACAACCATCTTCCTTTGTGCTAGGTACGATCCAACCAGCAGAGAGATTTCCTCCTGATTCCCACTGACGCCAGTTTTGCTAGTGCTCCTTGATGTCACACTCTGTCAAATGCTGCCTTGATGTCAAGGGCAGTCACTCTCACCTCATCTCAGGAATTCAGCTCTTTTGTCCATATTATTAAAAAGGCTGTAATGAGGTCAGGAGCTGAGTGGTCCTGGCAGAACCCAAACTGGGCATCAGTGAGCAGGTATTGCTAAGCAAGTGCCGCTTGATAGCACTGTTGATGACCCCTTCCATTACTTTACTGATGATTGAGAGTAGGCTAATGAGGGCGGTAATTGGCTGGGTTGGATTTGTCCTGCTTTTTGTGTACAGGACATACCTGGGCAATTTTCCACATTGCCGGGTAGATGTCAGTGTTGTAGCTGTACTGGAATAGCTTGGCTAGGGGCGTGGCAAGTTCTGGAGCACAGGGCTTCAGTACAATTGCTGGAATATTGTCAGGGCCTTTGCAGTATCCAGTGCCTTCATCCATTTCTTGATATGACGTGGAGTGAATTGATTTGGCTGAAGACTGGAACCTGTGAGGCTGGGGGTCTGCGGATGAGGCTGAGAGGGATCATCCACTCGGAACTTCTGGCTGAAGATTGTTGTAAATGCTTCAGCCTCCTCTTTTGCACTGATGTGCTGGGCTCCTCCATCATTGAAGATGGGGATCGCTGTGGAGCTTCCTCATCCAGCGAGTTGTTTAATTGTGGTTCCGCTATTTACGAAGGGTTGTAGAGATAAATCAGGGAACTACATACCAGTGAGTCTCATGTCAATGGTAGGGAAACTATTGGAGAAAATTCTGAAGGAGAGAATCTATCTCCACTTGGAGAGGCAAGGTTTGATCAGGGATAGTCAGCATGTCTTTGTCAGAGGGAGGTCATGCCTAACAAATTTGATTACATTTTTTGAGGAGGTGATCAAGTGTGTAGATGAGGGTAGTGCAGTTGATGTAGTATATATGGATTTCAGCAAAGCCTTTGACAAGGTCCCACATGGGAGACTTATAAAGAAGGCAAATGCACATGGGATACAGAGTAATTTGATAAGGTGGATTCAAAATTGGCTTAGTTGTAGGAGGCAGAGGGTGATGACAGAAGGATGCTTTAGTGACTGGAAGCCAGTGTCCAGTGGTGTACCACAGGGCTCTGTGCTCGGTCCCCTATTATTCGTCATTTATATAAACGACACAGATGACTATGTGGGGGTAGGATTAGTAAGTTTGCAGATGACACAAAGATTGGTCGGGTGGTTAATAGTGAGGTTGAGTGCCTTGGGCTACAGGAAGATATAGACGGGATGGTCAAATGGGCAGATAAGTGGCAGATGGAATTTAACCCTGAAAAGTGTGAGGTGATACACTTTGGAAGGAGTAATTTGACAAGGTAGTATTTAATGAACGGCATGACACTAGGAAGTTCTGAGGAACAAAGGGACCTTGGCGTGTGTCTCCATAGATCTCTGAAGGCAGAGGGGCATGTTAGTAGGGTGGTGAAAAAGGCATATGGGACACTTGCCTTTATCAATCAAGGCATAGATTACAAAAGTAGGGAAGTCATGTTGGAGTTGTATAGAATCTTGGTGAGGCCACAGCTGGAGTACTGTGTGCAGTTCTGGTCGCTACATTATAGGAAGGATGTGATTGCACTGGAGGGGGTGCAGAGGAGATTCACCAGGATGTTGCCTGGGATGAATCATTTAAGTTATGAAGAGAGGTTGAATAGACTTGGGTTGTTTTTGTTGGAGCAGAGAAGACTGAGGGGTGACCTGATCGAGGTGTACAAGATTATGAGGGGCATGGACAGGGTGGATAGGGAGCAGCTGTTCCCCTTAGTTGAAGGGTCAGTCACAAGGGGACACAAGTTCAAGGTGAGGGGCAGGAGGTTTAGGGGGGATGTGAGGAAAAACTTTTTTACCCAGAGGGTGGTGACGGTCTGGAATGCACTGCCTGGGAGGGTGGTGGAGACGGGTTGCCTCACATCCTTTAAAAAGTACCTGGATGAGCACTTGGCACGTCATAACATTCAAGGCTATGGGCCAAGTGCTGGTAACTGGGATTAGGTAGGTAGGTCAGGTGTTTCCTACGTGTCGGTGCAAGCTCGATGGGCCGAAGGGCCTCTTCTGCACTGTGATATTCTGTGATTCTGTGTCCACCACCATTCATGACTGGATGAGGCAGGACTGTAGAGCTTAGATCTGATCCGTTGGTTGTGGGATGCTAAACTCTGTATATAGCATGCTGTTTACGCTGTTTGGCATGGAAGTAGTCCTGAGTTCTATCTTCGCCAGGCTGACACCTCATGCTCCTGGCATGCCCTCCTGCACTCTTCATTGAGCCAGGGTTCATCCCCTGGATTGATGGTAATGGCAGAGTGGGGGATATGCCAGGCCATGAGGTTACAGATTGTGTTCGAGTACAATTCTTCTGCTGCTGATGGCCCATAGTGCCTCATGGATGCCCATTCTTGAGTTCTAGATCTGTTTGAAATCTCTCCCATTTAGCACGGTGGTAGTGCCACACAACACGATGGAGGGTATCCTCAATGTGAAGACGGGACTTCATCTCCACAATGACTGTGCAGTAGTCACTCCTACTGATAATATCATGGACAGATACATCTGCAGCAGGCAGGTTGGTGAGGATGAGGTCAAGTATGTTTTTCCGTCTTGTTGGTTCCTTCACCGCCTACCGCAGACCCAGCCCAGCCTATGTCCTTTAGGGCTCGGCCAGCTCAGTCAGTAAATTCTGTGGCCACAAGAGCAGGCTGGAGACTGGGAATTCTGCAATGATCAACTCACATCCTAACTCTCCAAAGCCTGTCCATCATCTACAAGGTACAAGTCAGGAATGTGATGGCATGTGAATCCCCCACTATCAACATCCTGGGGATTACCATTGACCAGAAACTGAACTGGACCAGCCATATAAATACTGTAGCTACAGGACCAAATCAGAGACTGGGAAGTCTGTGACGAGAAATTCACCTCCTGACTCCCCAAAGCCTGTCTACCATTTACAAGGCATAAATCAGGAGTGTGTTGGAGTATGAATCCCCCACCATCAACATCCATGGCATTACTATTGACCAGAAACTTAACTGGACCAGCCATATAAGCTTATGGTGAATGATCACACCCCAAGGTCAAAGGCTGAGAATTCTGAGGCAAGTAACTCACCTCCTGACTCCCCAAAGCCTGCCCACCATCTACAAGGCACAAGTCAGGAGTGTGATGGAATACTCCCCACCTGCCTGGATGAGAGCAGCTCCAACAACACTCAAGAAGCTTGACACCATCCAGGACAAAGCAGTCCGCTTGACTGGCACGCCACCTACCACTTTAAACATTCACTCCCTCCACCATTGGTGCACAGTGGCAGCAGTGTGAAATGAATGACTGGATAATCTGTATTTTAGGTTGTGGTTGAGCAATAAATACAGACTAGGGCACTAGGGAGAACCAAGCCCACATCCGTTCTTCTTCACATCGTGACATTTGATCTTATGCATCCACTTGACAACGTAGTCAGGATCTTAATTTACTATTTCAACAGAAAAACAGCACCGAGACAGTGTGACACTCCCTCAGGTCTGTGTTGATTGTCAGCCTAGATTATGTGCTCAAGTCTCTGGAGTGGGACTTAAACACATGACCTTCTAACACAGAAGCGGGAGTGCTACTATCTGTTTTACGCCTGATGTGATTAATCCCTGCCCCATTTTCTAGTCAATGGCACTCTCTTTCACCTGAAAATAAGGCATTACTGCTCTGAAATTTTAGGCTCCAGTCTGGAAAATAGGAGAACCAACAGGTATGCATAAAAATGCAAGTATAATGGATCCAGACCATAAGCTTATATGCCTGGTCAATGATTGTGAAATAAAAATCGAATAATAGCTGAAATTCAATAACTGAGAAAGAAGCAATAAAAGATTAAGCATCTGAAAATCTGACAAGATATAAATTGGGTTGAATAAAGAGCTGGGGCTCAATGTAACTGACAGAAAAACTTGATCTCACTTAGTTTATTTGTGACTGAGATGGAGGAAAGTATTCAAATCAATGTAATATTTGCTGATAAGAGAACCAAGCCAGGTTGCCTGTCGACCAATATAAGTGACACTGATAGCATTGGAAAGGACGTTTGACATATGGTTGAATTTAATAGATGGCCATTTCAATTTTGCTTGGCTCTTGTTACTGTTTTGAAAGGATTTTATGAGCATTCTTTTCTTGAACTAAATTAGTTTATCTGGAGCTTTCAGAGAGACAAGAAGTTGTCTCTAATCTTTAAAGTGAATTTGTTAAAACCTTCCAGAGAATTGGATACTGAAAATAGAGCTGTTGTGAAGATGGGAAATGGTAATTATGCATAAAAACAAATTCAAATTTAGCTGGGCAATGTTACAAACGCTGGACTTTATGAGACAGTAATGTTTTAAATGGCCTCCTTTAATTCAAGATAAAATGGAGTAGTTTGGAGAAGGGGATGTGACCCTCTTTGAAAACTGCCCAGAGCCAAGCCAATGTGTCATATAAAATCTGCCCGGAGACAAACCCATGTGATCTGCTCGTTACAGAGACAGAAATTCAAATCGAAACTCATTGAAAGAAAGGTGCAAGTTTTAACACTTTGACACAAAGGAGGAGGTAGCTGATCTTGCTGCATACAGACTCTCAGACTGTCAGACAGAGACACTTGGGGAAGAAGACCCACAACAGACGCTGCTATTCCAAGCAGAATAAAAGGATTGCTTCTGGGTTAACCACCAAGCGGAGGGCTGATGAGGATGGATTCCAAGTTCAAAGAACCGAGGCTTGTGGAGAGTTAAAGACCAAGGAGTCACTGGAAGGTGTCTTGCTACTGGAAGTCCATTTGATTATCCTCAAAGGATTGAATAAAAGGACTTTGTTTAAAATGACACTGGAAGATTTATCCTGGTTGGGCAGGGAGAACGGATTTGGTTAAAGTCGGGAGGAGCTTGGGACTTTATACACAAGACTGCATTACTACTGAGAGTGTGGTGTAATACATAAACGTGGCAATGGGTTTTCAGTTGTGTTAAGAAGTTAGTGGGGAATACCTTGTTTGGTTTAGTGTATTAGTTGCTCACTAGGTAATGTTTGGTCGTTGTTGATTTTAGTTTGGTTGCTATGGTAAAAGTCTTAAAAAGAAAAATCTTGTCATGTGATCCTTTGCATTGGTCACTGGGAAATCCAAATCTCCTTTTAAAAGTTATTGGTCTCTACAGGAATTGTAACAGCATAGGAGTTGAGAGGAGGGAGGAGGTAAAAGAGCAGCTGTTCCTCCTTGTGTGCTTGCATGGAAAGATGCAGAGGGAAGGCGAGGGGTGTTGGGGGTAATTGAGGAGTTATCATGGAGGGAACAGTCCTTTCAGAATGCTGAAAGGGGCACCCGCCCTTTCACCTTTCAACTTAGTATATTGTATTCACTGCTCACAATGTGGCTGCTCTATGGCAGCTGTCCCTCGAATTAAGGATGACATCAACCTAGGTTTCCGCCATGGCTCTGCATGTGACTGAACAGGCTGATTCTCGGCCCACAGATGGGGCAGGATGTTGCACAGGGTGCTGGGATCCAGGGTGCAGGATTTGCTTCCTTTCCTTTCCTTTTCTGCTGGCAACCCACCTCATCAGTAAGGTGATTGGACTTAAAGCAGGTGCTTTTAAGTGGTGCAGCTTGATGGACAAGTTGTTGCTGTTGTGAATGGTTAGTAGCAAGCTCCTCCCATATATTAATATCAATGCTGCTGCCTCTCAATGACAGCTTCAGTGTTTTTGAAAAGCTTTCTTTGTTCTCCCCGAAAATTGGCCATTTGAGAGTTGAGAGAACAGGACCTGGTGGGGGAGATGTTTCTCAACCATCCGGACACCGTGTCCAGTACATCGAAGTTGATTTTGCAGGAGTTTTGCATGAATGTTTGTGGACCTGGCTTCAAGAAGAGTACTCATGTTTGTTCTACAGTGCTCCCATTGAATCTGGAGGATGTGGCAGAGACACTGCTGATGGAATTCCTCCAATGCTCTTAAGTGTCACTGATGCACAGTCTAACTCTCACTGCAGTACAGGAGTGTGGTGATGACAACCTATCTGAACAATAGGACTTTTGTTGACCTGTGGAGGTCTTTGTTTTTTTATTATTTGTTCATGGGATGTGGGTGTCACTGACTAGGCCAACATTCATTGCCCATCCCCAATTGCCTTGTTCAGAGGGCATTTTAAGAGTCAACCACATTACTGTAGGCCAGACCAGGTAAGGGATATTAGTGAACCAGACAGATTTTTGCAACACCGGCAATGCTTTCATGGTCATCATCAGACTTTTAAATTCCAGATTTTTATTGCATTCAAATTTCACCATCTCCCATGGTGGGATTCATAACCTGGGTCCCTAAAGCATTTCCCTTGGTCTCTGGAATACTAGTCTAGTGATAGTATTACTAGGCCACCGCCTCCCCAGTGTCAAGCACTCACTGCCGTAGTTTGTTGGACCAGCGCAACGGATCAGTGTTGGTTTTCCTTGTTAATGGTGGCCTTTTGAGAGAGGTTGTTGCCAAGAGATGGGAAGTGCTCAACATATTTCACAGTCTCTCCTTCAACGTATATGGGAGGCGGAATATTAGGCTTAGCAAATGTGGGTTGTTGTGAGTTTTGTTTTGGCAACATTCAAGAGCAGGACAAGTCTCTTGTATGCAGAATTGAAGAGATCGAGAGTGGTTTGCAAATCTGGTGCAGAGTGGGCAACGGCACTGTGGTCATCTGCAAACTGTAGATCATATGGTGGTCAGTTTAGTTTTGGCACTGTGGTGACCTGCGGTTAAAGAGTTTTCTATCTAGATGGTATTTAATACTGACATCAGAGGGCAGCTGATCTTTGATATAAGGAATCTTCCAAAATTCTGTAGATTCTGGAAAAGTCCCAGTGGATTGAAAAATAGGAAATGTAACACCTTTATTCGAGAAAGGAGGGAGGCAGAAAGCAGGAAATGGTAGGCCAGTTAGCCTAACATCTGTCATAGGGAAATAGCTAGAATCTATTATTAAGGAGGTTATAGCAGGATACATAAAAAATTAGGCAGAGTCAACATAAAGGGAAATAGTATTTATCTAATTTACAAAGCTGAGAGGTGAACTGGTGAAAGTGGGATGGATACAGCTACTAGAAAGGATAACAGTGTCAAATCCTTGGGAGGTATTCAAAAGCAAGATCCTGTGGGCACAGTGTAGATATGTCCCCAAAAGAAAAAGGGTGGTACTGCCAAACCTAGAGCCCCCTGGTTATCCAGAAGTATACCGGGTAAGATAAAGCAGAAAAAGAAAGCTTATGACATTCACAAAAAAAACTTAATATTATAGAAAGCCTGGAGGAGTAGAGTAAGTACAGGGGTGAAGTAAAGAAGGAAATTAGGAAAGCAAAGAAAGGATATGAAAAAATATTGGCAGGTAAAATTAAAGGAAACCCAAAGATGCTTTACCAGTATATCAAGAGCAAGGGAATAACTAAGGAAAGGGTAGGTCCGATCAGAGGTGTACATGGTAACTTGTGGGTTATTGTGGAAGATGTGGGCAGGCTTCTCAATGAGTACTTTGTCTCTGTCTTCACTAAGGAGAGGGATGATGCAGATATTCTAGTTAAGGAGGAGGAGTGTGAAATATTAGATACAATGAGCATAGTGAGAGAGGAAGTACAGAGGGATTGGCATCCTTGAATGTGGATAATTCACCAGGGCCTTTGGATTGAATCCCAGGCTGTTAAAGGAAGCCAGGGAGGAAATAACGGATGCTCTGAGGATCATTTTCCAATCCTCACTAGACACAGGCAAGGTACCAGAGGATTGGAGGTCTGTGAATGTTGTACCATTATTTAAAAAGGGTGTGAGGGGCAGGCCAGAAAATTATAGGCCAGTCAGCCTGATTTTGGTGGTGAGAAAATTATTGGAATTAATTCTGAGAGACAGGTTAAACTGTCACTCAGAAAGGAACAGAATGATCAGGGACAGTCAGCATGGTTTTGTTAGGGGAAGATCGTTTCTTACTAACTTAATAGAATTTTTGAGGAAGTAACAAGGAGGATTAATGAGGATAATGCAGTGGATTGTGTGCACATGGATTTCAGTAAGGCATTTGACAAGGTCCCACATGGCAGACTGGTCAGGAAAGTGAGATCTCATGGGATACAGGGGAAGGTGGCAAGTTGGATGGAAAATTGGCTCAGCGACAGGAAGCCAAGAGTAATGATCAGTGAATGTTTTTGCCAATGGTAAGTGGTTTCCACTGGCGTTCCACAGGGCTCAGTATTGGGGCCCTTGCTGTTTGTTTATATGTTAATGATTTGACTTAAATGTGGGTGGCATGATTAGGAAATTTGCAGATGACACAATAATTGGCTGTGTGGTTAATAGTGAAGAAGATAGCTGTTGTCTCCAGAATGATATCAATGGTTCAGATTAGTGGGTGGAAAAATGGCAGATGGAATTCAATCTGGAAAAGTGTGAGGTAATGCATTTGGGGATGGCAAACAAAGCAAGACAGGCGGATAAGGTGGTAAAGAAAGCACATGGAATGCTTTCCTTTATTGGGCAAGATATTGAATACAAAAGCAGGGATGTAATGCTGGAACTGTATGAAATGCTAGTTAGACCAAGCTGGAATTTTGTGTACAGTTCTGGTCACCACATTACAGGAAGGATATAATTGCTCTGGAGAGAGTACAGAGGAGATTTACAAGAAAGTTGCCAGGGTTGGAAAATTGCAGCTATGAAGAAAGATTGGATAGACTGGGTTGTTTGCCTTAGAACAAAGGAGGCTGAAGGGTGATTTAATTGAGGTGTACAAAATGATGAGGAACCTAGATTTATTAAGGCGCCACATCAAAGGTTACTACACAAAATAAAATCTCATGGTGTTGGGGATAACATATTAGCATGGATAGAGGATTGGTTAGCTAACATGATGGAGAGAGTAGGGGTAAATGGGCCTTTTTTTGGTTGGCAAGCTGTAAGCAGTGTTGTGCCACAGGGATCAGTGCCGCAACATCAACTATTTACAATCTATATCGATGACTTGGATGAAGGGACTGAATGTATGGCAGTTAAATTTGTCGATGATACCAAGATAGGTAGGAAAGTAAGATGTCAAGAGGAGGTAGGGAATTTGCAAAGGTATATAGACAGGTTAAGTAAGTGGGCAAAAAATTAGCAGATGGAGTATAATGTGAGGGAAATGTGAAATTGTCCACTTTGAGCAGGAAGAATAGAAGAGTATACTATTTAAGTGGAGAGAGATTTCAGAACTCGGTGGTACAGAGGGCTCTGGGTGTCCTAGCTCATGAATCACAAAAAGTTCGTATGTAGGTGCAGCAAGTGATTAAGACGACAAATGGAATGTTGGCATTTATTGCAAGAGGAATGGACTGCAACTGTACAAGGTCTTGGTGAGACCACATCTGGAGAACTATGTACAATTTTGGCCTCCTTATTTGAAAAAGGAAAAAAATTGCATTAGAAGCATCTCAGAGATGGTTTATGAAGGGTTTTTCTTATGAAGAAATGTTGAACGGGTTGGGTCTCTCTTAGAGTGTTGTTAGTCTGTGGACTTCTCTTCCCCAGAAAGCAGTGGAGGCTGGGTCATTGAATTTATTCAAGGCTGAGTTAGATAGATTTTTGATAGACAAGGGAGTCAAGGGTTTTGGAGGGCAGACAGGAAGGTGAGACTACAATCAGATCAGTTATGCCTTATTGAATGGCAGAGCAGGCTTGAAGGGCCGAATGGCCTACGCCTGCTCCTAAGTCCTTTGTTCCTATGTTGATGAGACGAATGGCCCCTGTCAGATAGATTGTAAATAGCTTGGGAGGCTATCACACAGCCTTGCTTGACCCTGTTTCGGATTTTAAAGGGCCTCAGGTCTGGGAGATTCAGGTTTCCCATTCAAGTCAGTTGCAATCATATCATCATAAAGCAATTGCAGGATTGTGATGAAGTTTCTTGGACACCCAAATCATTGGGGAACAATCCACAGAGCCTCGTGATTTACTGAGTCAAATGCTTTGGTCAGGTTGATGAGTGCAATGAAGAGTTCCTGATGGTGTTCTTGACATTTTCCTTGTATTTATCTGGTAACAAAGACTATGTCAGAGGTTCCTCTGGAAGGTCTAAGGCCACACTCTGTCGCTAGGAAGATTTCCTCAGCCACAGGAAGATTCAGGAGAATGCGTGTCAGGACTTTCCCTGCTATAGACAAGAGGGAAATACCTTGATAGTTTCTACAGCATGATTTATCTCTCTGCTTGAAGATAGTTACAATTGTCACATTCCTGAGTTTGTGGGTGGGCAGTTGGAGTTGTTTTTCTTCCCATATCCTTAGGATGAGGGCATGGAGGTTGAGGTGAGCAAATGTCTGCCAGCTTTGAAGGCCTCAGCTGGAATACCATTGGCACAGCAGGTGGTGGGATCCAGAGTGCAGGGTTTGCTTTTTTTTCTTTCTTTCACTGCCGCTGCACTGCCTCATCATTAGGATGCTGGGACTCAGTGTGATGTGGCTTGATGGACAAGTTGTCACCATTCTGAATAACCGGTAACAAACTCCTCCGTGTCATTAATGTCAATGCTGCCGTGCTTCAAGGAGAGCTTCAGAGTGTTTTTGAAACGTTTTCTTTGTCCTCCCCCGGAAAGTTGGCCATGTAAGTGCTGAGAGAACAGGATCTGATGGGGGGGAGAAGGGTTTCGCCCATTCGGACACAGTGTCCAGTCCATCGGAGTTGATTTTGCAGGAGTTTTGCTTGAATGCCCTATTTGAGGAGACCAAACCCAGATTGGGCGACCACCTTGTGAAACATCTCCGCTCAGCGTGCAAGTGTGACCCTGGGCTCTGGTCACCTGTCATTCTCATTTTCCACCCACACTCCCAGTTTGACCTCTCTGTCCTCAGCCTCCTGCAGTTTTCCAATGATGTTCAATATAAGCTCGAGGAACAGCAGCTCATCTTTCAATTAGGCACATTGTAGCCTTCTGGTCTCAATATTGAGTTAACAATTTCAATTTGTTTCTTTTTCTGTTGAAGGTTTCTGTTTTAGTCTAGTTTTCCCTTGTTTTGCATTGAGACAGCAGCTGTTCCTCAGTCTGCTATTCACACCTCCTCTAGGCACATCTTTTGTTTCTGTACTTGTTCCATTCCTCATCGTTTTGGCTTTGCACCACCTACTTTTGTGTCATTCCATCTCTCCTGTCTTCTACCCTATCACAGACCTTACCTTTTGTTCTTTTTCTACCTTCCCCCAATATAAAACCATAGAATGGTTACAATCCAATTCTGTGTCCTCTCATTCTCGATCCTTTCATGAGTAGGAACAGTTTCTCCCTATCTACTCTGTCCAGACCCACCATGGTTTTCAATATCTTCTCTCAGCCTTCTCTTCTCCAGGGAAAAGAGTCCCAACTTCTCCAATCTATCTTCATAACTGAAGTTTCTCATCCCTGGAACCATTCTTGTAAATATCTCCTGCACTCTCTCCACAACCTTCCTAAAGTGCAGCACCCAGAACTGGACGCAAAACTCCAGCTGAGGTCTAACTAGCCTCTTATACAAGTTCAACATAACCTCCTTGCTCTTGAACTCTATGCCCCTATTACTAAAGCTTAGGATACTTTATGCTTTATTAACTGCTCTGTCAACCTGTCCTGCCACCTTTTGCAGGACAAGGTGGCCTACAACTGGAGGCAGGAACTAACCGGTGGGTACAAACATGCCTACATACCTAAGCCCCATGGAGGAGATAGTATTGACCATTATTGGAACAGCCAAGAATGAAAGCTTTGAAGGTGACAGCATCCTTGTATCTAATCCTCCTTCTCAAATCCTACTTTCCCCTCTGCCCAATCTGCCTTCCTTTATGTGATCTGCTGATGGTGTAAGCATGCACCTCTTTCTTTACCGCCTTCCCTCACCACAGTCTTACCTTTGTGGTGTTCTCCTTTCGGATACCCAAGTACAACCTTCCCAGGCAGTGAAGGAACATCAAGAAGACAATGATAATTAAGGACCACTATAACTTGATTTCATACTCACAGCCATCAGCTCACATACTGACACTGTGCATATCTTAGAGAGTAATGTATGGGAGGGGAGTCTTCATGTAGTGAGACACCAGGCACGATTGCGCTACAGTCAGGACAGGGGACAAGGATAGTGCAGGTGACAGCTCGCCATTGATAGGGCAGGCTACAGAAAGCAGCTGATGGGCACATGCATTAAAATGCCTGGTGCATTGGGAAGCCCACCAGAAAGCCTGCGTTCGATGTCAAGGAGCATGGAGGAGTTCAGAACCAACATGGCACAGAGCTTGGAGCTCATTCTTTCCAGCATGGAAGTAGTGGAGTTATGATCCCCGTAGAGACCAATAACCTTTAAAAAGATTTAAACTTCCAGTTATTAGCTGAAAGAATGACATGACAAGATTTGATGTTTTAAAACTTTTACTGTAACAAATGGCTAAAACACTATCCTCTTTTTGTAGGGAACTTATACTTTAAACTACAGAAAATGATGTTCCCTTGTATACTTATCAGCCAGCCATCACACTCTCCACAGGATTACTGTCTTTTTCATGAACATTCCACAGTTGCTCTTAGCTTCCATTAGATTTCCTTATCCCTGTTTCATCGAGAAGTAACTTTGAGTGACAATCCCCAAGTGCTTTCCTCAGTTTTTGGAGAGTTCCTTAAGTCCACCACCAGCAGTAAAGCCTGTTCTGATGATTCCTCTTCCCCCAGTCATGCTAGGATGAATGTCCTGGAATCCTTAATGTCTACAATTTGTGTTTCTTCAACTAGAGACTGTCTCCTTCACCTGGCTGCGGTAGCTCACAAAGCCCAGCAGCCTGTTGTCTCTTATGACCACCCAGAATTTCTGATGTCTGTGTGTAATATTCATTGATTTGTAGGGAAGCCTGTAACCTGATCTCAAAAATAGCTTCCTTTTTCCTATTTCCTATTTCCCATGGCAACGTGAAACTATAATCTTGCATCCAGATAGAAATGCTAATTATCTATCATTGATCCCATCTCCCTTTCATCCTAGAGGTAAGTAGACAGTTCACAGCATAACTGCTTATCTTTTTGGAGACTCAGAGTTTACTCATTGTACACTCAGAGACTGCTTCCATCGTCTGCAGCATAAATATCTTACACCTTCTTCTCAGTAAAATAATCTCAGCCTTCCTTTGATCTTTAACAGTTAAACCACCAAGGATTACTGTCAGACAGACTTCAGAATGTGTCACATGACACCCTTCATTTACCCTAAATTTTAAAAGCCAGTCCCCAAAATCTTTCTTTCCTTTGTAATTTTTGTCCCTATTTATAATGCCCAGGATCCCATATGCATTATTTAACATATTTTTCTAAAGCTGCCCTGCCACCCTAATCATTTGTGCACATGTACCCCCAGGTCTCTCTGCTCCTGTACCCTTTAATTTATATTGTCTGTCTTTGTTCATCCTACCAAAATGAATCATTTCACACATTTCTGCATTAAATTTCATCTGCCACTTGCCCACCCATTCCACCAGCCTGTCTAAGCACTCTTGAAGTCTGTCACTATCCTCTTCACAGTTCACAATACTTCCAAGTTTTGTGTCATCTGCACATTTTGAAATTGTGCCCTGTGCACCGAGGTTTAATATATGTTCAGAAAAGCAGTGCTGGGTCTACCACAGCCCCTTGAGAACCCTATTATATATTTTCCTCCAGTCTGAAAAACAACCGTTCACCCTATTCTTTGCTTCCTGTCAATCACCCAACTTGGTATCCTTGCTGCCACTGTACCTTTAATTACATTGGTTTCAAATTTTCTGACACACCTGTTATGTGGCACTTTTATCAAATGCCTTTTGAAAGTTCACGTACACCATATCAGCAGCATTACCCTCATCCACCCTCTTTATTTTCTCATCAGGAAATTCAAGCAAGTTAGTTAATCAAACTTCTGGATTTCATTTTTTAGCTGCCAGCTTCTTCTCATACTCTCTCTTTGCCTCTCTTTATCCCTTTCTCCTCTTCCCCTCTGAACTTTGTTCGGCCTGGTTCTCAAATGCATTATCCACCGGACATCTGTCATATGCTACCCCTCTCCCCTTGCCTCCTTCCCTATCTGCCCTCGTATTCAGGAATATTTAATGCACAGTCCTGCCCATCTTTGAGTCAGGTCTCCATTATCACCACAACATCATATTCCCAGGTGGCTATCTGCACCTGCAGCAGCTCCCCGACCTTATTTATCACACCCCGCTCATCCACATACATGGACACCCTAAGTTAGGCTTTATTGATTCATTCTTACCCTGAGCCCACCTAATACCTTACTATTCCCTACTCTAGTCCTGTCTGTCTCTTGTAGTTCTCTGTGCGCCTTGCTTTTCCTCACTAATATTTCCTGGTCCCCACGCCAAGTTAGTTTAAACCCGCCCCAATGTCACTAGCAAGCCGCCTTGCAAAGATATTGCCTCGGCTCTGTTCAGGTGCAACGTGTACAGGTCCAATCTCCTCCAGAGTCGATCCCACTGTCCCAGCAATCTAAAGCCCATCCTTGTGCATCATCTCCCTTTTCACTTGCTGAAAACCAATGATACCTTTTCCCAGTTCTGATGAAATTGACCTGAGATGCTAACTCTGTTTCTCTGTCCACAGATGCTGCCTGACATGCTGAGTATTCCCAGCATTTTCTGTTATCAAAATGTTTGTAACGTTACATTCATGGTCACTTACTCTGTCATGATCTAATCATTTGTTTGCCAGTCAAAGTCTAAATCAGGTCACTGTTGAAGAAGCAGGAAGCAATAATGTAAAAAAAAACGTTCGCTAACCTGGCATGCTCTGAACCTCAGCTTGGCACCAGGACAAGTGAAAATATGCAATGATCTAGGGAGCCAAAAATATCTATAGTAAAGACTGAAGCACATAACAGTCATATTGAAGGAAAGCTTATTGTTCATCTCGTTCCTTTGTCCTAATCCAATTACCAGAGCAAATTGAAGTGCCAGTCCTGTACACTTTCCAGAATATTCTGACACTTCTGTCTTAGGTTTATCTTTTGCTGCTCATTTTCTTAATGTGTGTATGTAGAATGTGGCTTAACTCATGACAGCACATCAGAAAGAAACTGTTGGAGATTGCAGCTCCTACTGATATTTTTGTTATTTCTCAGGTTAAGTAAACAATGTTGAATGATGTAATCTTCACAGCTGGATCTGAAAAAATCCTAATTGCTTTCAGATCTTTGAAATGATAAGGCAAATGAACGCGAATGCTCAGTATAGTTATGTAAAGCACAGAAGGATTAATTTCAGTAAATACCAGTGTATGGAAGGTTTGTGATTAACTATTAACAATGGCTTAGGGATTACTACTTGGGCTCTTCTGCCAGTCTAAACATTAATATTTCAACAATAAGGTTACTGAAAAAGCAGAATAGTTTCATTCCTGTAATTATGAAATTAAATAGCTAAAACACACTTTAATCTATGCTTTTCCTGTCACTCTTGAATTCTGTATTGTTATTTATTTTTAACTTTTAAGCACATTTTTACCATATAATCACTTTAGCATTTTATATAAATTGAAAGTCTTGTATTTATTTGTCCAATCTCTCCTCTCTTGCAGCCCATTTGGAGGTGCAAACAGTTACCCAGTATCTTTTAAGGCATAAAGGTTTTCTGAAGAAGCCATATTGGACTCAAAATGTTATCTCTGTTTCTCTCTCCACATTTGCTGCCAGACCTGCTGAGTTTTTCCAGCAGTTTCTATCCTCAGATTTCGAGCATGTGCAGTATTTTGCTTTTATAAAGCTTCAAACCCACTTTAAGGGTGAATTTTTCCAGCCAATGAACAGTCGATTCCAATTGATTCTTAAGGCTTTGCCAATTAAGTTCTTTGACATGAAAGTCAAACATCAGGCAACATTTCCCACTGATGACTAAACTCCTCTGGTCACCCCTATTACAACAGAATCCAGACAAGCGGGCACTGTCAATGTTAAATCATTTTTTTTTATTCATTCACGGGCTGTGGGCTTCGCTGGCTGGGCCTGCATTTATTGCCCATCCCTAGTTGCCCTTGAGAAGGTGGTGATGAGCTGCCTTATTGAACCGCTGCAGTCCATGTGGTGTAGGTACACCCACAGTGCTGTTAGGGAGGGAGTTCCAGGATTTTGACCCATCGACAGTGAAGGAACGGTGATATATTTCCAAGTCAGGATGGTGAGTGACTTGGAGGGGAACTTCTGGGCAGTGGTGTTCCCATCTATCTGCTGCCCTTGTCCTTCGAGATGGTAGTGGTCATGGGCTTGGAAGGTGCTGTCTAAAGAGCCATGGTGAATTTCTGCAGTGTATCTTGTAGATGGTACACACTGCTGCTACTGTGCATTGGTGGTGGAGGGAGTGAATGTTTGTGGATGTGATGCCGATCAAGTGGGCTGCTTTGTCCTGGACGGTGTCAAGCTTCTTGAGTGTTGTGGGAGCTGCACGCATCCAGGCAAGTGGGGAGTATTCCATCACACTCCTGACTTGTGCCTTGTCGATGGTGGCCAGATTTTGGGGAGTCAGGAGATGGGTTACTCGTTGCGCTATTCCTAGCCTCTGACCTGCTCTTGTAGCCACAGTACTTATATGTCTATAGCCCAGTTCAATTTCTGGTCAATGTTAACTTCTAGGATGTTTATAGTGGAGGATTCAATGATGGTAATTCCTTTGAACATCAAGAGGTGATGGTTGGCTTCTCTCTTATTGGAGATGGGCATTGCCTGACACTTGTGTGATGCGAATATTACTTGCCACTTGTCAGCCCAAGCCTGGATATTGTCCAGGTCTTCCTGCATTTGGACATAGACTGCTTCAGTATCTGAGGAGTCGCAAATGATGCTGAACATTGTGCAATCATCAGCGAACATCCCCACTTCTGACCTTATTATGGAAGGAAGGTCATTGAAGCAGCTGAAGATGGCTAGGCCGAGGACACTACCCTGAGGAACTCCTGTTGACATATGCATGGTCAGTGTAATCTCCTGCACTAGCTTTGATGTGAAAGGAATTTTCCGGGTATGCTCCCTCCACCTGCACACCCGCCCCGGCCATCCCAGCCTTTTTTGACACTGGGCTATCTTCTACATTTCTCAGGAGATTGTATGGTAGACTCACCTTTCTCAATCATTCAGATACTTCTGTATCACTTGCCTTATTGTAACTAGAAGCCATGTTTGGGAGCAGAACAAGCAGACGGGCTTAAGGATGACTGCTCATATGGAGGATAAGCACCAGGAATCTATCAGAGAGTCAGAGCATACCGAGGAGAATCAAACAAGGAAACTCGAGTTCAATTGAAGTTTAAGGGAATTAGACTGCTATCTGAAGAGGAAGAATGTTCAGGGTTACAGGGAGGAGGTGGGAGAATGGCATGAAGGGAATTGCTCATTTGGAGTGTCAGTGCAGGCACGATGGGCTGAATGGCCTCATTCTGTGCTGTAACAACTCTGAGGTCCTGTGATTCTGCTGGTGTGAATAGGGATGGGGGGAAGGGGTGAGAGGTGGTGAGGGGGTTGAGTTGGTGAGGGGTGAGATTAGGAAGCATCCAGTCCTAATTCGCCAGTCATCATGAATGTGGCGCGGGCTTGATGGAGCAGCCGACCTTCCCCTGTTGTCCATTTCCGTTTGTTCCTGGGTTTGACCTTTAATTCCGGTTTTAGTTGGTGCTTTGGCCAATGTTGGAATCTGGTATGAGTGAGTGTACATCAATTGAATGGTCAGTAATTGTACAAACAGTAGGTATGCTGGCAGAAAACAACATCATTACGAGCACCTGATCACAGATGTTGCACACAGGACCAGAGCATCCAAATTGCACAGGACTACAAAGGTCAAATTCAACCCATCACAATCCGGTTGTCATTTATATCCTTAATCAGGAACCTGTAGAAGTCATTTTATCTTCCTATTGCCTTAAACTTATTGAATTAGGAATTTGTTGCTTCCTTTCTGATTGCCTCAGTAAAGCCTGTGCACTGCACTGGGTTCTCTGTTCACACACAGATCCAGCAAGGGGTTTGAACTACAGACCTCATCGGCCTCTGGACATGAATATAATGTCACTGGTTGATATATTTTAATGTTTTACCACCTACAACAGGCTAACTATCACAACATTTCTCTTTTTATTATTCAGTGACATTCAATATGCATAACTCACTGGCTATTTAGCATGATTACCTGCAGTCCCTATACTTGCAGATATGTTGTGTATTGCATATATATTGTATATACATGTGGATGTATTATTTGCTGCTTGGATTTTATATTTCTATGAAGCAAGGAATATCACAAAAACAGAATTAATGAAACTGTTGGTATTTTCGACCCCTTGCATCACCCCTTTTGTAGAATGTCATTATAAGTTTTGAGTTTGTTTTGTGAAATTGGAAAGAACCTTAATTTTTCAGTAAACATGTTGGGTAGGATTTTGCGCTGAGTGGGTGGGCGCGCATCCGACCCGCATCAAGCGTAAGATGGCGTGCGATGATGTTGGGCGAGCGTCCTGACGTCCTGATGTCAGGCATGTCCGCACTCATGCGATATTTCGGTCAGTGGGTGCATGCACAGGAGTCGGCAGCACGCCCGCCGACAATTAAGGCCATTAACTATATAATTAAATTAAAAAATTCCCTGCCCATCCAACCTTACGTTTGGCAGGCAGGGGGAAAGTCTAGGAAACCTCGTCCACGGGCGGGATGAGGTTTCCAACAGCAGTTAAAAATAAAATATAAATGTTAACATTTCATTAAGAACATGTCCCTGCTCATGTGACAGGGCACGTGAGGGGACATATTTTTTAAACAATTTAAAATTGTTTATTTTTAATTCTTAAACTCTTTATCTCCCTGAGGCGGCTCTGTACCTCAGGGAGCTTTTCCAGCGCACACTCACACACATGCTGCTGCACGCGTTTCACACTTCCCAACCCCTCCCGCCCACTCCCACTGAGCCCACCCGACAAGGGAAAAGTGCTGGCTGTTATTCCAAATGTCAGGAAATCATACTAGAATCATAGGGTGTGTAAAATTAAAATCCTAACACCTATCTTCCACCTTTTCCAGTTCACTTCTAATTTTACTGGTTGTCCATTATTTTTGGAGGTGTTATGGTGCAGTGGGCAGTGTCCCTGACTCTGAGCCAGAAGCTCCAGGTTCAAGTCACACTTCAGGACTTGCTGGTCAAGGGAGACGCGTTCATAATGATGAGTAACAACCTGCAAATCCGTCCAATACACACAGGTGGCACAAGTGGAAGGAAATACCTGGTTAGCCATGTGATAGAAAGAAACTGGAGCCTCTTCCATCACTATCCATAGCTCCAGGTTACAACATGTATGTAAAAGTGTGTGTTGCCACAGCAACTTGGACTCCTTGATTGGCTCAGCTGGCTGGATGGCTGGTGTGGATCACATTGGTGCTAACAGCATGGGGTTCGATTCCCATTCCGGCTGGGGTGGATTCAGCACCTGCCTCCTTGCCCCTACTTGTGCTGGAGATTGTGGCACTGTGGGTGGACCTGCTTTTGAGCAGAGAACTCAAGAAGAAAATGACATTGTTTTTACCTGTTATGTTCCATGCATGCCAGGAAGTAGCCTTTTTAGTGATGTTAATTGAGAGATGAATGTTGGCCAGGATACTAGGGAGAACATCCCTGCCATCCTTTAGAATAGTGGAACGGGGTTCTTTACTTCCACTTGAAAGGGAAGATGGGGCCTCGTTCTAATGTCTCATCAAAAGATGGCACCTCCAACAGTGCAGCACTCCCTCAGTACTGCACTGCAGCGGGACAGGGTCCTTCTAAATCATAGACAAGCTACTAAACTACTGCTAATAGTTTTGTAAAGTGACCAAGTGTCTGTTTGCAAACATTGCTATGTTAGTTTAATATAATCTGTTTTAATTTTTATGGTTTATTAAGTTACAAACCATATTTCCAGCATTGTTGTTTGTGGCACCAAGAAGTCAACTGAAAACATCTTTAAAAACTAATTGGAATGATTCTATTAATTTTACTTTGCTATTGTATGTTTAGACGGTGCTGTTGCCTGTTCTCAACTCATTGCTTTCTTTTGCCCATAGCTATTTCCCACTGGCAGTTTGTTCCCAAATTTGAATAAATGAATTGTGAGGAATTTGTAATGTTTGTAAACAATGCCAAAAAGTGTGATGCGAAACGTGTAACATAATAGGCTGGATTTAACGGCGAGGTGCCCACCTCACCCCCGGCCCAGCTGGAAAGTCAGGGCGGGGAGCCTGCCATCAATTCTCATGCCTGCCCTGCAGCCATTTCACAACTGATTAGCCGTTAATTGAGTTGAGGTGGGACTTCGACCCCTCAAAAATGGGAAATCCCACCAGAGAGAGCTACGGGCCAGTCAGAGGCCGGCAGCGCCATGGGGAGTGGTGGCCACTACAAGGTACTGCGGCCAGGCCCATGAGGAGGCCTGTTGCACTGGATCCAGGGTTGCAGGTGAGTCTGGGGTCTCATTGGGGCCAAGCAGGAAGACCCTGGGATAGAGGGCAGGGTAGAAAGGCCAGGGAGGAAGAGGAACCTGGGTGTGGAGTTATGCCTGGAAGGTGGGCCGCCAATGGAGCTGGGGGTTTAAGGAGAGACACCCCTGCCCACCTGCCTGCCCGCCTGCCACCACACTCTGCCATCGCTGGTTAAATCTTGCTGGCAGTGGGATGAGGCCCTTGCCCACTGAAAGGCCTCAATCGGCCCACAGGTGGCCTCCTGACACCTCCTTCACTGGTGGTAAAATTGTGGCGGGGCAGAGGTAAATGGATAGGTAGTTGGCACAGTGCCTACTGGATTTAACATGGCCCTGTCTTCAAACCCTTTGGTCAGGCGGCGTTAAATCCAGTACATTACCTCAAAATACAGTGTTAATGCAAAATTAGAGATTTATAGTTTTCTTCTGTACTTATTTAATGTTTTTTAAAATGCAATTATTTAGCTCTAAGTATAGCTCATATTTAATTTGGACTCACTTTAATTCAAAAGTATTAGAACAAAGAACAAAGAAAAGTACAGCACAGGAACAGGCCCTTCGGCCCTCCAAGCCTGCGCCGATCATATTGCCTGTCAAACTAAAACATTTTGCACTTCCAGGGTCCGTATCCCTCTATTCCCATCCTATTCATGTACTTGTCAAGCTGCCCCTTAAACACCACTATCGTACCTGCTTCCACCACCTCCTCTGGCAGCGAATTCCAGACACTCACTACCCTCTGCGTAAAAAACTTGCCCCGCACATCTCCTCTAAAGTTTTCTCCTCTCACCTTAAATCTATGTCCCCTGGTAATTGACTCTTCCACCCTGGGAAAAAGCTTCTGACTATCTACTCTGTCAATGCCACTCATAAATTTGTAAACTTCTATCAAGTCGCCCCTCAATCTCCGTCACTCTAGTGAGAACAATCCGAGTTTCTCCAACCTCTCCTCATAGCTAATAACCTCCAGACCAGGCAGCATCCTGGTAAACCTCCTCTGCACCCTCTCCAATGCCTCCATATCCTTCTGGTATTGTGGCGCAATATTCCAAGAGTGGCCTAACCAAGGTTCTATACAGCTGAAGCATGACTTCCCAGCTTTTATACTCAATACCCCTGCCGATGAAGGCAAGCATGCCATATGCCTTCCTGACTACCTTATCCACCTGTGACCTGTGGACCTGTACACCCAGATCCCTTTGCCCGTCCATGCACTTAAGGGTTCTGCCATTTACTATATAATTCCTAACTGTATTAGACCTTCCAAAAAGCATTACCTCGCATTTGTCCAGATTAAACTGCATCTGCCATTTCTCTGCCCAAGTCTCCAATCGATCTATATCCCGTTGTATCCTTTGACAATCCTGTTCATTATCTGCAATTCCTCCAACCTTAGTGTCGTCTGCAAACTTACTAATGAGCCCAGTTACATTTTCCTCCAAATCATTTACGTATACTACAAACAGCAAAGGTCCCAGCACTGATCCCTGCAGAACACCACTAGTCACAGCTCTCCATTCAGAAAAGCACCCTTCCACTGCTACCCTCTGTCTTCTATGACCAAGCCAATTCTGTATCCATCTTGCCAACTCACCTCTGATCCCGTGCGACTTTACCTTTTGTACCAGTCTGCCATGAGGGACCTTGTCAAAGGCCTTACTGAAATCCATGCAGACAACATCCACTGCCCTTCCATTGTCGATCATCTTTGTCACTTCCTCGAAAAACTCGATCAAGTTAGTGAGACACGACCTCCCTTTCACAAAACCATGCTGCCTCTCACTAATATACCCATTTGCTTCCAAATAGTAGTAAATCCTGTCACGAAGAATCTTTTCTAATAATTTCCCTACCACTGACGTAAGGCTCACGGCCTGTAATTTCCTGGATTATCCCTGCTACCCTTCTTAAACAATGGAACAACATTGGCCTTTCTCCAGTCCTCTGGGACCTCACCCGTAGCCAGTGAGGATACAAAGATTTCTGTCAAGGCCCCAGCAATCTTCTCCTTTGCCTCCTTCATTACTCTGGGGTAGATCCCATCTGTCCCTGGGGACTTATCCACCTTAATATTCTTCAAGACGCCTAACACCTTTTTTTGATCTCAACATGATCCAGGCTATCTACACACTCTTCCCTAGACAAATCGAGCGCTAAGTCCTTCTCTTTGGTGAATACTGATGACAAGTACTCATTTAGTATCTCTCCCATTTCTTCTGACTCCACACACAGATTCCCACCTCTGTCCCTGAGTGGGCCTACCCTTTCCCTGGTTACCCTCTTGCTTTTTACATATGTATAAAAGGCCTTGGGATTTTCCTTAATCCTGGTTGCCAATGACTTTTCATGACCCCTTTTAGCCCTCCTGACTCCTTGCTTAAGTTTCTTCCTACTTTCTTTATATTCTCCAGGGGCTTCATCTGTTCCCAGCCTTCTAGCCCTTACGAATGCTTCCGTTTTCTTTTTGACTAATCTCACAATATCCTTCGTTAACCAAGGTTCCTGAAACTTGCCATGCTTATCCTTCATCCTAGCAGGAATATGGCGGTCCTGAATTCTTATCAACTGATGTTTGAAAGCCCCGCACATGTCAGTTGTTGATTTGCCCTCAAACATCCGCCTCCAGTCTCGATTCCTCAGTTCCTGCCTAATATTGTTAAAATTTGCCTTCCCCCAATTAAGCACCTTAATCCAAGGACTCCTGTTATCCTTATCCACCAGTACCTTGAAACTTACTGAATTATGGTCACTTTTCCCGAAATGCTCCCCTACTGAAACTTCGACCACCTGGCTGGGTTCATTCCCTAATACCAGGTCTAGTATTGCCCCCTCCCTCGTTGGACTATCTACATATTGTCTCAGGAAGCCCTCCTGGATGCACCTTACAAATTCTGCACCATCCAGACCCCTAGCACTAAGTGATTCCCAGTCAATATAGGGAAAGTTAAAATCACCCACCACAACAACCCTATTGCTTTTACATCTTTCCAAAATCTGCCTACATAACTGTTCCTCAATCTCCTGCCGGCAATTGGGAGGCCTATAGTAAAGCTCCAACATTGTGACTGCACCCTTCCTATTCCGGAGCTCTACCTGTATTGCCTCACTGCATGAGCCCACCGAGGTGTCCTCCTGTCGTACAGCTGTGATATTCCCCTTAACCAGCAGTGCAACTCCCCCACCTCTTCTACATCCCTCTCTATCCTGCCTGAAACATCTAAATCCTGGAACGTTTATCTGCCAATCCTGTCCATCCTTCAACCAAGTCTCTGTAATAGCAATAGCATCATAGTCCCAAGTACTAATCCAAGCTCTAAGATCATCTGCCTTGCCTGTTATACTTCTCGCATTGAAACAAATGCATTTCAGACCCCCAGTCCCACTGTGTTCAGTAATTTCTCCCTGCCTGCCCTTCCTCTTAGTCCTACTGGCCATATTCACTGGTTCTCAGTCATTTAGTTCACCTGCAGACCTATTGCTCTGGTTCCCACCCCCCTGCCATACTAGTTTAAACCCTCCTGAGTGACACTAGCAAACCTCGCAGCCAGGATATTGGTGCCCCTCCAGTTTAGATGCAACCCGTCCTTCTTGTACAGGTCCCACCTGCCCCGGAAGAGATCCCACTGATCCAGATATCGGAAACCTTCCCTCCTACACCATCTGTTCAGCCACATTTGTGTTTGGTGACTTCTTCAAGTATCTTTTCTCTGGGCTCAACCTTCATGAGTTAAAATAACAGTTCAGTATTTTTATCCTATTACCACATTCTACAAGCTGTGTTGCAATGTTCTTTAATATTTAATACTGTACCACACATGCTTCACATTACTGATAAAAATTTGTCTAAGTGAGTGGAATGAGAGAGTACAGGTTTAATGTGATGCTTTCACACTAAAGGTGAGGGAGTGTCAATATAGTTCAAGTCTGTCAACAGAATCAATATACATTGGTATCTATTCAAATAAAATGTCACAGAATGAGGTAGTCACAGACTTAAATCCAAATGTTTTCATCTCATGGCTCACCTACAGAGTATGACTGAAAATAAGTTACATTTCAAAGTGTGTAAAATCTTTCTAAAGAATTATAACACATTTTATTGCAGTTTTCATTGGAGAAAACGAATCTTTGCAATTGCACATAGTCATTTACACCCAACCATTGTACCCCCCAGTCCAATTTACAAGCCATGCTTTTGAAACACCATTCAATTTAACTTCCACCAATTTACACACCCCACTGATATACATGCCCCCTCCCCGATTTACACTGCCCCTCCCCACTTCACCACCCTCACCCCCTGCAATTTACAGGATGGAGTTAGGGACTGCGGAAGGATTGTAGGAGGTTTGATATCGGGAATTGGGGAGGATGGAAATTGGGATTGTGCTCGGGAGTGGGGGAGGGTGGGGAGCAGGAATCGCGGCGGCCAAATGAGTCTTTGAGGGGTCTTGGGGCCCTTCCCTGCTCTCCTTGTCCCACACGCAATACTGGAAGAACTAATTACCTAGTAGTTCCCAACAGGGATCAGCTGCCAGGTATTCTCCAGCTTCAGTCTCCCTTAAAATTGTGATGTTGATGGTATCATTGGGCCATGACTTTGGGATATTAAATTAAGGCCTCATCTGTCTTTTTACAGGATTCTTGTTCCAAACCTGGTCCCTGCACCTCAAAATTTAACAGGCTGGGCAAAGGGTCAGGTTGGGACTGGGCTGCCGCATCTTAATATTTTAAACCCCGCTGACTCTGTCCCACCTAGCAGGGATTGGCGGGGGCCAGGGTGGTTGTTGGATGCGGGTAAATTGAGGCCTTCATCCCTAACTATTGTCCTGGCTTGGTACCATAGAGATAGAGCTTTCTGCCTGGTGATGTGATAACAATATTGTAACGATTGAAAGGTGTGACGATGACAGGCTCAGATCGCTATAACAGCTTGAACGAGATGCTAAATTGGATTCCCAATCCTTATAGAGGAACCCAGGATTGAGAGTGCAGATTTACAGCTTCTGGGATCACTGTCCTCATTGCAAATCCCAGGAGATCCTCCCTGCACTTCAGTATCTGTGGAGAGGTGTAAAACAGGCTGCTGGCTCACTAATACCTGCGTCACACATTGCACAAAGTTATCTAACCCCTCTGACCTGGAAGCAGCACATAAGGAAAACATTTTAAATCATTAAAACGTCTGTGGAATCTAGCCAGGTACATAGTTAGGGGTGAATGAATTGTAAGAATGTTTGAATAGGAGTTTCAGAGTTTCCATCAATTATAAAGGGATCAATTGTAACTTTCTTGAATAATAAGTAATACTGGTCCATGTGACCTGGCGACCCTTGACCTGGAAGCAGCACCAACCAGAAGTTAATAAATGATGCCTTGTGGCTGGTAGACAAAGAAGTTACTACTGTACAGAACAAGGGAAAGCTGCAGCAGGTGAAGAACAGAGAAGGCACATTTACAAGGAGCTATGTGTGTAATACAGTTAAAAGGACAGAAAGCTGAAGACAGGGTTAGAGCAAATCAACAACTATGCTTTATTTTTAGCCAGAGCCAGTCTCCAGACCATTTAATGAGGTTCACTAAAGAAGTCAGATAAAGGAAATGAGAAATCTGTGCCATCAAGACTCTTCTGAACCTAGCTAAGGAGGAGTGTGCCTTTTGGGTGACCACTGTCACTGGGAGGGAGGTAGTGGTGGGGGGGAGGACTCAATGGAGTGGAGCTACCCCTGCTGGTGGCCTAAGGAACAAAACCATTGAGCGAGAAAAGTGAAAAATCCTACATTCTGGAGGCCATTGCATGTGGTTCCACATTTGTGCAGGGAGTGATATGAATGTTTGTTGTTTCTGCCATTTCTTGTGTAATTTAAAGTTCATACTGTTGTATTATTTGTAAAAAGCTAGGAATGAATTGTTAGGCGAATATATATCCTGGGGTGCCACATTCACTGCTGCACTGTTGCCATGTGCCGAGTAACAATGTATCAGTCTACTCAGTCTGCCAGCCATATGGAGAGCAGCTAGAAACACTCTCCATGGAGCTCCCACATTTTGAGTCTAAAGTTTGATCATTTTTAACTTCTGGGAACCAGAAGACATAACATAGTAGCACGGGGGTGTCAGTGAGTAAAAAGCCCAAACTTTTTAAAACGTTTAACGGTGAATTAGATTGAAAAGTCAAATGCAGTGAAACAGCAACAAAAGAATGTACACCAGAGAGGGAGAAGGATGTGCAGGAGCTGTGGACGACCACATGGGCTCACAAATATAAGGAAATATCCCATATACGGAAACACTGGGAAAAGATGTGCAGAACAAAGAAAGAAGATAGTAAATGAGTTACCAGAGACAGATCAACAGAGCAAATGAAAGAGAAATCAGAGCGTTCATTCCCTGGAAGATGACAATGCGCTTGAGGTTACAATAGTCAGAGGAGCCAGACAACTGCACGAAATGTTTGGATGTGACAATACCCAGAGAAAAGAAATTCACACACCCATTCAGATCAGGAAGAGGGTGAGAAATAAGCCCACAGCCATCAAACTGAAGCTTGATACCAGAGCACAGAGTAACATCATCCTGCGCAGACTATACCAAAAGACTTTTCCTGAAAATGTGAAAGAAAATGGTTATTCAAGGAAAAGGTGTTCTGAAACCAAGCAACATCATGCTGATGGCAAATGGGGAACTGAGATTCCACTGCTAGGAAGAACCCAAATCAGAGGGACACACAAAGGAAAAGACAATAACTGTATGTTCTACATCACTGAAACAGATGGTCCCACTATACTGGGGTTGAACAGTTGCGAAGAGCAGCAACTTATCTTAGTAAACCAGGAGATGAAGGAGGCGACACTGAGGGTTGAGGGTGACACATCCATTGAAAAGCACCCTCCAGTCAGAAGCAAGGAAGATCTGATACAAATGTACCCAGAGGGTTTTGAGGAGATGGTTGGATGCTGTAAAGATTTTGAATATCACATGACTTTGACCCAGTGATGAAACCAGTGATTCATCCCCCACGTAAAGTACCAATAGAACTAAAAGGAAAGCCTGAAAGAGATCCTCAAGGGATGACAGAAAGATGATTCTCAGAGTTACTGACTGGGTAAATTCCATTGCGATGAGAGAGGAGCCAAATGTTCAGGTAAGAATTTGCCTGGATCCCAAAGATCTTAATCAAGCCCTAAAGAGGGATCTCTACCCCATTCCAACATCGGAAGAGATCACACCAGAACTGGCAGGGGTAAGCATTTTCAACAAGCTCAGTGCCAGAAACAGCCACTGGAATGTGAAGTTTGATGAGGAATCTTCACTGTTGACGACGTTCAACACATGCTTCGGTCAGTACAAATTCCTGCATCTACCATTTGGCCTTAAAGTGAGTCAGGATGTGTTCCAGCAGAAAATAGATGAGACATACCAAGGATGTAAAGGAGCTGTTGGCATTGCTGATATCCAGATCTATCAGATCTATGGTGGAGACGAGAAAGATCATGACTACCATCTACATGGAACTATGGGAAGAACCAGGAAAGCTGGGATCAGGTTAAACACAGGTAAGTGTATTATGAATGTAACACCACTGAAACTGAGTCAAATTAGACAGGAGATCAGCAAAGACTAAGAGTTACAGATGCTCTCTCAGCAAGTGATCCAGGGATGACCTGACAAGATGCAGCAAGCAAGCCAGCAGCATGGCTGTGCTGTTGTGTCAAAGATGACATCTCACTGGATGATGGTATTCTGCTAGCAACAGCCAGAATAATCAAACCCAAAACGATACAGGAAGAACTTTTCCAGCAGATACATGAAGGCCACATGGGAATGGAGAAGTGTAAGCTCAGAGCCAGATCAGCTGTCAGCTGTGTACTGGATAAGCATCGACAGAGCCACTGGAAGAATGGAGTCTGCACACAATGTATGCCAGAAGTCCAGAAAGTGGGAATACCACCCAGACCAAGGTGTACTGTGGGAGCTGATTGATTCACACACAAGAACCTTATTTGCAGGAATTCTTATCATCCAAACAGAGTGAAAAGGCCCGGAAGAACAGATTTGCATATTCTCTGAGGAGAATTGCAGGCTGTAATTTCTCTATGCGCACTATCACCTCCTGCAACCAAGCCAACAGTCCCAACCAGCACATAATTGTTTGTTTCAGTTCAGGTTCCTGCAACTCCTCTGGGATGCTGCAGTGAACCTCTGCTACATCAGTCATTCTGTTGACCAGCAGGTGGCTAGATCAAATACTTCCATCATTTTCTCGATGGACATAAGCCAGGATTTACACAGTAGGTAGACATTCCCCAGTCCAGGGCCTCATTTTTAAAATTTGTTCATGGATTGTGGGCATTAATTATTAACTAATTACTGATCCATCTTGGCCTCCTCCTGAGGTGCCCAGCATCTCAGATGCCAGTCTTCAGCCAATTGGATTCACTCCACGTGACATCAAGAAATGGCTGAAGGCACTGGATACTGCAAGGGCTGTGGGCTCGGAGCACATTACAGCAATAGTACTGATGACTTGTGCTCCAGAATTTGCTGCACCCCTAGCCAAGCTGTTCCAGTACAGCTACAACACAGGCATCTACCTAGCATTGTGGAAAACTGAAACAAAAACAGAAAATTCTGGAAAAACTCAGCAGGTCTAACAGCATCTGTGGAGAGAAAAACAGAGTTAACGTTTCAAGTCTGTATGACTCTTCTTCAGAGCTAAAGAGAAGTAAAAATGTGGTGAAATTTATATTGTTTAAGGGGGGGTGGAGCAGGTGGAGCTGGATAGAAGGCCAGCGATAGGTGGGGACAAAGGAGGGATTGACGAAGATGTCATGAACAAAATGACAAAGGGGTTGTTAATGGCAGTGGTACTGACTAAAGGAGGTGCTGATGGTGGCATTAAGGTAAGAAAGCAGAATGTGATAATAGCAGGACCAGGGTAAGCATTCTGGAAAGAACAACATGAAAAAGTGACAGATGGACCTTGTGAGGGTGGGATGGGGGGAAGGGATGGTGGTGGGAAAAAAGATTGAAAATAGGATAAAAGGCGGGGATGAAACAATGGATAAAAATGAAAAATAAATAAAAATAAAAATAAGTGGATAAAAAATAAAAATTAAAAATGAATATTGAAAAAGAAGGATGAAAAAGGGGTGAGGATGGAGGAGAGAGTTTATGGTCTGAAGTTGTTGAACTCAATGTTAAGTCCGGAAGGCTGTAAAGTGCCTAATTGGAAGATGAGGTACTGTTCCTCCAGTCTGCGTTGGGCTTCACTGGAACAATGCAGCAGGCCAAGGACGGACATGTGGGCATGAGAGCCGGGTGGTGTGTTGAAATGGCAAGCGACAGGGAGGCCTGGGTCATGCTTGCGGACAGACCGAAGGTGTTCTGGATGAAGGGATGATGTGTTTGGTGGTGGCACCATGCTGGAGTTGGCGGAAATGGCGGAGGATGATCCTTTGAATGCGGAGGCTGGTGGGGTGAAAAGTGAGGACAAGGGGGACCCTATAATGGTTCTGGGAGGGAGAGGAAGATGTGAGGGCAGAGGTGCAGGAGATGGGTCGGACACAGTTGATCTTGTGGAAAACTGCCCAGGTATGTCCTGTACACAAAAAGCAGGACAAATCCAACCTGGCCAATTACTGCCCCATCAGCCTATTCTCGCTCATTAGCAAAGCGATGGAAGGTGTCATCGATAGTACTATTGAGTGGCACTTACTTAGCAATAACCTGCTCACTGACGCTCAGTTTGGGATCTGCCAGGGCCACTCAGCTCCAGATTTCATTAGAGCCTTAATTCAAGCATGGGCAACAGAGCTGAATCCCGGAGGTGAGGCGAGAGTGACTGCCCTTATCATCAAGGCTACATTTGACTGAGTGTGGCATCAAGGAGCCCCAGCAAAACTGGAGTCAATGGGAATCAGGGGGAAAACTCTCCACTGGTTGGAGTCGTACCTAGCACAAAGGAAAATGGTTGTGGTTGTTGGAGGTCAATCATCTCAGTTCCAGGACATCAATGCAGAAGTTCTTCAGGGTAATGTCCTAGGTCCAACCATCTTCAGCTGCTTCATCAATGACTTTCCTTCCATCATAAGGTCAGAAGTGGGGATGTGATGACTGTACAATGTTCAGCACGATTCGCGACTCCTCAGATACTGAAGCTGTCTGTGTCCATATGCAGCAAGACCTGGACAATACCCAGGCTTGGGCTGATAAGTGGCAAGTAATATTCACACCACACAAGTGCCAGGCAATGACCATCTCAACAAGAGAGAATCTAACCACCTCTCCTTGCCATTCAATGGCACTACCATTGCTGAATTCCCCACTATCAACATCCTGAGGGTTACCATTGACTAGAAACTGAACTGCACTAGCCATATAAATACTGTGGCTACAAGGGCAGGTCAGAGGCTGGGAATTCTGTGGAGGGTAACTCACCTCCTAACTCCCCAAAGCCTGTCCACCATCTACAAAGCACAAGTCAGGAGTGTGATGTAATACTTCCCACTTGCCTGGATAAGTGTGGCTCCAACAACACTCTACCATCCAGGACAAAGCAGCCCACATGATTGGCATCCCATCCATCACCTTAAACATCAACTCCCTGCATCACCAACACACAATGGCAGCAATGTGTACCAACTACAAGATGCATTGCAACAACTTACTAAGGCTCCTTTGACAGCACCTTCAAAATCCACAACCTCTACCACCAAGAATACCAAAGGCAGCAGACACATGGGAACACCACCAGATGGAAGTTCACCTTCAAGTCACTCATCTTCCTGATTTGGAAATATATCACTGTTCCTTCCCTGTCACTGGGTCAAAATCCTGGAACTCCCTCCCTAACAGCACTGTGGGTGCACCTACATCACATGGACTGCAGTGGTTCAAGAAGGCAGCTCACCACCACCTTCTCAAGGGCAATTAGCGATGGGCAATAAATGCTGACCTAGCCAGCGACACCCATATCCCATGAACAAATAAATAAACTCTGGTACTACAGCAGGAATGCAAGGCTATTGTGGCTGACGATTGCAGCGGGCATGGGCTAGCACAACTTGAAGAATAACATACTCTATGCTTCAAACCCTCTGCAAAAGAGGCAGATACCTGGACATTAAGGGCCATTTGAGGTCAAATTGGTCTTTGATGATAACATAAAGTGGGGAGGAAGTTATGCTTCAGTTGTATGAAGCCTAAATCAGACCCCATCGGGAATGCTGCATTCAGTGTCAGGACCCTGCACGTCAGAAAAGAGATGTTGGCCTTGGGGTCAGTGCAGTCAAATTCACCTGAATGATACTGGATCTTAGAGAGTTCAATTCTGAAGACCCATTGCCCACAGCTGGCCGATTTCCCCTGAGATTAGAAGGTGATTTAAGGTTTTGGAAATATGCGAAGGATTTGATAGGGTATATACAGAGAAACTATTTTCCTCTGACGAGGAATCCAGAGCAAAGGAGCACAATTTTAAAAGTACAGCTATGCCATTTATGAGTGAAATCAGGAAGCACTTTCTCATGCAAAGATAGAGGAAATCTGGAACTCTCCCCTCTAAAAGGCTGTGGCTGTTAGGTTGATTTACTGAGACTGGGAGGTTTGTGGTTGCTAACATTATTGCGGGGAAGGTGCATCAATAAAGAATAAATACAGATCAGCGATGGTCTAAGTGCATTGCGGAACAGGCTCGAGGAGCTGAATGGCCTACTCATGTTTCTAATTTCACCCCATGCCTTTCAAAGCCTCTCCATTAATTCTTTTCATCAGAATTCTGCGCAGTCATTGGCTTTTCCTGCTTCCCACTGCTTGTTCTATTCCTTTCTCTTTTGTTCAGTACAAGTTTGACCTTTGCAGATAAAAGCAGTGTGAATTAAGATCGTGATGTTAGCCTCTGTTAATTTATTTCAGCAGCAAGTTCTCAATGCACTCTGGCATGTCTTACTGTCTTGTTCCAATTCTCTATATTTCTTGCTACATCCTCAACATTTCTCTGTGTGAATAATAGTAACATCAACCCTCACTTCCAATTTTAATTATTATATATATCCCTCATCTCCGTATATGGCACCAGGCTATTCATTAGCCTACTGTGATCATCTTTGGATCTTAGCTGTTAAATCTATCAAAGGCAAGCCCTTGCACTTAAGTCTGAGTTATGCATATAATCATCTCCATATCAAGGCAGGGTAACTTTGCCTTACATTGATCTCCTTACAAGTGCTGTAATGGAGGGTCCTGAAATGACTTGGGTCTTACATGTGTTTATGTAATTCTAGTTGTGATGACCCTTGTGCTTTGGAAAAATGCCTATATTTTCTTTTGGGAATGTCCCTTTAATTCCAAAGTTGAATTTGAGAGTATTCCGAAATGGTGTAACCTAGCAAGCTTTTAGTTCCAAGAAATGTCTGTGTGATCTAAGGTTGCTATGGAAATGAAAGTTAAAAAGCAAAGGGTAAATAGACAGCTAATGGGAGATCAAATTACAGATGGTCTCAACCTGCAGTTCAGAACAGATACTAATGAAGAAGCAGGGAGAAGACTCTGCGAATAGAGCAGGAACTGTGTTACTGAGTATGTTATACATTTGGAAAGGACAGAGAGCTGAAGGCAGGGAGAGTAGGGATTGTAAATTGGACAAGACCACCACTGCTGCTGTTTCAGTGTTTCCGGAGCTAGCCAGATTGTTTAAAGGGTTTAAATTCTGCGCCATCAAGACTGTTTTGAGCCTAGCTTGGGAAGTTCTGCAGAAGTGCATTGATTGGACGTTGACTGTGTCCAGGAACTTCGGGTGCGATATGGCTGTTGGTGAAAGCTGCTCAAGGGCCAAATCCATTGAGTGGGAAGCAAGCGATTCGACTACAAGACTGAGATTGTATGTGGTGCCACATTTGTGTGGGAAGTGATGTGAGTACTTGTAACAGCGTGAATTGTATCTTTGTGATATTGACTATTTAAAGTGAAATTTACGTTTTTATTTGAAGTATTGTTTGCCTGTTAATTAATGTTTCAAGTATGTTGACTTTGGTTTGATTGTTACAGTAGAAGTTTTACAAAGTGAATCTTCCCCAGTGGTTTCATTACATTGGCATTGTGGGGATTCCTTTCTTATAAAATGTTAATGGTCTCAACAGGATCATAACCCAGCAAAAATCATCTTATGTTTCTCAATCCTTTTCTTTTATTAAGGAATTTCCAAGTCTGACTCATTGGAAAAACATACCTTTCATTTTTGATGGAACATTTGCCAACAGACTTGTGCATTTACTCCAAAGTAGGCTGGGTGAAATGGCTGTCAGCTATCACAGTTAATTGGCTCTCTTTCTTTCTTCTCGAGCGTTGATTTTCTGCCAAACAAAATCATCCACAATAAAACTGACACGCCTGACATTTTGATTTTACGATCATTAAAAACCGTGAAAACAAAGGGCGTTTGATCCTTCTTCTTTCCCCATTCTCTTAATGTTTGGACTTTATTTCTATCTGACAAACCCATTTTAGAAGTTTCTTGCATACAATTAACAGGAATTGTTACTTATCCATTTTCATCTGCTACAGGTCCATCTTTCTTCAGTCACATAAAGCAAGAAAGGTTGATAGACATTATAGACATTAATGGTCCATTTCTGAGCTTCAAATACAAATAGAATGACAGTTCCACATTCAGTTGACACAGGAATAAATAACGTGTACATGGCTGATCACAAATCATGAAAAGTATTATTACTATGAACTTGACCTCTTTGGTGCTCATCAAGATGAGGCCTGTCAGTGCTGGCAGTTAGAGTGCTTCTTAATTCCTGCATCCAATGCCAACATCAAAGATTTCCTGGATAGATGTTGCATGACCACACAAAGTGTAAATTTCCCTTTGTTCCGCCTGAGCAATTGATCTTAAATCCAATGAGGAAAGAACCTTCTCTATAAGAATATTTTCCAACATCTCAGGGCTATAAGGGTTCTCCTCTCTGCTTTAATAGGAAGAAGAATGAGACAACTCATGAGAAGAAGATGTGCAGTTTTCAGCTGTTGATTTGAGCTCACTTGAAACTAGGTTGGGGCCATCTAAAGCCATTTCAAATTGGACCCTTAGCACCAATGGAGAGAAAGGACTTTGATTAAAGTTAGCATAGGCTAGCACTATGATTAAAGTTAGCATAGGCTAGCACTATTGTTCTCTCAGAGACCTTCTGTTGTGCTATACCCTACCCGTAGTGGTGTAGCTCTGTATGTCAGAGAGCAAGACATCTGCTCAGTGGACATTTCATCATGCAACATGCTCAGCAGTTTTTGCTGCTGTCTCAATTGTTTGTATTGGATATAAACCTAGTGTCTTTTGAAATACTGGCAATTTTTGTGGAAGCTTGAAGACTGTTATCCGATGTAACTTCTTCAGAAATATCTTGTTGGCGTATTTAACACAGCCATGTTTGACAAATTTCAACATATCTTCAAAAGCAATCCATCACAAGCAACCAAATGCCTTCTCTATTCCAACAGATCTGTTGAGGAGGCCATTTAGTCTCCTGAGTCTGTCCCACCACTCAATTAGATCATGGCTGATCTGTGACCAAACTCCAATGCCTTTGCACCATACCCTTTAATAGCTTTGGTTAACGAAAATCTGTCAAACTCATATTTAAAATTTACAATTGATCTAGCATCAATTTCCGTTTGCAGAAGAAAATTCTAAAATTCTACTGCCCCTTGTGTGTAAATGTTTTTCCTAATTTCACTACTGGGTCTAATCTTTAGATGATCGTAGACCTCAAACCAGCCGAATAGTTTCTCTCTGTAAGAAGGTGTCAGCTTTAGTCAATTTGGTAGCACCCTCGGCTCTGAATTACAAGGTTCTAGCTTCAAGTCCTGACCCAGGTCATGAGCACAAGAAGCAAGGCTGATTCTCCAGTGCAACACTGGGGGAGTGTTGCATTGTTGGAGGTGCTGTCTTTCAGATGAGGCATTAAACTGAGATCCCATCTGCCTGCTCAGGTGGATATGGAAGGTCATATTTCAAAGAAGAGTAGGGGAATTATCCTTGGTGTCCTGGCCAATATTTATTCCTAATCTACATTACAACAAACAGCTTATCTGGTCATTATCATATTGCTGTTTGTGTGAGTTTGCTGTGTGCAAATTTGCTGCCACGTTTCCTACATTACAACAGTGACCACACTTCAAAAAGTACTTCATTGGCGGTAAAGCGTTTTAAGAGTTTGGTGTCATGGAAAGTGCTAATTAAATGGAAGTCTTTCTTTTTAACATAAATAGGAGCTGGAATAGGCCATTTGGCTCTTCGAGCCTGCTCCACCGCTCAACATGATCATGGCTGACCTCCTATTGCAACTCCAGCTTCCCGCACTATCCCTTAATTTCCTTAGTACCCAAAAATCTTATCAACCTCTGTCTTGAATAGATGCTCAATTACTGAGCATCCACAGCTCTTTGAGGTAGAGAATTCCAAACATTCATAACATTTTGAGTGAGGAAATTTCTCCTCATCTCAGTCCTTAATGGCAGATCTATTGTCAGACTGTGTCCCCATGTTCTAAGTTCGCCAGCCTAGGGAAACACTTTCTCAGCATCTGTCCTGTAAAGCCCTTTAAGAATTTTAGATGTTTCAATTAGATCACCTCTCATTCTTCTACACACCAGGAAATACACACGGTGGTATCGTGGTATTGTCACTAGAGTGGTAATCCAGGGACCCAAGGTAATGCTCTAGGGACCCGGGTTCAAATCCCACCAGGGCAGATAGTGGAGTTTGAATTCAATAAAAGTCTAGAATTAAAAGTCTGATGATGACCATGAATCCATTGTTGATTGTCATAAAGCTTGTTCGCTAATCTGCCATTTTCACCTGGTCTGGCCCACATGTGACTCCAGATCCACAGTAATGTGGTTGACTCTGAAAAGGCCTGTAACAAACTAAAAAACCAATAAAAAGGAATGAAACTGACCTAGGCACTGGAAACGACAACAGCAATTGCAGCCCTGTCAACCCTGCAAAGTCCTCCTCCCTAACATCTGGGGGCTAGTGCCAAAATTCGGAGAGCTGTCTCGCAGACTAGTCAAGCAACAGCATGTACTCATGGAAACATGCCTTACAGTTCATATCCCAGACACCACCATGACTGACAGGACAGGCCCAGCAGAGATGGTGGCACAGTGGTATACAGTCAGGAGGGAGTTGCCCTGGGAGTCTCAACATTGAAATGTCATGGGCAAGGAAGCCTCCTGCTGTTTACCATATACCGACACCCTGCCCTCACCTGATGAATCAGTGCTCCTCCACGTTGATCATCACCTGGAGGAAGAACTGAGGGTGGAAAGGGCGCAGAATGTACTCTGGGTGGGGGACTTCAATGTCCATCACCAAGAGTGGCTCAGTAGCATGACTACTGACCAGGCTGGCCGAGTCCTAAAGGACATAGTTGCTAGACTGGGTCTGTGGTAGGTGGTGAGGGGATGAACAAGAGGGAAAAACATACTTGACCTCATCCTCACCAACCTGCCTGCTACAGATGCATCTGTCCATGACATCGGTAGGAGTGACCACCGCACAGTCCTTGTGGAGATGAAGTCCCGTCTTGACATTGGGAAAACCCTCCATCATGTTGTGTGGCACTACCACTGTGTTAAATGGGATAGATTTCGAACAGATCTAGCAATTCAAGACTGGGCAACCATGAGGCACCTTAGGCCATCAGCAGCAGCAGAATTGTACTCGAACACAATCTGTAACCTCATGGCCCAGCATATCCCCCACTCTACCATTACCATCAAGCCAGGGGATCAACCCTGCTTCAATGAAGAGTGCAGGAGGGCATGCCAGGAGCAGCACCAAGCATACCTAAAAATGATGTGTCAACCTGGTGAAGCTATAACACAGGACTACTCGTGTGCCAAACAGCATAAGAAGGAAGTGATAGACAGAGCTAAGTGATTTCACAACAAACGGATCAGATCTAAGCTCTGCAGTCCTGCCACATAATGTCGTGAATGGTGGTGGCAATTAAACAACTCACTCGAGAGGAGGCTCTACAAATATCCCAATCCTCAATGATAGGGGAGACCAGCACATCAGTACAAAAGATAAGGTTGAAGCATTTGCAACAATCTTCAGCTGGAAGTGCCAAGTGGATGATCCATCTCGGTCTCTTCAAGAGGTCCCCAGCATCACAGATGCCAGTCTTCAGCCAATTCAATTCACTCCACGTGATATCAAGAAACGGCTGAAGGCACTGGATACTGCAGAGGCTATGGGCCCTGACAATATTCTGGCAATATTACTGAAGACTTGTGCTCCAGAATTTGCCACACCCTTAGCCAAGCTGTTCCGGTACAGCTACAAGACTGGTGTCCATCCAGCAGTGTGGAAAATTGCCCAGGTATTTCCCATACACAAAAAGCAGACAAATTGAACCTGGCCACTTACCGCCCCATCAGTCTATTCTCGATCGTCAGTAAAGTTATCGAAGGGAACATCAACAGTGCTATCAGTGGCACTTACTTAGCAATAACCTGCTCACTGACACTCAGTTTGGGTTCCACCAGGGTCACTGAGCTCCTGAACTCATTACAGCCTTGGTTCAAACATGTCAAAAGAGCTGAACTCTTGAGGTGACTGCCCTTGACATCAAGGCAGCATTTGACCGAGTGTGGCATCAGTACACTACTGCAGTTCCTCAGGGTAGTGTCCTCGGCCCAACCATCTTCAGCTGCTTAATCAATGACCATCCTTCCATCATAAGGCCAGAAGTGGAGATGTTCGCTGATGATTGCACAATGTTCAGCACCATTCATGGCTCCTCAGATACTGAAGCAGCCCATGTCTAAATGCGGCATGACCTGGACAATATCCAAGCTTGGGCTAACAAGTAGCAAGCTCCATTCATGCCACACAAGTGCCAAGCAATGACCATCTCCAACAAGAGAGAATCTAACCATCACCCCTTGACATTAAATAGCATTACCATCGCTGAATCCCCCATTATCAACATTCTGGGGGTTACCATTGACACATTCACTTCCTCCATCACCGACGCACAGTAGCAGCAGTGTGTACCATCTACAAGATGCACTGCAGGAACTCACCAAGCCTCCTTAGGCAGCACCTTCCAGACCCACGACCACTACCCACCCAGAAGGACAAGGCCAGCAGATAGATGGGAACACCACCACCTGGAAGTTCCCCTCCAAGTCACTCACCATCCTGATTTGGAAATATATTGCCGTTCCTTCACTGTCACTGGGTCAAAATCCTGGAACTCCTTCCCTAACAGCACTGTGGGTGTACCTACACCACATGGACTGCAGTGGTTCAAGAAGGCAGCTCACCACCACCTTCTCAAGGGCAACTAGGGATGGGCAATAAATGTTGGCCCAGCCAGTGAAGCTCACATTCTGTAAATGAATAAAAAGCATATGGGCCGAGTCTTCTCAATTTCTCCTCATAGAACAATTCTCTTATCCCAAGAATTGGAATCTCTGCTAGCACAGCATATCATCCCTGAGGTAAAGAGAGCAGAAATGCACACAGTACACTGTGACCTCATTAATGCCCTGTATAACTGTAGTAAGACTTCTTTACTCTTATACTCCAATCCCTTTGTAACAAAAGACATTTGTCTTCTTAATTTCTTGCTCTACCTGCATGCTAATTTCTGTGATTTGTGGATGCCCAGTTTACCTCCAAATGCAAACATTTCCCGGTCTTTGCCATCCAAAAAAAATTCTGTTTTTTTTTCATTTTTCCCACCAATATTGCCATATTGTAATCCATCTGCAGTATTTGTGCCCACTCACCCAACCTGTCTACATTCTGCTGCAGCCCCTTTGTGTCCACTCACTCCCCCACCTAACTT